>NC_079389.1:9695200-10015758 GCF_029220125.1 Pseudoliparis swirei | reverse complement strand
GGACCAGGTCTCTGGAAACCACGTTGATGTTGAAAGTAAAGCTGAAGTAGCACAGGGGTTTCAGTTGGACACTGTTGCTGATATTTGGGTTTTTAAAAGCACTAATAACGAAACCTTAACATCATTAAGGATGGTTCATAAAGAACCCGAGCTGACGTAGGCTGCACGGACAAGCAACACCGTAAACAACGTTTCTAAATTACAACAAAAATTGTAATTTCTGAGCTGCAATTTGTTATTTTTCGACCAATATAATAACAAAAACATGTTACAATTACAAACTAAAGTCAGCTGATGAGATCAGTCGAAATGTAATTTCTAGATGCTTTGTAAACAAACTAAATTCTATTTAACGCCGTGTCATCACGGTTTGACTTTGTATAGTTTGCTCTCCTGGTTTACAGCTTTTATTGAGCAGAACGTTGATCTCTAACAGTTACAGTCCGTCTGTTGCAGAGCTCGTTCAGCTCTTGGACACTTGTTTCACGAGTCGCTGCTTGTTTTTAAATTTGTTGGAAGGTTCTGTCGATGAGTGATCGGTTGAAATGTTAAAATGTTGGTACAATTTATCAGTTGGATAATGTATACAAGCGACATGTGATAAAAATAAAAAAAATTCTTTACTGACATTTTGCACCTGCTTTTATTTGATGTATTTCAGGGAAGTGGATTATTATAATTGATGCACAAATTTGAAGGCCGATTTTATTGGGTTTGCAACATATTAAGTTTTTCTTCCTTGCAAGTTGTATCAAATGCAGTACAAGATAAACATATTTGGATTACTGTGGCTGCATTATTCATTATTAAGACTTATCCTGTCAAATAAGCCCAATATGTTCCATGTGACAATGAAAGTTATTCTGTCAGGATGTTCAGTGACAAATAAATATTTAAAAACAGACTGTGTATTTGTGTTTAAAATCAAATTGAGTGAAGGCGAACGGAAATAACAGTCGAAACTGTCCCTCGATATGTTAGTTGTGATCACAGATTTCAGTAAATGCACATTAACTGAAAGACAACAGCACACCATATCAAGTGAAAATTAGTTTATTGATGCCGTATGTACCAAGATGTGTTTCTCTAATTCACAGGAGGTGAAAACCATGATTTTCTTGCAGTCCAATGCGCCGCTCGGCGTACAGAACACGGCGTCGAGCGTGAGAAGACGAAAGGAAGCTCTTGTGTTTGTCTGTGCACGATCCACCGGTCAGCCTCACATTCATACGCGGTGCTGAGCCCCCCCGAGTCACACAAGTCCTTGTCGTAGGCACTCTGACCGTCTGATGGACCGGCGGCGAGGTGCGCGTGGAGCAGACCGTGCGTGTTCCCATGGAGTCGGGGTCAGCGGAAGCAGCTCTCCCCTCGGCCTGACTTGATTAGTTTGCTGCTTTTCATTCCGCAAAAAAACCCGGCCTAGCTATTCTACTTAGTAGAAAAATGTATACAGTATAAAATGAAGTAAGGTATTGAAGTAAAAAAAGAAAAAGATATGCAGTTAATAAGCACATGTATAAAACTCATTTATACATTTAAAACCTTGTCACCCATCGAAGCTTCGAAGACGGATATAGTGCTTTTATCGGAATTGTACAACAGCCGTTCCTGCAGGAGAGTTCATGTACATGGAAACAGGCTGATAGTTATACAAGCACAAATATAAAAGGCTGGAGTACACATTTGACTTCCATAGATACATGTGTGCATGATCTGCAATAACTACATTAGATTATTTCATTCTGAAAACACTTTCTTTTCATTATAATTAGAGCTTCAAGCTTTTAGTGGTAAAAAAAATGTCAGGATTCCATTTTGGTCACATACCCAACGTTTCTTTTTGACATTCCCCATCTTTAATTTAAAATGGTTTGAGCTGAAGTTTGTTAAAACATTCCAGAGGATCGGTGATGAGAGGAAAATCAGGAGCTGAATGTAAGTCCCCACGGGCACACCGGTCAGCACACCTGGCAGTC
Source organism: Pseudoliparis swirei (assembly GCF_029220125.1). Lineage (NCBI taxonomy): Eukaryota > Metazoa > Chordata > Actinopteri > Perciformes > Liparidae > Pseudoliparis > Pseudoliparis swirei. Next base: position 10,013,782 of record NC_079389.1, on the reverse strand, counting down.
ATTTCTGTGGTTGTTGAATCTCATGGCACCAAAGGTGTAAAAAAAGAAAAAGACAAAAGGTGCTCAGGGGCCTGCTAGTGATGAGGTTTATGGGATGCATGGAGTCAGAGAGCAGGGCCGATACCTCAGCAGATAGAGTCCGTGCTGACCGGCAGTCTCCCACTGCGCCGGACCTCCTTCTCTCTCTTCTCTCTCTGTTTCTCCAGCTTCTCCTGGGTCTTACGGAAGTCCTTCAGCTTTTTCTTGATAGTCGACCGGTCGCTTTGACTTGACACGCCGAGTGCCTGAAGCACAGAGAGCACAGCGTTGGGGCAAAGCAATGCTGCCGTATTCTGGCCACAAGGTGGCGGTTAAAGGTTGACAATGTTTGACTAATCAATTACTGCTTTCGCTAGGAAAGAGGCTTTGTATGATGAAAATAAAGACATCCTTATACCATCACTCCTAAACTATCATTCAATTATTGTACAGGTAAGTCAAAGATCATTTTTATCATAACTATCATGCCGGGCTGTATTTAAAAAATGTTTACCTTCAACTTTTCACTGTCCAAGTACAAGAGCTGTTGGCCGTCCACTCCCTTCGCTGTGAACTCAGGCGTGTATTGGTCCATGTTCATGCCCATCAGCCAGTGACAGACCTGTTGATTGGTCCATTCAGAGACGGGCCGGTTCTGCCACTGGTACTCTTTCCCTGCGGCCACTGGTTCATCATCCAAAGTCTACAGAAGACACAGATAATGCAAACAGACATGTTACAGGTAAACATACTGTCACTTAAAATCAACAAATGTTGATGGTTGTTAAAAACATTTTTAAAATGCATTTTTCTGAGAATTTCTGTTTGACATTGTTGTCCACTAAAGGAAATGATTGCTGATGTCTAGTGTGGACGACTATCAAACATATATATATATATATATATATATATATATGTGTGTGTGTGTTTGACAGTGTTGATCATAGTTCCTAAAGCACAGTTAAGTGACGAGTGAAAAGCAAACATTAATCCTCTTTTCCATCACAATCACAAAAATCACTGAAATAAATGCTGTTTGAAATGATTAATTTGTGAGTACATTTGTATTTCTATAGGCGGAGAAATTGCTGAAAACCAGTTCCACTTAGCGAGGGGCTCAAGGCTGGGGGCAGGTGAAGCCAACTGCAGTATGTATCCAACAAACAACAAACCTGTATGCAGTGCCTACAATTCCCAAGCTAGCACCAAAAAAAACAAGCGTGCAATGACAGCATAATATCAAAGACATGCTCAGATACAGGTCGATGTGTTTTACTGAGAGCGACTTGGACTCCAGGAACTAGAACACCAGAGGAAACTGCTGCTGAAACGCCACTGAGCAGGCAGCCGAGCAGGCAGCCGAGCAGGCAGCCGAGCAGGCAGCCGAGCAGGCAGCCGAGCAGGCAGCCGAGCAGGCAGCCGAGCAGGCAGCCGAGCAGGCAGCGTCGCCCTGCGGTCTGCGGAAGCTCGTAAAGCACCGGCTGACGGTTTGACAGGCTGAAGTGCAACCTCCACAAGACAAAACCAAATGCACACACACACACGCACACAATCGGCATTCACGATTCAATCGCAGCTGTGAAAGGGGGAACGGCTCAAAGAGCATGCTTGAGAACGTCCCCTTTCAGCTGCATCGAGGCGTCCCAACAAGGAGAGCACTCACCTCACTGGAAGAGAAGATTAAAGTGTGTGATCGCCCAGACAGATTGGGTTCAGCAACTAACCCAGAGATGTCTGAACTGGGGCTGGCAGGGTTAGAATCATCTATGACTGAAAAAGTCTGGAACAAGTGGAAACAAGGAACGCATTTACTAAAGCAACACATCACCAAACAACAGCTCTTTACCAGGAGAGGCAAACAGACACGACAGCCGTGAGCTGGAGGAGCAGGGCCGGTTCCAGAAGGACGGAAATGATCATGCCACATTATTAAAACTGAGATGTCAGAGGCAGCAACCCAAGTGATTGATTCAACACACTATGAAGCACAAGATTAAAGACAATTAAAAACCGTCCACCAACAAAAGTACATCAACAACCTCTAAACTACAGCAACTAACAATACTACAGATAATGTAAACACATAAACACTCAAAAACAGATATGGAGTCATGTTTTTTTAATTTTTTGGAGTAGATGATATGAGATTTATTACTTGATTCCTCAAGAGATTGTTTTTTATGTCGTCTAAAAGCTAAACTGCGGCTTGTTTTTCAACCCAAATGTGGGTATATTTGGAATCAGGGAATTATTACCCAGACTTTCAGGCTGTTGCACCAGCTCTGTGCAAGTTCATTTGAAGTTTCATTTCAATGTAGCGTAAGAAATGCACTCTAAAATCATGTTGCACTATACAGGTTGGTTACAACGTAGCCGTTAGTGTTGATGTCACACACACACACACACACACACACACACACACACACACACACACACACACACACACACACACACACACACACACACACACACACACACACACACACACACACACACACACACACACACACACACACACACACACACACACACACACACACACACACACACACACACACCTCTCCAATCAAACTTCCGATGAGCTGGTGCAAAAAGCCCTCAAGGCGACTTTTGGCTCCATCCGTTTCCTCTAACATAAGCTATGAGGCTTTGTGAATGTGGATACACGGACAATTAGATAACATTAGTTTCCTATAACACTACCACATGCCAAGTTGAAAAGAAAGGGTGAATTATTCATCGGATGTGTGGGGGTGAGAAATTACCAATCGCAGAACTCTATTTGTTAGTAATGCTGTATCGTGGCATCTAAACTCAAGAGGGAAAACCAAAATGCGTATACTGTACCAAATCTAATGAGCGACTGAATAAAGAGGACCAGGAGAGATTCGTCTGTTTGAAGGAAACACGGTTCAGTGAGATGAAATGTCCAGGCAGCAAAGCACCATCACACACGACCGTAATGCAACAAAGCCACAACTTTTCTCCGAGTCATCATTTTATTTGTTCAGCCTGTGTCTTGAACTCATTAAACGGCTTCGTGGGAACAGCCGCTGACCACAGCCGGTGTGACAGTTAGCCACTAGCTTCTCTGGATAGGTCACTATTTGCAAACTCGCTGGAAAGCCACCAAATCCTTCCCCGCTATCGCTCTCGGGGGAGCATATGGATCCAGTTATTGTTAATTTGTTGCCTTTGCATCATGTGTATTATGCAGATAACTAGCTAATGATGGCACATGTCTGGATACTCTTGTTGTGTTTCGACTTGTTGTTTTACTCTTTCAATGAAGATAGACATATATTAAGATGACAGGACAGACAAGGACTGTTCTACCGCTGGCCAAGACATCTCAATACCATACAGATACTTTCTTATCAACGTGTCCCTGGATGCTAAAACTCTTTACGTTACATATTTATGCTCTCAGAAAGTTACGAACCTTATTCTTGCGGTCCTGGCTTTGCTCACTGCTGGTCTCATTGGCAACGTACGGCAGACTGCTGCTGGAAGACGAGGGCTCTCGGTCTCGGTCCCTCTCTTTGTCTCCAAACCAGGAGAAGGGCATACAGGTCGGGATGGAGGTCATTGAATCGGCAGGAGACAGGTTCCCTCCTGACTCCTCCAGTAACTCTGCCGATCCCCTGGGCATTGGAGAAATAGGAAGATTCAGTTATTCGCACTCACCTTAACATGTGAGCCTTAAAATGGTTCAAGTATCGGATATAAGAGAACAAAAAACATTCCGATTTGGCAACAAGAAAGCAAAAAGCCGGTCTTGTGTAGCTCATTATTTACATCCATGAAGTACCATGGCTTCCAGTAATAATGCAGTAAACGTCTTAATGAAGTAGCTATTTAACGTAAACAGGCTTTTGTTTGTTGAGTAACGTCGTTTCCATTAATGATCCAGTTAAAATGTATCTATATGTGGCACCAACACCTGCAGCAACGGAGAACTCCAACAGATATGTTACAAAACATGCAACACCTCAATATCTATTTGGAACCTTTACATTGTTATAAATGAAGTTAAGCACAAACCTGCTGTCCAAAGATGCTCTCATAGCCTCCTTGTCATGTTTTTTTCCTTTGCCACCTGACTTCCGGAGACCTCTGTTGATGACCAGCAAACATGTTTTTGTTAGTCCAAAAAAGACGTCGTCATTGGAGACGCATGACAAGTGATCACGAGTCTTACCCAAAGTCTGCAAATCTCCTTTTAGGTTTCCCCGCTGATGAGGGCTCGTTTAGTTCCTCTGGAATGAAACAATGGGCTCAGCGACAATGCAACACAAAGTGTTGTTATTGCCACCATCACATTTACTTGTGTACCTTTGCTCTTTCCCTTGGACTCCCTCTTCTTGACATTGCGCATGAATCCAGTTGGGGAATGTGGTGACACGGGTTCTTTTGGAGAGGACAAAGAAAGACTTCCACTGCTCTCTATGCTGTCTCCCTGTGATGGTGACAAAGACGGGCTGCTGGGAAGCGCAGCCGTACTCCTGGACCCATCCCGAGTCTCTCCGGGGTCATCTTTTTGTCCATTCCCAGGATAGCAGACAGGCACTGGAAGAGACAGGCTGTCCTGGATGGACCTCCTCCTCTTGGGAGATTCCTGCTCCTCCTCTTCTTCGGTTTCCTGTTGGGACAAAGATAATTATTTACAAGGACAATGCAAGGAGGACAGGATAAAAGCTTACAAAATAACAAAAAGCTCTGCTCTAGAGTTCTGATCGGCTTACACACACACACACATTATAAAAAGGAGCATTATTGTTTTGTATGGTAAAAAAGACACTCGAGGATGTTCCTTTGTGTTCGAGAGCAGCTGTGAGCATCTTAAGGTCATTCCAAGTGCAGTCTCACCAGTACAACAGTGAGTTTTTTCAAACTGTTGCTTTGACATTGCAAGAAAATACATCGGCTGCAGAAAAAGTGGCAGTAGAATTGTCAGCTACCATAGCTACCACCCTTTCCCCTGTTATTGGTCAGCTCACATTCACAAGGTTGAATATTACTCAAGTTAATATGTGCTCTCCTCCTTCTAGAAAATGGAGAAAGAGTGTTTTGGCACCATTAGTTTGACCTCCGATATAGCAGTTTGAGCATGACATGCCTTGATACGGCTGACTGTCCAATCAAATGATCAGTCACCAGAACAATGTAGCACTAAGATGTTCCTGGCTGACCTGCGAGTGACTTGGAGGCACTGTGAAGCTCTCCTTCAGTTTGCTGCGAGATGGAGGCTGACGTTTGGCCTTCTGAGCCAGCTGGCCTTTTGCTCTGTGTGCACTGGTGTCCAAGCGCTCAGTGTCAGGCACCAACTCACTCCAGTCTGGCTCTACACAGGAGGAAACAAACACACCAAATCAGTCATAAGGCAGTTTTCACAGTTGTAATCATTGACCACGGTCACTGGAGTTTATGATGGGCTTGTGAATGTTTAACAGATCACACAATTAAGTGGGACACGTATACCCCTGTTTTAAATTCAATTTCATTCAAGTAACACTTTGTACCGAGTAGTGAGTCAACAGATTGTGTGTTGGAGACAGGGTCTTGGTCGATTAATCTCTCGTCTGCCGCTGAGTCCTGACCCCTCTGACGCTGCGTGTCTGAGGCCCCTCCGGACTCCAGGACTGCTATCTGTGGAGAAAACAACACTCATTGCTTATTTCAGTGCTTCTGGCAGGTCTGCTGTGGTGCGCATGCATTTTCCTTTCACGCTGTGGTCTTACCCTGTTCTGCAGGCTGTCCAGCTGCTCCTTATACCACTTGTCTTTTTCATCTAGAATTCTTTTCAGCTCTTCCTCTTTCTTCACAAAGTCTATCTCTCTGAGGACGAAACAAGGACATGTGGTTTCCCTTCAGGCCATCAGCGCTTTAAAATATTTCTTCATTCTTTAGTTCTAATGTATGTGGTCATCACTACACCAATGAATTACTAAATGTAAAATCAGATATTATACTTTTGTTTAACAATACTGAACTTCTATGGAAAAAAACTTAGTTTGTTGGTTTGCATGCTCTTGTTTGCTTTAAAATGTGTTATGTGAGTAATTTGACTCGAGTAAACCACTGAATTCAGTGAGCCCTCCTACCGTAAAGCATTGCATAACTCAAGACAAACTTACTTCTGCTGGTAGTCCTTGAGCAGTTTCTTGGCCTTGTTGTACTTCTTGTCCAGGGTCTCCTGCTGGGCCTGAGTCTCAGCTAATTGCTCATTCACAGTCTCACACAGGCCCTGGGCTTCCAGCCAGTAACTCTCCAACTTCAGGATTTTGTCGTTGCTGTCCTCGATCTTTAGCTCCAGTGCAACCTCCCTTGCTTCCCACAATGAGCTATCCTCCTCCGATGCCCTTAGCTGAACAGAGATGGGGACATGTTACTTGTGTAGGCTAAATTTGCAGGGGGGCCACCGGCATAGGACAGTCTCTGCGTTGCTTGTAGAAATTTAAAAGAACTAGGTCTCACATTGTGTCTGACCATGTGATCTTCAACAGCATACTGTAAATGCGACAACAATTCACATTCTTCGATAGAATCTAAGTATGTGGATTGTCAAGAGGCTCTGAAAACACATTTTCAACTAGAATGGGCACTCGGTAGAGCGCATACCTTCGCATATCACAAGATTGGGCATTGAATTATGAACATTTTGGCATTAGTTGCATGCCAATTGGACAAAAATGTATCGTGCTATGGTAAAAAAAGAGTTTGACCTTTCCATGACCTTGACCTTGACCTTTGACCCGATTGATCCCAAAATCTAATCAAATGGTCCCCGGATAATAAACAATCATCCCACCAAATTTCATGCCATTCAAGAACATGTTGACCTGTTCATGACCTTTGACCTTGACCTTTGACCCGATCGATCCCAAAATCTAATCAACTGGTCCCCGGATAATAAACAATCATCCCACCAAATTTCATGCGATTCGGTTCAATACTTTTTGAGTTCTGCGAAAGATTTTGACCTGTTCATGACCTTTGACCTTGACCTTTGACCCGATCGATCCCAAAATCTCATCAACTGGTCCCCGGATAATAAACAATCATCCCACCAAATTTCATGCGATTCGGTTCAATACTTTTTGAGTTTTGCGAATAACACGCATACAAATAAATAAATAAATAAATAAATAAATAAATACACGGCGATCAAAACATAACCTTCCGGCATTTTCAATGCGAAGGTAATAAGTTTCTAAGGATTAAAGATTCATCACTAACTGCGAGTAGATAAGAGTTCAGAGAAAAGGCTGCTAGGAAACTACTACTCAAAAAACAAGAGGTCTCATATCGATACAGTAAAAGTACTTATGGAAGAAACTTCAGCTAGCATAAAGTATGTATAGTGTCCGTTTTGGATTATATATCATGGTACATTGTATTTACTGCATCATACATGTATTTGTCTTGTTATGTTATGTGAATATCATGAATGTCATCTGTGTCATACCTTTTCATTGAGTTGATTTATTTCTGCTGCAGCAGTGCTGTGTTTGAGCTGCAGCTGAGGAACACACAGGAAGATATTACTGAATGTTAATCTTTGGTTGTCAATACAGAATGCTGAAACGTTGATATGTACTGTATTTTATATCACATGAGACTGACGGTAATGGTGAGGGTGATACCTCTCTGAACTTTAAGACCATCTGAGAGCTGTCCATGTTGGTGGGCATAAACAAAGCCTCTGTGTCAGGCAGCTCAAACAGATCTGCGTCCCGGCCTGGAGAGAAATTGGAGCACAGGATTCTCTCATCCACCCCATCCTCCTCCTCATAGCGCTCCTCCTGCAATATGACATCACACATTGCAAACCTTGACACACCCTAGATGCCCATGAACATCGCTCCTCCTGAAATATGACATCACACATGACATCACATATTGCAAACATCGACACACCCGAGATGCCCATGAACATGCTCAGTGTGTGTCAACAACAAGCCTCGTGGAAAGTTCACCGCAGTCTGGAGGGAATATTGTAATCAAAAGATAATAACCAAACATTGGAGAGTTGCTTCACGGGAGGCACTGCATGAGCTTGGCTCCACGTCTAGAGCACATCCACAGCATTGAACACATGTTAGAATTAACCCACCGACACACACTTTGCAGAACCAGAGTCACTTTGAAACGGTGTCCAGTACCACTGAAAGTGATGCAACATTCCCTTTTTTGTCTTTGTCTTATCTGGCCAGTGTCTCTTTAGTAAAACAGGAGATTAGCTCCAAAGACATCAGAAAACAAACGTTTCACAACTGTCAGACCGGCTGAGGCCGGCTGCAACTTCCCACACAGCAGAATGGTGACACGTGGATTGATTCACAGCCAGCTTTTCATTTCCTGGTTGAGCTGGTTGGGATTGTAGGTGTGGGAGAGGGCTAATGCCGTGGTTATGTCATGTCAGAGTAATATTAAGTACGACCGTGAAATTTGTAAATAGCCTACACATCAACATCTAAGTCATAATTATAACTGGAATTGTTCTGGAATTCTCCAAAAAAAACAACTTGACACATCAGTTCCTGAAAACCACACAAATATGGAACGCTCAAATCAACCAATTAAACCAATATATTTTTTAAAATCTCTTTCTGTATGTGTATTGGATTCAATCTATTGTCATTGCACAGAGTACAGGTACACAGGCAACGAAATGTATTCTCTGCATTAAACCCATCCTTAGTTATTAAGGAGCAGTGGGCTGCAGTGATGCGCCCGGGGAGCAACTGGGGGTTCAGTGCCTTGCTCATGGACACTTCGACTTGCAACTAATGGGGAGAGCGGGGATCGAACCGACGACCTTGGGGTTGCAGGACGACCCCCTTACTCCACTGAGCTACAGCCGCCCCAGTATGTGGGTATGTCTGTGAACGGATGGCCAACTGAATCAAATCAACTCGTCAATGATGGGCTCCAGGGACAGGTCGTCTTAATTTACTCTTCACCTCTCTAACTGGGAATGTTGATACTGGCAGCGGAAGAAAGCGGCTACTTAAAACGTTGAGAAATAAAACAACACTATCAACGGTCAATACCACAGTGAAAGTCCTGCATTCAAATGTTGACTTCAAGTGTAAGAGGCATTATCAGACCAATACATAACATTTAATTAACATCTGTTCAAGGTGGAGCTTGCAGGGTAGTTTAATGAATAATAAAGCAGTGTGTTGAAATACTGTGAGTCAAATCTGAATCTGCTCCGTAACCAGGAGCATTTCTCTGTCAGGTACATGTAGTACTACAATGTAGTAGAACATCTGCTTTAGAAGCCTTTATTTAGTTATTTTGGGTTAGAATAGTATCAGAATTCCTTAATTTTCAGATCTAAACATCGTATTAAATAGGTTGCTTTTAGTTTGAGCAATGATTGGGCATTTTAATGAGGTCCTGTCCAGCCCACTCACCTCCTCTGTCGAGTGTTCGTAGTGGTCCTCCAGGTGTTGCTCCTGGATCTTCTCCTGCTCTAATGTTTCGCTGATGAGGCGGGCGACCTCACTCTGGGTCCCTGGCTTCTCCCGTCCAATCATGAACCTGTTTTTTAGAATGCAATGCATTAGCGGGCCATAAAAAGGCATATTTTAAATGTTGGGTTTAAATAGCTTTATGTGTCTATTTTGTCTTACTTGCAGCAGGGAAATGCAAATGTTGCGATGCCATTAAGTTATGTGTTTCTGTTTTTAATTCAAACCATTAACATCCTACAATACTTTGTGTTTCCCATTTCACTTACACACAAATACACACAAACAATCATTCATGGCCTCTGGACTCGACAGATAAAAAGCCTGAGCTGTTGACCACTTTCAGATAATTATGATAGCAGTAGCTCTTCTGGTAATCGTTTTCAATAAGGTTGATTTTCGGGGTCGAGGAGGCGGGGTTTGAGCTGACCTCACTGTGCCTTTGGTGTTCTTCAGGACTGTTGCAGCAAACAGTTGGGTGACGCCCACAAGACAGACACCGTCCACCTCCACTATCTGGTCATTCACCTGTATGCTAGAGACACAGATGATAATAGATATAAGGAGAGGTTAGTCAGTGTTATGCACCACCTTCAGCCCAGTAGCAAAGAAATAAAAAATACAGTAGCCCCAATGTATCTGGCAGTAAGACAACCCTAAACATGCCTGGGAAAAAGAAGTAGCAACTATTTTCTTTAGCTTCCTCCTGTGGTTATAACTAAATATGGTTGTTTGTGTGTCACTGGGCTCTGGGACAATTCCTAAAGTGTTATTTAACCCTCCTGATGCCTTCGGGTCAATATGACCCGATTCAATGTTTAACCCTCCTGTTACCTTTATATTTACTGACATATTTTACCCTTGAGGTCAATATGACCCCAGCAATTAAAACCTCCAGAAAATTATTAGAATTAATATTGTTTTCCAAGTTTAAGTGTGAGGTACTTTATGTTTGTTTGTTGACTACCGAAAGAACACCGACATTAAACATTGAATCGGGTCAAATTGACCCGAAGGCATCAGGAGGGTTAAAAGACTGTTGTGGTGGTGAACTGTGCAGTGAGTGGATACTATGTTTATGGTTAATACCAGCCTCTACCAGTGACTCTGTAACAAGACTTGTGGGTTGTACAAAAAGGAGGTAATAGTTCTCTAACTCACCGTCCATCGTTCTCAGCTGCTCCTCCCTCAGTTATGGTTTTCACAAAAATTCCTAGCTTCTCCAGACCCTGGTCAGCTCCCACGCCCATTCCAATGATACTGATGCCGAGTCCATTGTCTTCTGAATGCAGAAACATGATGAAGATTTTAAAAAGGTGAGCAAGAGTAACTGCATACAAATAGGTTCAATACCACGTTTTATACAGGAGTTCCCCATTGTGTAGTGTTTCTCACACTTTGCTGATCATAAGTAGGAATTTACCTTCAGTGTTGACTGAACTCACCTTTCTGAATTTCCACAGGGAACACATCCATCTTCTCCACTCTCTTTTCTAGCTCATACTCTGCAGAGGCTGCGACTGGATCCACGTCATCATTGCGCCGATCATAATCCTCATTGGAGAAGGTACTGAAGACCTGTGTCGGTCAAAATACAGTGCAGAGCTTCAGTATACCACCTTCTGTGTCCTGAAGGAGTCAGACAGATTGATGCTGAGGGGTATCTTTGGAATCTGCGCATATCATTTTCCCTTTTGAGTTCTTATTTATTTTGACAGGGTAAACAAGGACGCATTTTTCATTTGAGAGAAATTGCATGGGGAGGGAGAAATACACTCATACGTTGGACCGTTTCTAGGAACATTAAAGTGCCAGTGCACTTCAGAAGCACACTTTAAGGGACAGCAGAGCCGTTTGATGATTATTTGGACAACTAGCATTGAAATGGATTCTTATATTTATCAAACTCTGTTCATTATTCTCATGATAGTGTCTGACAGCGATAATGATCTTCGGTTATTAAACCATATAGACTGCATTGTCATCTGTAGTTTATGATCTTTTGCACTTTTAATCATATTATGTTTAACACATGTAAATCAAGCGACTCTGAGGCCCTTTTCTCTCGAGGACTTTCATCACAGTTTTAGGAAGTTGTGAACTTTGCAGGCAGCCCTCGCAAAGCCCTGGATGTGTCCAGAGGCCATTCTATGGTTAGAATAAAAAAACACACACACACACACACACAGTACAGCAGAACATGAACAGCGTGGAAAGTAGGGCACAGCTGGGCAGAGCTGAGCAATGGATGTAGCAAAGATCAATGTTCAGAGGCGACAAGTGTTGTCAGCAGCACAGTTAAAAGACAAATAATAAAGAAAAATACCAAGAAAAAATGAATCCCATAACCTTCTATGGGCATTACTCAGGACTCTACACCAGTCGTTAAGGTTATTATTATACTACATTAAATACACTAAATGCCATTTACCTTTAATACCAATGATACCACCAAACAGAAATGTTATTCTGAATCAACTCTTCACACTCCTAGGCTCAAGCTGAGGTGAGCACGACACTATTTCAGCCTGGGGATGACCATTTGTTGTGACTCAGTAAGTACATAGTAATAAGAGTATAAAGTCAGACAAGGTTAGCAACAGGGCTGTAACAAGTATTTTCATGGTTGATGAATCTGTTGATGTTTTCTTGAGAAAACACGCCAAGGTGGCAAATTCCAAAGGTTGTTCAGTGTTTTCCACAGGATTTTGAGAGACTGGTGGAAGGACCTTGGACCCTCTGCATGCGTCTTCAAGAGGAATACAAATAAATAAATAAAATAGAGGTGTAACGGACCATTGTCGATTCGTGATCCGTACAGGATCCGCATTGCGACTCGGCGTGAACCGCAGATTAATTACAGTTTAATGTGAAACTCCAGTGTGAAATAAAGTTTTCATAGCGATCGTTATCCGCCAACATTCAGTCGAAAATACGCGATCAGGACATTTATGCTTTCTGTTCACCTCTCCCTGATAATCGCACATTGTAAACAACCAATCCGTATTTAACGACAAATGACCAGATCTGTTTTAATCTTGTATTTCCAATCATTCAAAGAGTGTGTTTTTCTGTGAAAAACCCACTATATATGGCATTAAAAAAGTAAAAGGATAACATTTTGAATTTGTGTTGGTTTACACCGACACTTCAGAGCGGTTGAAAGGATTTTTGGACGATGGCAAAAACACAAAAGGTTTCTCACCAAAACTACATTTTAGCAGATTACAAAATCCTGATGATATTATAATTTATCTTTGCCCAATACAGAGTTTCCTCTGAACAGAGACTGAACACTGAAGCTGAACGGACTGTGTAATTTACATGTGTGGAATACCGGAACACTGGACAATTACACAACTACAGGTCACCATAGTCTGAGTAATGAATGGGAGACATTGTTGTAAGTTTATCATCAACCTAAATGACTACGAAAACCAGCATATCTGCACACGTCAAAAAAGTTCATTTTTGCTAAAAGATTGACACAAACCCTCTTCTTGAAATATTTAAGGGAAAAAACACCAAAACCCATACATGTGGACTTACTCCAAACATTGAGCTGTCCGTTGATGTGTGTATAAGTATGCAACCATTGATATCGGAGACCGCAGTGGCAAATGTTTAAGTTGTGGTCTCATACGACTCCCATGATACAGAGGGTGCAACCTAACTTGCGTTTATCACAATAAAAACAATCTAACAATGAATGACTATTTATTCTAAGATTAAAGGATTGATTGCAACATTTGCCATGATGATGTATGATGTATGATGTAATCAAGTAAACATGTTCACTCTAGGCAACCAAAACTGAGGTCTAGATCCTACATCACGTCAAGACTTGAGGAATCGACTACAATTAGTGGTGCAATGGACCATAACACTGACATATCGGATCGGATCACGGATCAGCACAAAAGAAAATAAAGGGAGCAAATATAACTGTTGGAGTTTGATTTATTATAATAGCACCATCAATTATATCTAAATGTTCAATTATATTTAAATGTTTGAAACTCACATATATGAACTCCGCATATTGAGAACTACCGTGTGGTCAGACTGGGTTAACATACATCCCGTTTCTCTTCGTTGGGAACAAAGCCTCTTGCAGAAAAACTACTGAGGAGGCGTAGCAGGTGCGTCATTTGGCTGGCTTTCCTATCAGGGAGGCATAGCGGGAGTATGGCAAGGCTTTCATGGAAAAGGCAAGCAGAGGCGAAGCAAAGCTGCCTGTGCTGTGATAGAAAAGAGTTGCGTTATGCAGGGCGGCATCAGGAAAAGGCTTTCAACTCCCACTAGGAAGATAATGCTGACCATGACACATTGGTACATGCAATACACACATTAGAAACTATACAAACAGAACTCACACCCACATGACGGGATGAGACACACCTGGGATTTCAAAGGAAAACGGAGGAAGAGCTTGAAAAGGCAAAAGCGATGTAACCCACAGTATTTAAGACAATGTCATTTTTTGGAGAATGGCTTGGGTTGTGTTCTTTGCATGAAGAGTAGTCTATTGCATCACACTCTGATTCCAGTGTGTTCTTCAAAGAGCATCAGGACACCAACAGGTATCAAGTATAGAAGAGAAAGAGTTGTGGAGCCCGGTCAAAACTTATTTTAGACCACATCACTTCTAGAGAACCCTATTATAAACTGCTTTGAAGTATTTCAAACCGGTCAAAATTCCCTTTCTAATATCTAATCATGTATCTAATAAAACTTCTTTAAAGAACCGGGTTTATTCCAGTTTTGTCACCAACTCTACATTCTATGAAATTACATGTGAACAAACACATCATGATAAAGTAACGTTACGATTTACCTTCACCCAATACTAATTTTCACGAAACAGAGCCTGAACGCAGCATCAAAATGTGACTGAATGGAGCCCTTTGTTTTCCTCGTGTCAATTTAAACACTAGAAACTAGATTAGAAAAGCATGAATGCCGATGTTCTGCATATTTTACTGAATGAAAAACGTCAGTCAAACTTTATTTCACACAGCGGTGGTTAACGTTAAACTGTGTGATTAATGCGTGCCGAACCGCGGTCAACAGTGGTCGGTTACCCCAATAACGACAAACAACCCGGTTCTCTCTGTCCTTCTGTCTCCTCACTACAAAGCCTTTGGACATCAGCCCAAAACAGTGAGGATACATCTAAAAAATGCCTGACTGAGCTCTTCATTTTCTTCAAGGGAATTACTACGACTATTTTTCTTTCTTTTTTTAGCTTTCTGATTTTCAACATACATTTATCCATGTATCATAGTGTTATCATAGAAACCAAAAGATTAGAAACTTGAGGATTATGCACACGACTGCAGCTCTATGGTGCAGGCAGGAATGCTATTCATGGGGCCTCGACCCTCCATCAACCAGGGGGAGCTCTCCGTCTGAATCCTCCTCCTTCCTTTCATACTCATTGCGGTAGGTTTAGAGAATAGATTTTAGTTTATGACTCATATATTGTGGAAGAAGATAGGTGTCATCTTCATCACATAGCACCAAAATGCACCGAAGACTTTTTAATATAACCAAAACGCGTGTTGAAGCTTATTTTGCATGTCTCTGAACAACAAGCTTGAAACCGCCACGATGAATAAGACCGACAAAGCGTATCTAATTTTAGCAGTTACAAATTAATTCACAGAACTAGAGCAGACAGAAATTCCATTAAGGATGAAAGATGTTTTTTTAGTTTAGACTTTGGAGACTTAAGTAATTAAGAGATGAAAATGTAGGCTAATAGAATATAGGGAGCAACACTGCATCCTTGGCATAAGCTGAGCAGTAGCAGTGGAATTGTCCTCTCCCCTCTACTTCCCCGCGACTTGAAAGTCAGACTTTCCTGTTGCCATGGTCTCACAGGCCTTTTTAACGCAATGTTCTGCTCTTTTCAGAAACCTAATCAGTCAACTGTTTCAAACACAAATGTCTTCTCTAGCCTCTCCCTGACAAACAAGCCTCATACGCATCTCAGGCTACATTCACACTACCGTTTTCATTTTAAAATGCATATTTTTTCTACATTTATGCAGAGAATCCGCACAACTCTGAAGTTTTAGCCACTTCAATGGAGATGTTTGAAAACACTACCCACGCCGTTTCTATTTGAAAACTGGGGGTGCGTTGTGTGGACGGGCAGAACCGGGGGGCCTTTGAAAACGCTGACGCAGACCAGTTGACTGAGTCTTAGCAGTCACAACCCGTCCTTCCCCGACGGCGCAAGAAATCAAACATCTGCCTTGATAACCGATCGACTACCAGTGGTTAATTAAACATTTACAACGGATTAAATGTGTTATTACAGGAATATCTTAAGTATCAAGCGGTTTATTATTAAATACTACAATAATACTCTGTCGTACTACCAATAACTAAGCGACCAATCAACTTCCTACCCTCATTCCCAATATACGTGAATGGTCATGTGACATTCATTTTTAGACGTGTTAATATGGACGGAAATTATTTCTAAAACGGTGCTGAAACGCTGTTCTGGAGGGAGATCGTATTCAAACAAAAACATGGTGTGGGTGTAGCCTCAGTGAGTTACAGTATTATCACTGTCTCCAGTTATCACACTAAACAGACATTTTCCTTTATTGACATGCCTAGACCGCCGCTAAAACCAAAACACTCAGGTTCAACTGTTGATCAGGCCCGAGTGACTAACCCAACAAGAATGGAAGATCAAAGAAGAACGAACAATTTTTGCTCATATTTATCCAGAATGGAGTCTTTCAAATGTTTTTAAACCCATTAACCTTTCGCTAACCTTCCGCTGCCTACTGCTTCTTAGTCAAACCATGAAGCCCACTTCCATGCACTCCCAGCTAAAAATAAGTTTTGTTTGTGTACGTCACTAACGGCATATGAAAGAATGCGTTCATCAACATCTAAAGAGTGGGGATTGGTTTAAGTAGAGTGGACTTTGAGACGATCACCGCCGACGGCCGACCAACCAGCTGGACCGAACGCCACCAAACAAACCGAGCTCGGACTCAAGGCTACTCCACTACCCAGCCCAAAAAAAGCTGATGGACAGTGTTTTCCTCATGTAAAATGTTTAAATAATGATGCTGTCCATATATCATATGCCAGGAGAATTGTTTTTGTTTACATTCCTTATGATTCTTTGGCTGTTTTTGTCTTGTTTGACGTGTCTGTTGCGTTACAAATTGGCTACAACTGAATTTTGTTGTGCATTCCTGTGCTACACAATGACAATAAATGATCCTCGGATCCTTAAAGCCAACAGATACTGCAAGTATAAAAGTGAACCTCCACATCTCCTGGCCATCAAGACAGAAGACGATGAAATTAAGAAACAGCACTGGTCCGATAAAGCGGTGTAGATCTTTAATGACGGTTACAATCTTTAAAAAAACAAAAGCAGCATGTGTATTCAGTAGCAACTTCCGCAGTTTGCGTAGCATAGAAATGCTGATGTTGATCTATAATGTGTAAACGTACTCTGCTAATGCTAGTTCCAAAAGGGGACAGTTTTAAAAACGTATACTTCCTTCCATCCTCCCAAGCTAACGAGCATCATTATTTCACAACGTTTAACCAGGAGTAACTCGAAATCCATAAAACAACCCTAAAACTGGAGTAAATCAAAAACGATTGCATGGAGCTGTATTGTAAAGCTGTCGGACCCTGGTTGGAGCTGGCCGATGCTACGCTAGGATTGGCCAGTCTATGTTCAAGGGGCGGGATTCCGCAATGGGTCAATTTCTCCCCCGAACGCATTAGTCACTGAGGTTGTGATGTGGGTCAACTGGCTGCTATGCCATCTCCATATTTCCATTCGCTCCAGCAGCAGCAGTGTGTGTGGGCCTTTCATCCATCTTCAACAACTGCAGTGGTCTGTCTTCTCTCTGCGCTCACATGCACAGACGCACACGTGCCCACAGCCAAACCCAAACCCTTCCCACCCGTAACTCATTCCTCTGTGGGAAATGAGTCAGCAACTGCGGGGAAAATCAAACCAGAGAAATGTCTTGCCAGTGCAAAAAACAAGGGCTGACCACTGGATTGGGGAGCTTGTAACGTAAGAAGGCCGACAAAATGACAACAAATCCAAACAGGCTGTGAGAGCGAGCTGGGACAGGGGAGGTGGCCCGGCACAGATCATTTAGAGTCATTAGGGAAAACGAGTGATCCGGTTTTTAGATCCTGTGTAAACACGCCAGGAAAAAGAATAAAAAAACATCACTTCCTGTGTGCATGCCCTTGGAATAATGAACACTATGTTAACTTCACAATGACTGACTGCAATAATATTTATGTTTGAAAGGTAAATGTGTGGCCAACAGCAGGAAGAGGTGGAGTCTGAGAGGAGAAGAGTGCCATCATGGAATTACATTGCCAAAGGAGTGCAAACAAGAACAGGTTGAACAGGTTTGCATATAAACGAAAAACAAACGCTACTCTTGTGCTGCGAAGGAGGCTGAAAACCTCAACACACAATTACTGCTAATGTTCAGTAGAAACACACAGCGTCTATCTGTAATCATATAATGAAAGCGTTTAAGGCAATCACAATCAGCCTCAGACTTATCCCAAGCGAAGTTGTTTAATGAAAAGCATTGAGCTGACTGCATTAGTATTCCGCCCGGTTTTCTTGGATAGTCACCCACTTCGCCCAGGTGGCTCGAGGGAACCCCGACCCCACAAGGGGAGGGCCTGTCTGCTGGTTGGATGAGGGCGGAGACTTGTCAGACACATTCCTTTGCCCAGCAGAGAGATATCTCAGAGAGGAAATGGAAAGCATAACACTCTGGGATGGGTTGTTTACAGTCCAACTGTAGAGTTTTCCCGCTTTTGCTTTTCACTAATCACACGAAACACAGATCGAAGAGCAGAATATTCTGTCACGCTGTAATTAAACCTAAACTTTACAGTTCATGTTAAGAGCAGGGGTGGGGGGGGAATATTAGTTTAAATAAGGATTGTGATTCTTACCCTCCATGATTCTGAATACATTCAAAACTGCCAAAAGGATTTGTGTACACGGTTGATAAAATCTTGTTGAAGGAACAAAAAAAGATGAACTCAACCGCATGAGCGCAGTACAGCACCCGGAAGATGTTGTTGTTGAAATGGTCAATGTAACTTGTAGTTACTCTTAACTTAATAATGAGCTTTCCATCATAAAAGTGAAGTATTTTGCTAAGCTTGCTATTGGTAGGTAGAGTGGAGAAAAGCACTCCAGCACTAACAAACAAGATCAGCTGCCCAACACACACTGCAGCACTCTAAACAACTCCAAGTGCACTCTGGTTGGGTAAAGAAAATAACTCCTTGCATGCAAATGCCCAAAAGCTCCTGTTCAAGACTTGTGCGGAAACACCACTGGGGACCCATGACACGCTTCTTATCAGGCTCCACATTAACGTCTGCAAACTGTACTTTTCCTGACAATTGTAAAATGTCTAAACCAGAAAAATTATTGCCGGCACATGGGAAGCCAAACTGATATATACTTAAACATTAACCAATGTGCACAGTAATCATCTACAGCGCAAACAAAGAATGCTGAATTCTTTCATTTCAGATGAGCTCACTTTGAATCTCTGACCACGCCCTGCATGTTTGAGAAGACACAATGTGTGCTCTTGAACGAAAACTGCCGGTGGTACTTCCTGCGACTCTGCGAGGGCGGGGCAAAGAAGCAGGTGTAGATCGTCTTTTCGGACATTTTCTTTTTACTAATGCTGAACTGGTTTTGCACTCCTGTTCCAAATATCCTCATATTGGCAAACAAAACCCAAGTCAACCTATCTAGCGATCCCACATAACGACTCAAAAACTATGCAGTCTTTATCCCCAAGAAGATAACACGCCTACGGGAGAGTTAATCATTCAATAACTCTTAGGTTTCATCCAGACGGTTCAGAGTGAAAAAAGATTCAACTGCTCAAACTTTCTCTGAATCAGGGATGGCCTTGACACACCAATATTACAGGCATGTTTTTTTATTTGCAATAACAGAGTAAACAGCCTCCTCAAAACACCAAAGACATGATCAGTATAAGCAGTAGTGCAATTATTATACTGCTCATCCAGCCAGAGGGTATAGCACACTTATAGTGGCACAGCAGCAAAGGGATTGCAGCTAAAGTATGAGTCTGCGTTGCCTTATATGCACAAGAATTTTCTCAACAAAACATAATGTAAACTAGAACGGGCACTCAGTAGAGCGCATACCTTCGCATATCACAAGATTGGGCATTGAATTATGAACATTTTGGCATTAGTTGCATGCCAATTGGACAAAAATGTATCGTGCTATGGAATTTTTGTGTTGACCTTTCCATGACCTTGACCTTGACCTTTGACCCCAACATCTAATCAAATGGTCCCCGGATAATAACCAATCATCCCACCAAATTTCATGCGATTCAAGAAGATGTTGACCTGTTCATGACCTTTGACCTTGACCCGATCGATCCCAAAATCTAATCAACTGGTCCCCGGATAATAAACAATCATCCCACCAAATTTCATGCGATTCGGTAAAATACTTTTTGAGTTCTGAGAATAACACGCATACAAATAAATAAATAAACGGCGATCAAAACATAACCTTCCGCATTTTCAATGCGAAGGTAAACATGGTTACAGCGCCTTTTCAATGACACCATGCCGTAATTTTGCATCATATTTTGAGCATTTAAAAAAATCACAAAGCAACTACTTCCTAATCGCAACAAATTAGGATGTATTGAGAATGTGTGAGAGTCACTGCTTTTGAAAGCCCTCTTCAACCACGTTTGTTTTTTATGGGGGAGACATGCTGAATATCTCCTCTACTTCAACAAGAGGACCTTTCTTCCATACAAGACACCTCCTCTGTCAAGAAGATTTGGGTTACGTTGGGACCTAATCCCCTTGTGAGCCAGAGGCACAATGCACTTCCTCTCTCCTTGTTAGCTACAACTCAAGTGCGCTCAATCCCCAGTGCCAGCTCTGACCAGCAGACTGTGGAGAATGACGCAGTGCCAGCGGGAGGCCTTTGTTTGCCAGGCCACAGGTAGAAAGGTTGGCGAAAGGACATTTGTGTGACTTAATTGGCTGACATGCATCGCACGTAGCCTTGACCCCCCGGGTTTAATCCGAGCGCATGCCATTGTTTTGACAAATCTCTCCGGGCTCTTTCCAGCCAGACAATTGCATGCACTCGTTCATACAAATACATAAAAAACTAATGTTAAGCTAAATTTAAAAGGATGCTCAGACTGTTTTGGGACTTGCTACTTATCTTAAGCTTACATTTCTTAATTTATTGTTTCATACCTTTGTATCCTTTACTTTCCCAGGCTGATCATGTAGGTGCCCTCACAGCAACCTAGTGAGTAGAATAGGGTCTGGGGAAAAAAGCGTGTCTGCATACTAAATAATATTACGTATTTACTAATTAATTACTACATGCTATTTGTCCATATAATTTAATGAGAACTGAACTGAATTGTACATCTAAATGCACTAAACCTTGCATCAGTTCGAGGTGTTTTGCATAGCCTCCCTCTTATGGTTTTATGAGCAGTATTTGCCAAACAGACACAGTCTTCCACATTGTTGTAAGCTATAAAGCTGTGTTTATCTTTGTCATAGCTTCGCTTTAGGCGGAGGAGGCACACTGTTGTTTGTGAACACTCTAGGGTCAGCTTCTGGTCCCCTCTCCCAGGACCCCCAGCCAGGATGACTGGGATGGGGGGGTCCACACCCTGAGATAACAGTGCATTTTACAGCCTGGATAAACACTGAGCTATGTGGAATTAGTTTGTCCATGCTGACATACATACTATGAATATCATGATGTGATACTACGGGAATTATTCTCATGCTGTCTGTTTCTACAAACACATTTGCTCAAGGAAGGATCAAATGAATCATATTTCAGTGTATTTGTTGATGCCGATACTGCACACAGACCATTTGGAACATCGCCAGCTGAAATGATAAAGTATGACAGCACCAAAAGTCTGATTTGAAATTGGTCAAAGACAAAGTTATTCTCTCCACCACACAATTCTATACAACCAATTTGCAGAACTTAGAACTGAAGATATATTACATATCTTACTAAACTCAAAAGTGAAATTTAAAGGGAAAAAAACTGCTTCAAAAATAAGGCTTATATCCTTGGACATTAATGGATCGTAGAAATTCCCCAGCTGTAATAACATCATTTACCCATGTCTGTAAAAGAGATCACATGGTTTATACAATCCCTACATGTCTTATGTCCATGTTGGAGAGAAGTGAAAAGTCCCTCATCATGAGGGAACTACTCTAAATGAGTAAAAATACCCATGCAGTGAAGTGGCTCAGAGGTACCCAAGATGTGTTTACTGTACTGACTCAAGTATCACATGTCTCTACTCCTCCTGCTTCTACAAGCTCAATACCCAAAAAACTATGTTGCCAGCTAAAGTCCCCAAATGCACCTGGTGTTGAGGTTGTCAAACTACCTGCTTCCCTGGTCACAAAGATTAAACAAACCATAGCTTACATTTATTTTAACTGAGATGATAATACAGTGCAGCAGCCGTGATGTAAACAAAAGCACTCATTCTCAGCCATGACGAATTTGTCTTGCGTCTGCAGGGAAATACCTCGGTCAGGCATTTGCTGAATCAGTATTGACGATAGTATATAATAACAGTGCTGTGCAATATGTCTGTAGGAGCTCGAGTTGAGCAGCAATAGCTCAAATGGAAACAACACAACATATAATACTAACCTGGATGGGGTTTGTGGAGAACATGATTGTCCTTTTTGGGAGAGGCTCCTCCTCCTCCGACAGACCAATGGTCTCGTAACAGTCGTCGTAATCCCCATACATGTGATCTTCCTCCTCTTCGTCATCATCATTCTCCTCCTCTTCTTCTCCGAGGACCTGGTTTACATCTCGGTCGTCTACAAATGCTGCATTCTCAATACCGCACACTACTGGTGAGGCTCTATCCAGGATGATCTGGCCCACCTGCTCCTCCAGCTCAGTCTCCTCCTCTGCAACCTCATCATCTTCCTCACGATCATCGTCACCCTCTTGATTCACAGCTGAAATGTCTTCCCGTCTCTCCCCTTTCAACCCAAATCGCTCATTGTTCTCCAAGACTTTACTTTCACCCACGGCCTCTGCCATCCTTAGTGTCTCTTTTGAGACATCTCTTTTTAAGACATGATGAGCTGGGTTACAGCTCTGTTTTTCTGTTGAAGAGGTTCTTTTCAGGTTTGTTATTAGGTCATCTTTGGGGCTTTTCACCTTCTGTTCCTCAAACACATTATCTTCAATATTCTCACCCTCTTCACTCTCTGAGGACTCATTCTGAACCACTACTAGTTCTGCCCGTACCACGCCCACCCCCCTGGAGTCCAGAGATGCGGTCTGGTTGGAGGGCTTGTCTGTTGTAGAACTTCTGGCTTTTTCAGGGTATTTAGCCCTGTTGGTGTTCTGAAACCCTCCAGCTGATGGAAGAGGCTGCTTCACATCCCTTGGGGGCGGACTATGTAGCTTTCCTTCATTCCCACCAACAGATGTCCTACTAAATCCATCACCGGATGATGAAGAGTGTGTGTAGCCATGGCTGACTGTGCTTGCTTTTTCTGGTGAGATGGGTTGGTGACTGTCATCAGTTGTTGGAGAATTAGATTTGTGTGCTGCATTGGTAACTGGGATTGGTTTAACATTAGACGTTGGTCTGCTGTTGGCACACGCTGTCTGGGATGTATTCTTGTTAGTGGCATCAGTCACAGGGGTAACGTTGGTGGCTTCTTTAACAGGAGAAGTAGATTGGTGTAAGACATCTTTTGTTGGAGAAAAAGACGTGTGTTCAGTGGCACTGTATTGTTTAACAGACGCCATTCCTCCCTTTGCAGACGCTGTGTTGTTGTTTTTCGAGTCATTCTCTGCTCCACAACTCTCCAACCTTTTGGACACAGGTCCTGCATTCGATGACACTCTGGACCCATGCCTTTTCTCACTATCAGCCTTCTCATCCGGTTGACATTTAACTGTCGAAGAAGGACTTTGTTCTGATTTGATAGTGGTCTCAGAGGACCCCGATACCCTCCTTGTGCTTTTCCCCTCGTCAGAGGAACTTCCGAGGGACAAACGATTTACTACTCTGTTTGGAGACTGTTTGTCAGCAGCAGGCTGCGCTTTGAGGCCTCTTTCAAAGAGTTTTCTGGTCACAGAAAACTTCTCTGCCAAAGACACTTTGTCAATTTCAACATCTTCCCCCTTAGGTGATTTCTCTACATTTTGTGATTCTGGGCTAGTGGCACTGTTGAGGTTAACTCTGTGAGCGTTGACTGGAGTTGGCAGCTTCGTTGGGGACACAGGTGACGCTTCGGGCTTTAAAGTCACTTTACTTTCTTGGCACTCCTGTTGTTGACCATCCATCTGTAGGAATATGTTCTTTATCTTGTTCACTCTGGTGCCAAAAGGCCTCCCCCTCGAGTCCTCCCTGGTGTCACTGGAACCGTTTGCATATGATCTGGCATCACCCTCGGATTTTGACCCATCAAAAGAACACTTAATGGCGTGGAAGTCAGACTTGTATGCATTTCTGTGAGGGGATGAGCTCCTCAGGGTCCTCTCGCCTCCTTTGCTTTCCGCTTTGAGCATTTTTGCTTTTTGTGACTGCAGCCCCCTATTAGAAAAGCCGCGTTTGGACTGGAGAGACGGATGCTTTCTGTTGGTGAACTATTATCCCTCAACTTTACGAAAGCGGTGCCATGGGGACCGGTGGAGCTTCTCTGGAGTTGTTGTCAGAGCTACACACTCACGGGGAAGGCATCTAAAGAGAGAAATGGCTGCCGTTATTGGAATAATAAATAAAATGTTAATACAGAGACCGGATACACTTACCTCACCAAGTCTAACGTCCGTATTTAATACGAGTTCAAAACAAAACGCTCTCTTTCTGAATGCAAATCAAAACCACACGACAGTTAAATTAGATTGAAACGTTAACAAGTTTAAAATAAGACGGTTACGGTTCACACCCCTTCGGTATGCATCTCGGTGGTTGTCTGACGAACGTTAACATGCGTTAGCTCGCGTTTAATCAAATTGTTCCAACTTGAACGTAAAGTTAACTTTAACCAGCTAAAAACGTTAATGGTAGTGAAGTCAACCAATCAAACATGGTTAGTAACGCTGACGTTACGTCACAGTTGAAAAGGCAAAACAAAGTTAAACTCGCTGGGCCAGCAGTTCAACACAGAGAGCCTCGGTCGGAACAATTCATTGTGGCGTTTCAAGTACGAGCCGCTGAAAATGTTCACTCACCACACAACGGCGAAGGAAAACAACTTTGAAAAGCTCGCACCTCCTACTTGCTTCATCGTGTTAGGCACCGAAAGATGGCCCACGGTGTTCCAGTTTTACAGTATCACAACTTGTCCCTTCTTCTTGATCACCGCCATCATTCCCCGCTCCAGCAGCGTTTTCCTGCGTCCTCCTTGCACTTCCAGACCTGTCGCGGGCTGCGCGCGCACACGAGCCTGCCTGTGCTGCGCGCCGTGGCCGACGAGAACAGAGAGATGGCGGGGACGCGCACACATTCCAGGACTGTAACCCACCACCCCGCTTCACCCTCCGCTCCCCTCTTTCTCAACAGAGACACGAGGAGATGCAGGAGAAAGCCGTGGGAACGAGCTTACTTTGTGTTTGGGCTCACCTAGACCTCAACAGTCCACGTCTAGACTACAAAAACAACTCGCTTCATTTTACAATCCGCAACCAAGACTGTACAAGTTGTACAGTATGGAGAGGGGCTTTTCAACGGTGCCCCTATATATTCTATGCACTGAGAGATTTCTATCTTTATATATATATACTTTAAGTTGCATTATGATATACTTTAAGTTGCATAATAATGTATTCTCTGGCTCTGAAGGGAGTCCTGGTGACATTACGGTTATCTTGGTTTAGGCTTGACAGAAAATCAATGTAATAAACTGAAATAAGAAAAGATGCTGTTGAGTTGCGTTATGGAAAATGTAAGTATAATATAAGTGTCAGTGTAATATTTCTTGGCCATGGGCGCTTCTTTTTGGTATGGAAGTGCAAAACCACATTTCCTGAGGAGAGCTTTAGGATATTTGGCTGAAACAACAGTTTCCAAATGGTGTAAATCGTATAGGCCCATATATGGGAAATACTAGACTATATTACCAACCATGCAAGGCATCCAACTGCATTAGTCCCACCAACCCTCAGGGGCCCAGGAGCCCGGCTATAATTAAGATATTTTGACATATTACACTCATACTAGGGAAAGCACAATTGAAAATGATTAAATCAGTGATGGCTGAACTTTGTTTTAGTCACTTCAGACTTGATTTCAGCCTAATTCAGCCTTGTGTGTGTTTGAATGCACTTTTTGTATGTCGCTTTGGATTAAAGCTTCAGCTAAATAAATGTAATGTAAATGTAATCTAGCACACTGTCAAACTGTCATGGCTTACTGGGACACTTGAATAGAATCCAGTCATTGTTAACACCTCTAGTGTAAATGCATTCCAAATCTTATGAACGCCTCACAAGAGTTAATCCAGGTTATGGCTTCATTCACAAAATATAGAGATTCTGTTTTCCTTGAGATCGGCACGGAGATATACTGAATGAAAGTCAGATTTCCTTGGTGGCTGAGAACCTACATTGCAAAAATAACCTCCAGTCAACCTGACCTAGAAGCCAGATCACGGAAAAGATATTCTTCGATCTTGACTGATTTGAATGTGTTTTATACATTTTATTCATGCATATATAACATGATGCTTTAAAATAAAATAAAAATAATAACACATTTGTTAGGTTATTGTTATAAAATACCAACAATCAATGTATAACGTATATTATCATAGAGTATAACGTTATGTTTGATAACATCATCATACATTTGGAATCTAAACTCTTTAGTGACCATGTTAGGAAATAAACATGAGGTGAATTATTTAACAAAATGCAAAGAGCAATGTAATTATTGATACATATATGAACCAGACTCCAGCAAGAGGCCTGAACAGATGGCGATGTATTTCAAAAGCGTGACCATTTTTTAATTGCCTAAAGTGTAATCCCATTTAAACATTTTATTCCATAAAATCTCAAATATTGAATCCTCAACACTTTGGGGATATTTTTCTTCCAGCATTGCCATTGCAATTAGTTTGTGGGCACATTCTAAAATATAATTCTATATATGTTTGTCTATTTCAGCCTCTTTTTTTTTTTACATTCAAAGAGATTTCTGTGGAAAATGTCCAATCCTCAGGCATTTCCCCTAGAGTTATCTGCCCTCCCATTCCATTTAAGACATAGTTATCTGATACATGTGGGTCATGTATAGCTTTATAAGCACACATGTACATCATTTAAGTTCATGTTTGTTTGTTTGTTTGTTTGTTTACACTATACATCATAATGTGTTCTGTATTTATGAGTTTTATGTATCTATTGACATTTGGCTCTGGGGATATGAGCTGTGAGTGAAAAGTCTCAACAGTGTCAATTCTTTTACTCAGGAATTTGGACTTTGGTCATTCAAGTAAGACTCCTGTCTTCTCCAACACATTTAACATCTCAATATTTTCATCTGACAAGAAACACATACATTTGAATGGAAGTTTGACCCTGAACATTCACGATATTACACTTCAGAGTTCTACATACCAGCGGTAACAGATACATTTCCAAATGCTCATCAGAATTATTCTGTGGCTGCATGTGTCAGTGTGTTTACCATTTCCAGCTTGCTGGAACATCTCCTATGGCAACTGTGGCTCTAAAAACCCATATATGCACAGTCAGTGGGCTTTCCCCCAGGGGTCTAACATGGCAAGCCACAGCCAAGCCAGTGCTCCCTATAGCAACTCTTCCAACAACATAGAGCGAGCACGTCAAACCAAATGGAAACAGGAGCAGGTGAGGAGCAGGTCAGATCCAGTGTAACATTCAAGACAATATCTCAAACTCAATCTAGCAAGGCACAAATAAAAGAATAAAACTATCTCTACACCTGGTGTTGTTTGTCCTTCCTGGAGAGGGTGTCATGTTTAAATATTGTTGCTCTCAGTGGGGTGCTTTTCAGTGTGAATAGCAATTATAAAGCTTTTTCAGAAAACAGGATTGTTTGCACACTTGCTTTGAATGGATAAAGATATGAATTACCCATGAACCCTCAAGAGCATATGCAAATGTGTGTGATTTAAAGGTTTCTCTGAGAGAGCAGTACATTGAGTGGTTTGTGCGCTGGTAGCAGGCTGTGGCAAAGTACTGCAGTGCACATTGGCATCCTCACTGTTTGTCTTAGCAAAAGAGCATGAGGCAAAGTTATGGGAAAGATAAAGATTTGCATCTCTGTGTTATCATTCTTGACTATTGGAACATTTTAAAAAACAATCTTGAGGTGCACTTAATAAAAATGTAAAACTAGTTATTTTAACTCTCTTCAAGTTATTTAGTCAAATAACTCTCATGATACATGCTAATAAATCAGGCAGACAATACATATGTGTAAGATGTCCACCACCCTGTGTCTATAGTATAACATGTAAAACAGTTTTGGGAAAATACAGTGGACCTTTTTTCTCATGCTAATAAACTTTAAATATTTCAGTGTCAGGTTGAGGCCTTGGTTACATTCCCAAACAATGTTTTAAATCCGTTTTAAGGCAGAAGGATCCTCCCTTTTACTCTGAATCTGGATTTGAATCTATTCTGCCCTGATACAGAGGGCATTCTACCATCTAGTGGCAGACAGAAGTACAGGATTTTTGGTTGCAAAATATGATGAACATCAAAAGCATCCTAATCACCATCTCCCTCAAAAAATAATATAGTCATGATTTATACATGCCCTGTCCAAACCATGGAAAGAGCAGTATATGTTTCATAATCATCACAAAACAGTTGAAACCCCTGGAGCATTATAATATTTTGGATGCACTTTGCATTTGCCTCAGAACCATCACTGACAACTATTTAGTTGACTGGATTTATTCAAGACCCAAAGGCATAACCTGTGCCTCGGTCACACGCACACATTGAGTATAAGGTCTTTGAATAGAGAGAACTGACACTCCAGACACTGATGATTGCTGTTACAGATTCATATCAGTGCATATCAGTAATGATCATCGAGAGAGAAGTGGCCATATTTTGTCATATCATCGAGAGAGACACACAAGTTGCTTATTTTTCTTGGTTGAATATTTTCTTTATAGCCCTCAAACTCAGCACTCAGTTTAAAATGATGACAAAGAAAGCAGAACACAAACAGTTTTCTTCACACATAGTACGTCAGCACAGAAGGCATTGCTGCGACACTGAGTGTCGTTATTTGGCAGTTTGTTACCATGGTAACTGAGAGAGACCAATGACCCTTTCATTACACTTGATGTGTATACTTGATATACCATTCACAAAAGCATCATTGTCTCAGGGTCATTATAAACATGCTCCCACTTTTATAGGCAAGCCATCAGTCCCTAGAAAGAGCTGCAGGAGGCGGCTGTAGTCAGTTCAGAAGATTTATGTCTCAAGTTTTTGCATATTCCCGATGAGCTGTGGATACTCATGATGATGGTGTGGGTGTTAGGCTACTCATAAGGTCACCCTTTTGCAACAGCGTGCTAATATCCACAGAGAAGTCACTCATTGTGATGACTGTCCACTTTATTCCAGGCTCATGTATCCATGTCCTCGAGCTGCAAACAGCTGCCAATTCCTTCATGGTCAATATGCAGGCATGCACATGGCAATATTATATAATGTCTATGACAATCACAAGGCGGAGATTCCTAAGACATCATTTGGTATTAGCAACTCCTCAATGGGTGATACACTTTACAATTATTTATAATTTATGTCATAAATAATATTGACTTTAGAAAACCATTCATCTTTCTTTTTTTTACATTCAGTTGTATATTTATTAGGTCCACAGGGAAAATACTAATACAATCTAACTTCATGACGATTTGTAATGTATTTGAACATAAACGTTTATTGTTGTTGTCTAGCCTCAATAAGGATCACTGAGGCTATAACAAGGGTGAGCACAATATAAGACACACCTCCCAGTATATACAGTCCAACAGCACTAAGAAATACCCTGGAGTGAAGTGACCACCTCTCTAAACAACTTCAGGGAAAGCATGATATATTGTTGTATTTGAAATATGTGTCACGTGTTTTCATCCAAACAAACGGAGCTCCATTAGCCTCCTGCTCTTACTGGCTTCACGTGCAACCCCATTGCATTTCCTGTTGGTGCTGGTCAGGTAAGCACCGATCCGCAGCAGCATCAGCAGCAGCATCAGGGACACGCCGACTGGAAGAGTGAAGGCAGATGAAGTGTTGTGTTCCAGCCCTCTCCACCGCAGCAGCAGCAGGATCTCAAGATGGTAGCAGCGCACACTTCTTCACATTCGTCAGAATCTGTCGAGTGGATAATTTGTCTGGATAAGAGGTATTTATCAAACGTCATTTTAGGCTGCTGTGCGAGCGACTATTGACGGAATAATAAAGCGATGTTGTTTCCCTCTCCCCGAGCCGGACGCTGTGTTTCAATAGATGAATTGAAACATTGTCGTCACTGGAGTTTTTAAAATTAATTTCCCAACGGATTAAAGACTTAATGAGTTTTAATTGGGGGCTCTTTGAACGCGCCATGTGTAACACACATGCGGTTATTGCGTCGATATCACGACACGTGTAACAGCTCTGGTCAAATTAAAAGACCGGTGAAATATTGGAACAAAGCTACAACAACTAAAGAAATGTGTTTGATATGCTGTGAAAATATATTTTGCACCACCGACTAGATTTAGTTTCAGTTACTCACTTATATGTGTTCTATAGATTCTAGAGGAGCAAGTAAAAGTTTCAAGAAAGACACAAAGGTCCCAATTGGCATGATGCTCTCTGTAATAAGCAGACAATGAGACACAGAAATGCTATTGCTTAATCCACATATCATGGGCTACATGATTATTTGGCACACTATGTCATATTATAATACAATTCAGCATGACATTTCCCCACTGTGGGACGAATAAAGGAATATCATATCATATCATATCATATAATGGCCCAACAGATTTGTGTGTTTTAATATGACACGATTAGTCGTGAGACCAAAATTCCATAAGCCATTAGAATATTTAACGTAAGTTAAATATTCTAATGGCTTATGGAAATTTGGTATCATCTGGATAGCTCTGATCATGATTCTGCTATTTTTAGGTCTACCTTATCGTTACATTCTGTCCCAAATCACTGCAGAGCACAGCAGCTGAAACTACTGCATGAACAGCTGCCGGAGGAGTTATTAAACCACCAAGCAGCTGCAAAGGGCTGGCTTTAAAAAGTCATCCGATAACAACACCGGATTTTTAAAACTATAAAAACGGAATTCTTTCAGATATTTCAATAATATTATCATTTTGCATTACTGACAGGTGCAGTGTGGCTCAAATGCAATGCACATGACTATCATCTACAAATGCATGTGATGAAGTTCTTGATATTCACTTAAATTGATTAATTCTATTGTGGGAATACATACATTTTACACATTTAAATTACACGCTTGGATGCAAAATAGTGGAAAGTGAACATCTAACAGCTTCAGGAGTGAAAAAGGCATATGTTGGACACATGGCTCAGGTGTAAATGAAGAGGTGCTCTGACAAAGAAAAGGTCCAAAGTGCATCAGCTAAAACAACAAAGTGACGCAGTCTGCCAGATGTGTTTACACAGTAATTTCCTCTGGTTAGTCCTAGAAGCCACATGTGTTGCGCAAATCAAACGGTTATTGTATGAATCACCTTTACCGAGCACATGCCGGTGGCATCTCTGCTTCACTTTATGGTTCGGTTGCTTATTCTGAAATGCAAGTCAGGTGAAGAACATACATGTTTTCATGTGTTTCCTCGCTCCATCTGAAAAGTCTTTGGACTGCAAAAAATAGTACAATAACCAAAAGTGTCATTTAAGCAGTTTCTGTTGTCGCAGTTTAATGCAGAGCTCAAGTCTCATGCTCTGTAACCGAACTGTGAATTAGACACATATAGGTTCATGACCGTTTGTAGTGTTCATACAACAAGAAGCTGCCCTGTGACGAACACATTCTGTCCTTAGGTGGACACTAAATTCAAACCTTTTGAAAACTTATTTTTGTTGACTTGGTAGTTTTCCAAAAAGACACATTGGCTTTGAAACTCGTAGTCCCACTCATCTCTGTTGCTTTGTTGTCTTCACTGTGTGCAAAGTATGCAGTGCTGAAACAATGTTGGCAAATATGGGCACTTAATTCTGTACGTACAAGTAAAAAACAAATATAAAGTATGATTATAGTCCAATCACGATGACGGTAGTAAAGAAACACTTTAATGGGACTACTGGGAGTTGAAAGGTTGCCAGGGACGACATGATGAAGCTTGGTGATAACACCTTTATTGTACTGATATTGTAGTACAATAAATAATGTTCTAAGCTACATTAAGTCAGAGGATTGCTGCAGTGGTGAAATCAGCACCTGTTTCCCTTTCTGAATCATTGATACAGTTTAGTTTAATTTTTGAAAGGATGAATATGGATTCAAAGGTGATATAAGCTTTAGTACAACCACCCACATGTTACATCAGAAGCCCAAGATTCAGTGTAACAAATGTGGGGCCGTGTGATACAGGCAAGAGAGGATTGAGAGGGATACAACACACACTGATCTGCGGTGATATAAACGTGATCAGCATTTTCTGCCATCATTTAGGTCCCTCACATTGTTCGAGATCAATGTGATAAACAACAATGTATACAGTTACTTTAAGCAATTCTATCCTTAGGTAAATATATATTGACTGGAAACAAATGATCAGTGAGCAGCTCAGTTTCACAATCATGTGCAAAGCACTGTGCAACTTTTCATAGAGAAATCTGAACTTTTCTGTGAACACTTAAACAAAGCTATTATCACAACATAAAAGCCATTCTCAACCTTTATTTAGGAGGGAGACCTTGCCAAGACAGAACACTAGTCACAGTTTGAATACAAATAAAACACAACGGACAGGAAATACATATAAAGAAGAGATTAAATCCAGCTCAAACTAAGTAGTTACATTTAAATGGACTTTTAACTTGGCTTTCAATTTTTCCAAGGGGACTTTATTATTAAAATGTTGTATGGTCTGCAGATGATTCCAAGTCATGGGAGCAAAGGAGAAGGATTTACCTGTATGCTCAGGGCCTGTGAAACCTGATAAGGGAACCATTCGTAGGAACCAAACCGAAGGTTTCTGGAGGTCTGCGTTAGAATATGACATATTAGCAGAAATGACCCACAAAGACAACATCACCAGGGGTGCACATCACTTTTTCAGACTTTATTAGAGACGATGAATAACAGATCGGTCAAGTACGCAAAGGCGCAAAGTAACACAAGTAGCATTACGCATTGTTGATTATCTTCGCGCATGCGTACCTGCGTACCAGTTATGTGCATCCCTGCATATATACACACACATATAAGTATATATTTATATATACATTCATATATATATATATATACATTCATACATACATATATATGCACACCCATGAGTACATATATACATAAGTGGCCCCCTGGATATTTTAAGGGCAAATATTGTTATCAGAATTGTTATTGTATTGTAGTGTGTTAGTACCTTGCCCCCGTCATCCTTATTTCACCTCCTTATCCTGCTTTCACCTGAAGTTGCTGCAGGGCGATACTTGTGTTCGCCAGTAGAGGCAGTAGCGGTTTTTCCATGACTGGCGCCGTAATTATTGTCTTAAACAAACAAGTTAGACCAGCATATCACAGACAGTGACCAGCTATTAATGTAAGTATTGTGTTTACAGGTGTGAAACGTACACAAGCGCCATATATAAATATATATATATATATATTAATGTTATGTTCGCTCGCTTCGGCGGTGCTATATTTTGATAGTTATTAAGTGTGTAGTAGTTAAGGAGAATACAGTTAATTAAGGATAGCGAGCTAGCGTTTTAGCACCATTGTGGCATCAGTAACCTGCCTGAGAATTACATTGTTCCATGAAAGACGAGATAGTAACATGTTGTGTCCCCTGACAGATATAAACAGTAGTATGTACACGCATAAGTACTTATATACATACACTACATGCAGAGCTGCCAACTTTTCAAAAAACCTTGGAGTGAGATTTTGTCGGGGGTGACCAACATTTTGCCGCGCACGCAGCCACACACGTTGGTGGCTATAATATCAGGAAATTTGAATTAATGTGGCGTTGTATCCATGTTGTACCCTGCATTCTGGCCTGGCAAAGGTCTTTTACGAGGCATCTTTGCTACCTTAAAGAATTTAAATGTTTTTTCATAACTCTACTCTCATTTACAAAAACATGACTAATTATATTACACAAATGTCCTGTGTTTATGTTAAATTCTTTATAATACATCTTACTTGTTCAAAGTGCTGTTTGGATTTTTTTTTGAGAGGGTCCTTTTCCTAGGCCTGTAAATAAAGTGATAAATGCTATGTGGGCAGCCTTAACAAACAATGCTCTGATGTGTTGAGCATGCAGTATACCAAGAGGTGCTCTCCTGCTGCTTGTTATGACAGCTGAGTTTACATCACCACACAAAATCACATGCACAAACACAACGAATTATTTCAAGATTTAAAGTTTAAGAGAGTGAGAACTTAATTGAACCACATGTCATTAACAGGGCTCTTAAGTTTTGAAGACAGGCAAGAGTGACATATCTATCCAGGATGCTTTATTTTCATTGGTTGCTGGATTAAATCTTACCCAGATACGTTTTTTTCTGATTGGCTATTGTGTAGCCCATTTCTTTTTTTTGATTGGCTGATAAGTGGCACCTCGCAGCAGAGCTCCAGGGGAGCGCTTGATTCCTCCACGGTGAGGGCAGCGCGGCTCATGTTTGCGTGCTGCGGCACATTAAAACATAAAATAGCCGAGAGTTTTTCAGCGTGAGAAATACGATGTGTGGCGGGAGTGCGTGACATAAGACCGAAATGCGTGACTGTCACGCTCAATGCGTGACACTTGAGAGCCCTGCATTAACACACCGTAGTCTCTGCTCGTTGTGTCTGTTTGAAAGTCTTCTTCTGTTGCTAACTCCGGGACTCTTTGGGGTAAATAGGATGTCTATGCAGCGAATAGGTTTACAGATGCGCTCCTTAGCGCCATCTATCGTCGCGGAGTTTGAAAAGAAACCAACGCGCCTCGGCCCAAAATCAGAATTTATTTTGCCGTGAGAAATTGGTTGTGTGGCGTGAGAGCGTGTGAAAACATGCAAAAGCGTGTGTCACACGGCGAAACCGTGAGAGTTGGTAGCTCTGCTACATGTACACACATACATATAAACAGGTTTCCCGGTGGAAGTCACTTATCAGTGCCTTCGATCTCCGTGGCCTTGTCCGTCACCATGGAAACATTGTCACATGACATTAAGGCGCTTTGGTTCTGTGACGTCACGGAGCACCGAACCAGAGTCTGTAAGTAGAAGTGATTTCCAGCAAAGCAGCAGGGATTTGTGAATCTCACAGGAGCGGTGGGCGATAGGCGATTCAGAATCGCCTACACGGGAGGAGCGATTCATAGGCGAGTCTGATTATGAATCGCCTACCTCCCCAACGGGGTGGGACGGTTTGGCGAGAATCACCTCGTGTGATTACTCCTACACCCCATCCCGGGGTGGGTTTGGTTCTGTGGGATTCACAAATGGGGACCT
Source organism: Pseudoliparis swirei (assembly GCF_029220125.1). Taxonomy (NCBI): domain Eukaryota; kingdom Metazoa; phylum Chordata; class Actinopteri; order Perciformes; family Liparidae; genus Pseudoliparis; species Pseudoliparis swirei. The sequence goes on along the minus strand of NC_079389.1, from coordinate 9,978,466 downwards.
ATTTAACCCCTTAGTTTAGTTTAGTTTAGTTTATTTCGATCAGCAAAATATACAACAATCAGAATTCAACAAAAGAAGAAAGTGGCTGACCGAAAGGGTCGAAGCAGAAGCTATCGAGCTTATAAGTGCCCTAACCTATGATTTCTCAAAAAAAAATATTTCAAAGAACCATATATATATATATATATATATATATATATATATATATATATATATATATATATATATATATATATCACCATTGTTCATACACAATGTAGCAAAGTTGTTTTCTGGCAAACATGTAAATCCTATTTCTTAAATATATAAACAGCTTCTTCACAAGATTTTCAATGCCCTGTATACTTTGATGAAGGATTGAGAATTTTACTATAGACAGTATATCATCATTAGATTATGCAGACAATTGGAAAAGTTGAAGAGGCATGTTAATCTTTGACATTTGACAACGATAGTATTGGCTCTCACAAGTTGTGGCAAAATCTGATTGGTTGAAATGAAAAGTGTGAGTGCCCTCTGAGTTAAAAAAGAAAGAACATTAAAGATAGCACAGTGCGGAAAGCTACTCTTCTGGACTGAAGCTCGATTATCATGCCATGAAACTGCACTCCATCACAGGAAGTGCTACATACAGTGTAATTGTAAAATTAATTTTGTTAACATTTTTTTCACTTGTTTATTGTCTAATAAATAAAGTGTTGTTGTGAATTCTGACCTTCTGTCCAGGCTGCTGCTGTTGTGCAAGTTTAAGTTGTGACATAAGAGCTGTAACAGGAAACCAGAGGACGGTGTTCCTCAGGGACACATTGGTGTCACATCTCTCCTGCAGAGCCACAGGTGTTCTCAGAATCCAGGCCAAGAGGCACTTTTACCTATAGCTCTGCAGTCTTTTTAGGTGCCTTCTGAATGTTTGTTGTTCCCATTACCTGTACATTGTCCCCTTTCTTTGTTTATTCTTCTTTCTCCAGACCAGCAGAGCGCTCTGGAGAAGACGTTGACATAATCCTGGCACGGCTGAAAAACGTGAAGGCCTTCGAAAGATTCCAGCCCAGTTTGCTGCAGCAGATTTGCCTGTGTGGATTCTATGAGTGCTTGGAGAAAGGCATCACCTGTAGGTCCACATACACGCTCCAAAAGGCTCATATTGTATATCGGGCACCACAATAGATGGATGTTTCTTTTTTTTAAATGCGTTGATTTTTTGGTTCTGTTTTTAAGTGTATCGCCAAGGAGACATTGGCACCAGCTGGTATGCCGTGCTTTCTGGTTCACTGGATGTCAAAGTTTCAGAGACATCAAGTTATCAGGTATGACTGATTAAATTAATGGTAATGTGAGATGCTAATTTACAAAATGTGGGATTAAAACTGCATAATGTTCTAGAATTTACAATCTATCTATGAATATTTGAATGATTTTGTCAGTTAAGTTGCACTTGAAATTCATTTACATCCAATCTCCAGCTTGTTTGAAGTGTAGGCTGTAAGGAACATTTTGCGTCTTACATAAGGGAACATTACCGATTCGTTTTTTAATCGCGCAGCTTCATGCACCCCAGTCAGTTTGTTTGAGTGCTGATTGAAGTAATTTCTCTACAGATTAGAGAGCGTCCATCTATCTAACACAAGTGCTCAGGTGATTGCCTGTTGCCTTTGAAAGTGATCTGATCAGTGCTCCGCTTAAAAAGTGCCTCAAAAAGGGACATTCATCCAGCGGAATAAGGACATAGCATTAGCATTTTAGAGGTTCTTTGTCTGGGTGGAATTTGTATCCTTATAGAATAATGATCCATGTAAAGCACCTTCTTTTGCAGGATGCTGTTACTATTTGCACGCTGGGCAGTGGCACGTCATTTGGGGAGTCGATTTTGGATAACACCCCCCGGCACGCAACTATTGTCACACAGGAATTCAGTGAGCTCCTCCGCATTGAGCAAAAGGAGTTCAAGTCTCTGTGGGAGGTGAGTACATTAATCTCTTCTTGAATCATACTACAATCATTCTATGGCTACATTGCAGCTTGTTACTCATCTCCGAGATAAACTCACGGTCGACGCTCGTATTGCGAGAACTGAAAGAGCTGCGAGCAAAATATGTCCACGCACTTCTTTTTCAAATTTCAGAGGACCTTTAATGTCTCTTACAGACACACAAAACCCTAAACACTGATGGACAGCAACACAAACAACAGGACATATTTAATTCAGTAGTTCAGCAGTAGGTTCTGAAATACAAGTGAACATTGGTTATTTTCTTTATTGTGACTTTTTTCCCTTTAGTCACAGGACTCAAATTAGAGACATTTAATAAAGTATTCACATTTCCACAAACATGACAGGAGTCGACAGAGATCCAGAGATCTGGAGCCTGACTACTTTCATTCAAGTAAAGGCAGTTAAATGCATCCCAAACAAAATGAAACTGTAATTGTATATGTAGAATCAACCACCAACAGGTAAATGTGCCTATTTTTTAAACATATGTTCAGTAAAGATTTGTCTCTTTTTTCAATGTTAATATCAACAATTTCAGACATAAAGCAGATCCTTTCCATCTGAGTGGGTAGCTTAAAGGCAGCTTGTCCATTCATCCTTTCATTTCTGACCTCACTGAGGGGGCTGCTGAACGCCAGGGAACAGCCACCTGTCTTAGTTTGTTCCTGTTGCAATTGAAAGGTTGAATTTGAAAACTGTGACGAATTTAGCCACGCACAAGCCAAAGCGTAGGTGGAGGTTGGATTGTTCATTTATTGTTATTACATGACATTACACGTCATTTAGCTGACACTTTTATACAAAGCGACTTAAAATCATGTTACATTCATACACCGGAGACAAAGCGACAGGGAGCACTTCAGGGTTAAGTGTCTTGCTCAATGACACATCAACTATTGAACCGCCAACCCCCTGATCGAAAGACGGACATGCTGACCACTGACCCACAGTCGCCCTCCCGTGCAAGAATATCGTTATCTGCCCACTTCTATTGTCATGCTCCCAAGTTTGTATGTAAGCACTCCACAACATAAATGGTCTTATTGGTTAGTGGAAGGTTTACAGTTCCTGACCACTAGATGGAAGTACAGCGGTGAAGAGGAAAAGGTTCATTCTGGTTTGGCGTTTACTGGTGTCTTTATTGTGTGTGCGTTCAGTCACTCAACACAAGTATAACACGTTGTCATATCCTAAAGATAAGAGCTCTCTGGTCTCGGCTGTTTTGTGATGTATTGGCACACTGTCAAGCGACTGCGTTTAGATGCAGCTCATGTCATGGAACTGCATTTCTTTGGAAAGTATCTGGCATGGCCGCATTGTTTTGTCTATAATCTAGTTATGAAGAAGCAAACACTCACTTCATATCACACATTTTAAATAGTGCAGCTGCAGTTTTGTTAATTGTATGTTGGTTTAACCCTCATATACCAACATGTTTAACATACAAAGACTTACACTGGGCTCCCTGAAGACCCCAAGAATAAACTATTTGAGTTTTCTCTCAACATCATTAGTTCCGCAATTCATTTCATAAAAAAAAAATTGAATTTGAAAATGAACATTGTAAATGATAATTTTTTATACTGTAAATTAGGACCCATGGCAAATATGAACTCAATGAAGAGTTACATCTATTCAAACGGCATCAATTAGAATAATGTAGTTTATTTTTTACAATAATTTAGTTCACACCGTTGGGAAAATCATATATAATATTTTCCATCTCTTAATGGACTAATGTTGGAGAATCATATTGTTGTCTGTGTTATCCAGCCACTGTATAATGTTAAAGCCCACATCAACTCAAGAATGTGCTTTGATTCTTGGATGTTTGACCTTCACTGTGCAGAAGTTCGACACATTCATCTGTTGAGGAGGGAAACTTTCTCTGTGCACATCTGAGTTTTACACAGAAATTAGTGACACAACTTGTTTATGAATCAATCATGATCCAGTATGCAACTAACACGAGTGTGACGTGTTACATGTTGAAAACATCGTGTGCTCAAACACTGTGAAAGGATTGTTCAGGGAAGAACATCATTTGTCAAGCAGTGAAACGATTTACAACAACAATATGCATACATCAGGTCTCATCTTAGAGGGAACTGCATTTTTTAAATAAAATAATTTTTTTAAATATACACTTTTATTAATCCCCAAGGGGAAATTAGTTCTCTGCATTTAACCCATCCTTAGTTATTAAGGAGCAGTGGGCTGCAGTGATGCGCCCAGGAAGCAACTGGGGGTTCAGTGCCTTGCTCAAGGACACTTCAACTTGCAACTAATGGGGAGAGCGTTGCAGGACGGCCCTCTTACCCCACTGAGCTACAGCCGCCCCCAGAGAAAGAGGATTCAGTTTTGGTTTTCAAAACTGGTCAAGACCGGTCAAGGCTGAGTGGATATTGTCTGATTTATTTATTAACATCATGACTGTGATTGCTCATAAAAAAAGAAGTGAAAATTCCCCGTTGCAATGATTTTTTGATCATTTCATGAAGACATTTCTCATGGTACACTTATACATACACCCATTCACAGGACAGAGGTGAATGAAGAGGAATCTTCATTTGTTTTTATGGGAATGTGGATCTTTCAGATCAATTTGAGGAGTGTCTATGATTTGCATGTCTTACATTTTCATGTCACATGTCCAGTGTTGGGAGTAACGCGTTACTGTAATTCCACTACTTATAGCTGTAACGAGCATGTAACGAAGTATTTTTTTAATCAACTAACGCAGTTACAGTTACTGTAATTTAAATGAGTTCGTTACTCGCGTTACTCTCTTTTGTGAAAAATGAACATTGCAGACAAGAAGACAAGCTAGGCTACTTTAGCTGCTTCTGATCTGACATCGCAGGACCTTGGTGGCACAATGATATTGTAACGTCTCGGACGTTATGGACTGATGACACGGAGACGGGACAACGTTATTATTCCTCCCTTTATTGGGCATTCACCAACACAGACAGCGTGCTCCTCTCGGCTCAGCAGCTCGGACGTCAACAACAACTGTTCCCGTCAACCACCCGTAACTTCCGTTTTCCGACAGGTTAACCCCGCCTCCCCTCTACTCCGCCAATCACAGGCACGCCTCCCCTCTACTCCGCCAATCACAGGCACGCCCCCTCGACCAGCACGCACGGTGCCACACTGTGATTGACAGCCACTTCCAGTGTTGCCAGGTCCGCGGTTTTTGCCGCTGGTTGAATTTTGTGTCCGCTGGTTCGGGTAGACCTATTTTGCATGCAAATTACATGAATATCTTTAAATAAAAATCCATATTTTAAATGAAATAATTTATTTATACCCAAATCCTACCAAACTGACTCCAGATCAGCACGTACACGCCTCACTAGCACCCCCCTCAATTATATGCAGCACCTCAAGGCACCTTTGTGTTCTCTTTTAATTAGTGTTAATACTGTAGGCCAATCACTTTTATTTCATTGGGCCTAATGTGGTAAAAAAAAAACACTGTTAAATCACTGAGACAGTTATTTTGTATTAAGTTAACTAAAAAAGGGACTTTTGTACTCCTGCTTGATTTGAAGGCCTGTTGCCCTGTTGATTGCAATAAATAGGTCTACAACATATGTTTATTGTGTTTGACTGTTCAGTACTGTTCATGACATTAAAAAAGCAGACATAAAAGTAACTTAAAAGTTACTTTCCCTAGTAACTAATTACTTTTGATATACAGTAACTAGTAAAGTAATTCAATTACTTTTAAAAGAAGTAACTAGTAACTATAACTAATTACTAATTTTCAGTAACTTGCCCAACACTGCACATGTCACGTGGTGATGGACACTGGTCTGGTATTGACTTTGTCTCAACCCCTCGAAGTCCTGGTCTTGTCTTGGTCTCGACAGCCTTTGGTCTTGGTCATGACTTTGTCTCAGTTCAGATGGTTTGGACAGCAAGGTAATTAAACCTGGATTGTTATACCAAGTATTACAACTTGTGGATCTTTGTTTCAGTTAAGGTTCTCCAAATGAGAAATGCACTCTTTTTGCCCTCAGTATTGCTTCTCAATTGACCACGTACAGCATCCGCATCAATACATGGAGCTTTTGTTGTTAGATGTGCTGAGCTGGCTTTGCCTTGCAAGTTGGCCAAGCTGTGACTGAAGTCAACATTCACATAATCAGCTTGTTGACAGATACTTTTTACTTTAGCTCCTAGTATTTTACAACGTGTTGTTCGTGCAACAGTTTTACCAAATGATTCTACCTGGCACTGGTGCTCATTTATTCCTCACAGTATTGCCGCAATGCAGTACAGTTGCTTCTGTCGTATCCTGTTACCAGTGGGAACAGACATCAGACTGTATCTGCTTGTCCTGATGCTCCGTGGGGCCAAACTGCCTCCGGCACTTCCCTGGATGTCTTTCTTGCTTTTAAAAGAAATGAAGTCTATCTACATTACTCTGGCTTTAATAAAGTTGGAATCAGTGGCGGCTGGTGAAATTTTTTTTGGGGGCGGCGCAGTTGGGCGACGTGGTTTAAATATCACTCAACAATGAGAAGAAGAGAGGTTTTGAGTAGAATATTGTAAAAAACAAAGCTTTATTTCAAGAACACAGCGTGCTCAACACTGTCCAACAACAACTATCAACACACTGTAACTTTGGGCATGAGAGGTTCAGAGCAGCTTTAAGGAACATTGGGTTGGGTTTCAGAGCTTTGCAAAATAAAAGAGTTTCACCCTCACATGAAAGAGGTTCAGAGCAGATGTAACTGAAGTGGAACGGGCATGGAAGAAGTCGGCTCAGATGGTGGATTTTCCCAGCACTTATTTATTCTGCAGAAGACAACAGAACACACACATTTGCCTTCCGATTTGTCTCTGCACTTCCACTTCCCTCAGCAATAAAAAAACATTGTCCATGGAAGACAGGACCACATTAAATCTAAATAATAACAATTCTCATCAAAAACCATGACATGTAACATACAAGGGGAAAACAGAGACCCCATTGTCTGCTGGGGGAGCAGCATCGGAGCCGGTGACACCAGCCGTCTTAACAAACTGGTTAGGAAGGCTGGCTCCATCATCGGCTGCCAGCTGGAGCACCTGGAACAGGTGGTGGAGAGGAGGACGTTGAAGAAACTTGTGTCCATATTGGACAACCCGGACCACCCTCTCCACCACCTCCTACAGGGACAGAGGAGGACTTTCTCCAGACGTCTCCTCACGCTCCGCTGCCACAAGGACAGATACAGGAGAACATTCCTGCCGGCGGCTATGAGGCTCTATAACAGATCACCTCTTGCCAGATCATAGTGCAATAACTACAACAATAACTGAATACTTACACTATGTTGATCTGCACTTCACACATCTCATTTGTTTGCACTACACACATACACACACATTTCATTTCATTTGCTCTGCACTCATACACACACTTTGCGTTTTGCACTCTGTCTATATTTAATATTTTTGTATTTGATTTGTCAGTGTTGTTGTGTGTTGTGTATGCATGTGTGTTGTATATTTACATATATATTTTGTTTTGTATTTTACTTTTATACTTCTATATCTTTCATCCCTGTTTCTTATATTTTGTGTTTTGTTTTTATTCTTGTGTGTTGCTGCTACTGTCATGACAAATTTCCCCTTGGGGATTAATAAAGTATATATCTATCTATCTATCTAATGGACAAAATAAATAACTACATGAGCTAGAAAGTGGCTCAATGAAACCGCCACCAAACGTATATTTTGACAGTAAATGACACGACAGCTGGACGCCGGGATCGTATTAACATTCCATTACTGTATGTAACATAAACGGTTAATTTTTATTGAAGAATATAGCCAAAATAGTGCAAAATCGTTTTTCACTCAACTCACCCTCGGCAATATAAAACCATTGTGACGGAAAGACGGACTCAGGAGCAGGAAGTGCAACAGATGGAAAGCAATTTCCGCAGGAAACAGATTTTAAAAATAACGCTAAATAAAAATAGCTCATTAAAATAAAATTCACAAACACTCAATAATATCGTTGAACAAACAAAAATAAAATACAATACATTGAAAACAAGAAATGACAGAGTGCATTTCTAACTGTTTGACAGAGTAGACCCACTATATGTAAAGAAAAGTAGCCTCCTCTCTTTAAAGTGGTCAAACTTCTCAATAACTCTGGTTAAAGTCAATCATGTCTGTAACCAGCCTGTTTCCATTATTCTGGAGGGAATGTGTCTGTTTTTCAGAACTTCTTCGTTGTGTTTTCGATGCCAGTTCGGTCTGCAAACAGGATTAGCTTCATGCTGTTAGCAAGTTAGCTCCATGTTCTTAGCTAGATAACTGCGGCAAGATTCGTGCTTTACACTTGTCTGAAGCTCTGTAGATCCCTCACCCCGTTGTAGTCCAGAGAGTTTCCGTCCCAGGACTTTGGAAAACAGACAGGGGAAACAAAAAACGAATTACTCATGGACAGTGTTGGGCAAGTTACTGAAAATTAGTAATTAGTTATAGTTACTTCTTTTATAAGTAATTTAATTACTTTACTAGTTACTGTATATCAAAAGTAATTAGTTACTCGGGAAAGTAACTTTTAAGTTACTTTTATGTCTGCTTTTTTAATGTAATGAACAGTACTGAACAGTCAAACACAATAAACATGTTGTAGACCTATTTATTGCAATCAACAGGGCAACAGACCTTCAAATCAAGCAGTAGTACAAAAGTCCCTTTTAATACTTAACTTAATACAAAATAACTGTCTCAGTCATTTAACAGTGGTTTTTTTACATTAGGCCCAATGAAATAAAAGTGATTGGCCTACAGTATTAACACTAATTAAAAGAGAAAACAAAGGTGCCTTGAGGTGCTGCATATAATTGAGGGGGGGGGTGCTAGTGAGGCGTGTACGTGCTGATCTGGAGTCAGTTTGGTAGGATTTGGGTATAAATATATTATTTCATTTAAAATATGGATTTTTATTTAAAGAAATTCATGTAATTTGCATGCAAAATAGGTCTACCCGAACCAGCGGACACAAAATTCAACCAGCGGCAAAAACCGCGGACCTGGCAACACTGGAAGTGGCTGTCAATCACAGTGTGGCACCGTGCGTGCTGGTCGAGGGGGCGTGCGCCCCAAGATTCCCGGTTTCATCCGCCAATGTGAAGCCGGTCATTGCCAAAACGACTGAAATGTTGTATCGATGCCGTACACACACGTTAGACCGCCTCGGAAAAGGGGAGGGGCTTCTCTCCGTGATAATGCCGATATATTATATTTTTTCACATTAAAGGGTACCTGTAGTGCAAAACAACAACGTGCTACATCCATTAGGCGCATCAAATAAATCATATTTACCCCGCCGCTATTGTCAACAAGTCACGCATAGCCCGAGGCTTTACATTTCTTTGTCAACATTCCGAGTCCGTGAACGCTTCAGGGCGCAGCCATTTTGCTAGTTATTTACTCATGTCAAAGCTAACTATGACGTAGAGTCGTTGAAAGGAATTCAGCCAATCCGGAGCCACTTCTACACGCGTTGCTTCTTGGGATAGATCGGTGGCCTCAAGAATTACACAATCTATATCAGGGGTGCTCAATACGTCGATCGCGGCGACCTGCCAGTCGATCGCGGCGTAGTATTGGTAGATCGCATGACATTAAAAAAATTTGGCCCGCCCCCCTGTCACTTTCTCTATAGCGCCACATTACAGCAGCAGCACGTCATTTCTGTCTCTACGTGTTGCGTTAACAGTCCTCTGCCCGCCGTCTCGTGTGCCGCGGAGCTCCCGACACCGGTTTGCGCGCATCGGGACGGACGGAGCAAAGAAAAAGTCACTAGCACCCCCGAACATGTCGGCCGAACATTGCATCAATGAAAGACATCTCCAGCGCTGGCTTATGCGCGATGTAGCTCTCAAGCTCACTCTTTTGTGTGAAGCAGATGAGGTCTAATGACACTATATCATCGGACATAAGTTCGTGCTCTTTACAACAAATGCACTCTATGTCTGTTTTTTGTGGCACACATTTCCCACAACTGCACCAAACGTCCGCCGACTTGCGTGCACGGTCCGCACGGTGAAGCATCTGGACCGGCGGTCCTTCGGCATCAACTTCATCAGAATCATCGCTATCGCTGTCACAATTAACTAAATGGGGATAGTCTGCTTTTAAAGGTTCAAACAAGTATCCAGTTGCTGAATCAGACAATCTTTCATCGTCCATATTATCAATCTCTCAGCATTTGTTTGCGAGCGCTCGACGTTGTTTATATTGGTATCTGAACACATCCGCTGTGGCTGGCTGTCGATCTATCAACGATCTGACGTCACACCACCCGCGACATATTCAAGCTCCAGTGCAATGTCGCATGTCGGAGTTGAGGACTTTGAACAGCCTAAACTACGTATTGTTATTGAATACTGGACCGTCAGTGCATGAATAACCTTTAGAAACACATTATCTTTTGATCTGGCTACATATTCGCTTTCACTACAGGTACCCTTTAACTTAAGTGGTTGTTGACAGGGGCTGACGGTCTCCCACACACATTTAGCGCGTCAACACGGTATATTTACTATTTAAATGATTTGGCATATAATGTTTTTTGACAGGATTTTTTTTTTTTCTTCTTCTTTTTTTTTCATCTCCAAATTTTAAGAGGGGCGGCGCCCTAGCGCCCCCTATGGACGAACCGCCACTGGTTGGAATACATGTTATGGTGCATGATAAACCTTGAGCTGCATGATATACTTTAATTCAGGCCTATTCAACTAGCGGCCCGTTTGAGTTTAACTCTGGCCCGCAAGACTGCCTGCAAATCACTATAGCTTGGTAAGAAAAAATAAAACTGACGGACACGCCTCTTTTATACATTGAGACATCTAACCCAGAGCCACCCCCCCCCCCTCCCCCGTCAACAATCCTTCTCGGCTCGCGCGCGACTCTCACTAGCCCCCCCCCGTCAACAACTCTTCTCGGTTTGATGCCGGCGCGCGCAACGCTCAGCTGTGATGCTCGCACAGGTGAGCATCGGGTGCTGATTTGATCAATATTCTGTGCGGCCCTCACACCCCCCGTGATTTTCTTATTCGGCCCACTTGCTACTGAAGTTGAATAGCCCTGCTTTAATTGCTGACAGAGAATGTCTCCCTTTATTGATGCCAGGAGGAAGCTTTGAAATAAAGTTGCACACCTCCTCCATCTCCTCCTCCCACACAGATCTGTCATATAAAAACTATATCAGACTGAGCCCAGCATTGTCCTAATAGACTTGTGGATAATTTGTTCCTGCCTGTCCAAGTCAATTATTCAGTGTGAATCTGTCTCCAGTTTCCCCTCCTTTTCCTAAAATATGTGATTGTTCCTTAAATGTGAGGTTATGTATTCATGTTTATTTCCATGTTTCTTGCACGTGACTATAACATATGACAAGTGCATGAGTTAGTGTCTATGGCTACCACTCATGCATGCAACACGTGCAGCGTGCTGTTTGTTTAACAGAGCAGACATGAGCAGAGCTCAGCACACTCGGTCACGCTACCCAAAGCTCGGCCTGATCATCAATTTGCTTTCCCCTTTGCTTCAAAACAACACACTATTTACAACAAAACAGTAACAACAACACAACATAGTGTTGTGTGTGTGTTGTGTGTGTGTGTGTGTGGTGTGTGTGTGTGTGGTGTGTGGGGTGGGGGTGTGGGTGTGGTGTGGGGGGGGTCCTGTGAGGTCGGAAGTCCTCTGAGGAATGAGAGAAGAAAAGCCGTCTCAGTCTCGTCTCTCTGCCTCTCGCGCGCCTTATGACCCTAGCGCTTGCAGGCACTGCAGCAGCACAGTCTGTTGGGGTGGTGGTGATCCTGCCGATCCTGCACCACTGGTTCTGCACCTGTCCTCCTCCAAGTCCTGTGGGGAGGGGGAATAGAATTAGTGTGCCGAACGCACTACTACTACTCTCTCTGCAGTCCCCTCCTGTCCTAGAGCAAACCAGGCCAAACCAGGCTGTGATGCTTCCTGTCAGACGCCTCTACCAGAGCAAGAGAAAAGAAGGGATCCTCTGGGAAACTTTAAATTTCCTCAGCTGCCTGAGGTGGTAGAGGCGCTGCCTTGCCTTTCTCACCAGAGTGTCTGTGTTTGTTGACCATGCTTCCGATGGGCACTGTGATTGAAACAACACAGTTACGGTTACGTCATCCTGCATGTGGCCTGAATAGACCTGATTTCATTATCTGGAAGCTCTGATGTATTGGATTATATGTAACAAATTACACATCTGAGGAGGACAGTTATATATATACAATGCGCATGCTTTAAGTTACATTGTGTGTCGATCCTTTTGACTGTAAGTATTTTGCAGGCATGTTTAGGCTCCATTATCTGTTTGGTGGCGAGCTGAGAGAGTGGGTGGGATTGGTGTGTCTGGTTAGCAGCCAGTGGAGAAGGTTGACGAACAGGAAGTGGCAGCGCCACTGCGTGCCCTCTGGTGTCTGAGGATTGGGTCGAGGGGTTGGAGAAGCAAGGCCAGATGGATCCTCTGGTGGTTCAACATCCACATTGGATGCCACATCCAGGTTCGGAGTCACAGCGGATAGGTGTACAGAAAGGGTAGGAACATTATATCATCAACACATTTCTGTTTTATTCCCTTATCTCTGCTCACACAGTCATTACATCACCAACATATGTTGTAATAAACTCCAACAGTCTGTTTGTTATCAGCTCAAAGGACTATTTGTTGTTGTAACAGTTTTTACAGGATTTATGTAAGAATTTATGATTTAGATAAAAGTAGATCAACTAGATAGAAAGATTTAGGATGAAGGTTAAGAGTTACAGCGACTGTAAACTCACAAAAAGCCAAAACATTTCTGTTGTGATAGAATAATGTGTCCAGTAGAAAGAACAATGCTGGATTACAATCATTCAGCTGGCAAACAAAAACTAGATTTCTCTTAGCTTTTATCTCCCACATTGTTGCCTTGTTTATGCGTTTGCTCATGTGACAAATATGTTTAGCTTTTTGCTTAGTTGGTCGATATCTTCAAGTTAAACCACAGCGTGGAGGAGCGGACATAATTGATGTCAACAACACTGAATCAATTTCAATGCCAAATTAAATGTGTTGCTGGTGTGGGGAGTGAAGATGGAAAAGGAAATATAGTCTCTCTCAAGTGACTCAGTCCATCATAGTGACATCCAAAATACATTTTAGAAAATTGCCTTGTCTTACATTGTTCCTGTTCAATACAAACCGTTATTCCTTCAAATTCACGACGACCATGCGGAACACATAATTTCCCAACAACTGGTTTTCCTGAAAGTGCAGCTAAGCTGTTTGGTCAGTTGTTTTCAGTCCAGAGTGTAAAGTGACAGTGAGTTAGATTTGACACGGCGAGTTAGTGAACCACATCCACACCTGCTCAGCCCCATCTCTCTTTTTTTTTGTTACATCCATTCCACGTCTCAAAATCACTACGATGGCAATTTATGTCTGAATTTATGAGCATTAATAAGCAAACAACTATTTTCAATGTCTAGATATAGTGGAGTAATGTCTATCTCAGCAGAGCATGAAGTCACTCCCCCTCTGTGTGTTGTGTAAGCTAAGCTTCTCAGTGCTTTGTTTGACCTTATCTTAACCTCACTCCTCTAACCCCATACTGGATGGTGGACTACTGTCTTTACATTTGAGAGAGGGATTGGAAGCACAAAGGAAAATCCACATGTTTAACTCAATTCTGCCGGTGTGTTCACAGAGGAGACGTCTCTCTGAGGAGTTATACGATGATGAAAGCTGCAGAGACATTTCCTAAATATTGATTTTATATACATCTGATATGTTGGATCCTTTGAGAGTTTAACTCTTCCTTTGTGAAGATGGCCAAGCGGAATAAAGCAACTGCTACTGTATTTTGTGTGAAGTTTAGCTAAGGCGAGAGAGAGAGAGAAAGAGAGAGAGAGAGAGAGAGGATACTGTCTGCTCTCTGGTGTGCTCAGTGATTTGAGTAATCACCTAGCAACTACTGCTCAGATAGACTGACTGGCACTCTGCTGGTCGGACACACTCTGCTCACTCTGCGCTCAGAGTGGCGTCCAGGCTGCGGTGACGGAGCTGCTGGATCACGCTGGACCACGCTGGATGTGACCCATGACTTTAAGGACTGGATTTACATGCTTGGAGTGTTTGCTAACACCTGGATTAAGAAGGTGTGGAGGACCTTCCAGTCAGTAACAACAATAATAGGCTGCATGGGACGCTGGTAGCAGCTTTAGGTAATGTTTGCCAAACCTTTGAACGATCCAATGCATTTGTTTCATGAGAAGCACTGTAATATATAGGGGGAAAGTGAAAGAAATCTTGGGTAGGAATTTTTCCAGTGTGGTTTTTGCTGGTGTTGCGGAACTATCTGGAAATTCAGAATCTGCAACCTAATTGTCGAAAGTAGGAACATTTTTAATTTATACTCTGTTTTAGCTTGAGAGGAAATCAGACATAGCAGAGAGAAAGGGAAACACTTTTTGTGAACTCTGACAGTCTGCCTGTCAGAGTTCACAGTAATCAGTGACTGCATTGATAATAGTTTGCACTATGTGGGTTATGTAATATTGGGTAAATTATTTGAAATACAGCAGTGCATTCATGCACATTGATGCTCATAATGCAATAATGTGGTCAAGCATGAACAACAGAGGAGGAGCACCGAGATGGTTTATATCTTCACTGATGTGTTATTCTGTCACAGAGAAGACTAAACTCATATCTGAACTCTTAAAAAGCAACAGTATGCATCAGATAGAGATATGGACTCACTAGGTGAGAGTCAGTGTGTGAGAGCATATTAGTGTAAACAGTTGACCTAGCTTTACAGGAGGAATACCGAATGGCACATCTGTTATTGAGAGACACAAACCTCATTTTCATGTTTGGCTAAACGCTGTGTGATGATGAATGCAGGATCATAAGCACAAATGACACTGAGATGTCTGTATACTTTACATTTACAGGATTATTAGTCTAGTACATCAACTATTAGTTATTTAAACTGTTTGATCTTCTTAAGTTTCACCCAGAAAGTTGGACAAACAATACCAACCCTGACCTTAAAATCCAAGATGGGTGACCCAACTTAATGCTTAAAAGTAGAGAAGTCAACCAAAAGGAGTCAAGTAAGAAACATCCCGTCATCAAGCTTCACATTGTGGGCGTGAAATGTCAGATATTAGAAGCCACTAAATCAACACACTGTCGGATTCTGGGTCAATAATGAAATAATTTAGCTGATTTCATTATGATGCAGTGATTCTTTTATTGACTATAATTATTCTGAATTTGCCACAGCTCTGATTCACATGTCTGGCTGGCACATTTGTCATGCTTGCCTTATTTGTGCACTTGCTAATAATTTATCACATCCAGCACAATTTTGTAGTTGTTGAGCATCTGAATGTTTACAAATATTATTTTTATGTCCAAGTGATTTGGGGTCACTCTCAGTCTTATTCTTTGAGCTATGTGAGATGCTAAAAAAATAAAACGGTTTATTGGTTCTTCAACTAAAATAGGCTATCTCTACTCTAATAAAGACATATGTCGATGTGTCAGTTTACTAATTGAGATGGATTTTATGTGAGGTTGAAATTCTTCAAACGGTATTTTTAAGCTGCCTTTAGTGATCAAATACCTCAGAATCAGAATCAGAAACAGGTTTATTGCCAAAGAATGTTTTCACAAACAAACGAGGAACTTTTTTTGGCGGAAGGTGCAAGAGTCGCGCACCAAGACACCGTTGTATCTAAGTTCTGGATGTGACTTATTTTTGATAGATAGATAGATAGATATGTACTTTATTAATCCCCAAGGGGAAATTTGTCGTAACAGTAGCAGCACCAATAAACTAAACACACAAGAATAAAAAATAAAATATAAAAAACAGGGATGAAAGATAAAGATGTATACAAGAAGTATACAAAGTAAAATATAAAATAAAATATATATGTATCTATACAACATATATGCATACACAATACACAATACAATACGAATGACAAATTAAATTAAATAGGGTTAGGGTTAGGGTTAAATGATCACGGAAGTGCTTGTAACACCTGTCAGTTGCTCAGAGTAAATCAATGAAAGAGAGATGAAAGAGATTATGGCCGATTATTATGTTTATTCTATTATGTTTATTCTATATACACAGATTGACGCTATAACCTGTGTGACGACACCATTGTGCTTGCTGTCTGGATGTCGTGACAGATTATTTCACACAGTTGAACACGCCTCGAGGTTGATCCGTGCTTTACACAGGGTGCAGTCAGAAACATTTGTAGTGCTAATACAAAAAGAACGTTTTTTTCAGAGCTGTCTGTGAGTCCAATGGGAGTTGTTTGTGCCTTATAACTATTGACTGTCCCTTTGTTGGTAAATGTTGATGTGTACAGTGAAAGACTACAGGGAGTTATCGCTGCACAGATCACAGCCAGGGGTGGTTTTACTGTGACTTGAAACGTTGTCATTCTAGGGAACAATTATAGTATCTACAGTATAAATCCACTTGGTGTGTGAAATGATTCCGTCCATCCAACTATTAGCTTCCGCTTATCCAAGGTCGGGTCACGGGGGCAGCAGGTTCAGGAGGAGGACGCCCCTGAGTGGTGAGAAACCCCAATAATTGGAGCACACTCTCCGATCCCCACTCCACAGGCGACACTGAAGAGACGTGTCAGCCAAGACAGACCAACAAGGTCCAGAGCCTTCCGCATCTCAGGGTGAATCTCATCCACTTTTGACAACCTCAAAAATCTCCGCCGTCTTTCCCTAAGTCTTCAAACTATGCCTCCTCCATGGAAGACGTGTTTGTCTTTTTCAGGAGTATTTAAAATAGGTTTTTTTCTCCTGCTTGACAATATCCCCAGTCCAGGTCTCAGTTATCTTCACTCACTGAACACAGCCTGAGACACAGGCGTTTGCCCTGCCACAGCTGCAGCCCTTCTGGGTCAACTGTTACCTGTCTGCTGTTTCCAGAGACCCCTGGGCCAGCTCCTATGGAGGCTTTGAACATGGCCCACTTGGATTCCATGTCCCCAGTCTCTCCCGGGATGCAAGAGAAATTCTTTCGAAAGTGGGAGTTGAGGACCTCGCGGACAGGGTCCTCAGCCAGGTGATCCCAGTTCACCTTCACAACGCTCATGGGTTTACCAGGTCTGTCCGGCAGCGGACATCGGACCAGATGACAGCTCCGTTCCTCTCCTCACCCGAGTGTCCAAGTCAAACGACCGCAGCTCGTGTGATGATATGACTGCAAAGTCGATCAAAGAACTTTGGCTTTGGGTTCTGGTACCATATGAACCGCCCTATGGTCGAACATGGTGTTTGTTATGGCCAATCTGTGGCTAGCACAGAAGTCCAACAACAAAGACAAGAACTGAAAGACGAGAGCAAACTTGCAATTCATAATTATTCTGATTAATTTGTAAATCTGCTGATTATTTTCCCAATTCTTTGACGAAATATTTGATCCATAAAGCTCTGAGTCTGGGGAAAAACTTATTTCCAGTAAAGCCAGTAAGAATGACCTAAATGATGAATCAATCATCGAAATAGTTGCTGATGAATTGTCTAATGATTTCCTCTTAAATAGAATACGCTTCTCCAAAATGAAAGTTTGTAACTAAATGTTTAGCTGGAGAATGTAAAATAATCAAATGCAGTGTGTTATAGAGTCAGACATCAATATGAAGAGAATAGAAATTGAGTGCTTTTTACACACCTGACAAAGGTCCTAAGCATCCTCTGAAACCACACCCCCACCTTGCATACTGGATTCAACCCCTCAGGGAACCCGGCTTTATTGTCTCTGTGGGGTTGAGTTCATTTGTTCATGTGATGCTCCATTTAAGTACTCCTCCATAATCCTAAATCCTTTAATTGCCAATAAAGATATACAGACAGACTTGTTGAGGTGACTCTTTGAATATTGAAATCTGTTGTATGCATGTGTACAACATCCCCCCCACAAAAGGCACATTTTAATAATCTGAGTGTACAATCTGTATCTTGTAGTGTATTAATGAGCAGCCAGTCCGATACATGGTCAGATACTGAGGTCACTGAGCGATTCTAAACTGCTTCTTAATTGAGGTGGAAAGCTGTGTGCCCCTGAAGGGTTGCTAAAGTGATTAGCTGACTTCAGGGGGTAGAATTGAATTCAAAACATGACCTCTGAGAGTGCATTACACATGCAGGAACAAATGGCTCTGCGGTTCTAGCTTTCGTTCAGTCTCCTTTGACCAGATGATAGCGAGGTAGATAGAACTAAGTGGTCCTCAATCAGCTTTTGATCGACTCACAACGTTGTTGCTTCGGCACATAATACGTTTTTCTTTCGCCGCAAATTAATCTTTAATCTTCATCAGTCTACTTGACAAATTGTTTAAACATAACATTTTAAGAAGCAGCAATGATCTATAAGAGTAGATACTAGTAGCTCCTACACCTCTGAGTGTCCTGGGAGTGGACGTGGACATGGTGGAGGAGTACAAGTACCTGGGCGTCTCCATCGACAGCCGACTGAACTGGAAGGCCAACATCAACGCTGTGTACAAGAAGGGGATGAGTCGTCTCTTTTTCCTGAGAAAGCTTCGATCCTTCAACGTGTGCAGCAAGATGCTGGAGTTATTCTACCAGTCGGTTGTCGCCAGTGTGCTGCACTTTGCCATTGTCTGCTGGGGGAGCAGCATCGAGCGGTGACACCAGCCGTCTTAACAAACTGGTTAGGAAGGCTGGCTCCATCATCGGCTGCCAGCTGGAGCACCTGGAACAGGTGGTGGAGAGGAGGTCGTTGAAGAAACTGGTGTCCATATTGGACAACCCGGACCACCCTCTCCACCACCTCCTACAGGGACAGAGGAGTACTTTCTCCAGACGTCTCCTCACGCTCCGCTGCCACAAGGAGAGATACAGGAGAACATTCCTGCCGACGGCTATGAGGCTCTACAACAGTTCACCTCTTGCCAGATCACCCTAACCCT
Organism: Pseudoliparis swirei; assembly: GCF_029220125.1. NCBI lineage: Eukaryota > Metazoa > Chordata > Actinopteri > Perciformes > Liparidae > Pseudoliparis > Pseudoliparis swirei. The sequence goes on along the minus strand of NC_079389.1, from coordinate 9,959,457 downwards.
TCTTATATTTTGTGTTTTGTTTTTTATTCTTGTGTGTTGCTGCTACTGACTCGACAAATTTCCCCTTGGGGATTAATAAAGTATATATCTATCTATCTATCTATCTATCTATCTATCTATCTATCTAAATGTAGTGGGAATGCTTTAAAAAAAAAAGTGTTTAAAATGTTTCTTTAAAAGACGGAGGGTTGAATACCGTCTGTTAGAGAAACAGCACCCAGAGCAGAATAGAAAACCTCATTAGATAATAAAAATTAAACAACCTCTGTTTTGCAAAATTCAAATATTTCATGACATATTGTTAGCCAATGTATGGTAATGATAAAAAAACAAATGATCTGCAAAAGGGCCACTAATACTAGTATCTAAGGCTATATATTGTTTTGACTCATTGGTTCCGGTTGGATTGGCCTCTTTGTACAACAGTGTCACGAAAAAACACATTTACAAGAGAGCATGCATGCGGTATGATGTTTATTACATAACATCTGATGCTGCAGGGCACTGTGATGGTACAAGGCATGTACAGTTTTTATCGTCATGCTCTGTTGGCTGTGTGACGATCTCTGGGCGGCTGGCGCTCAGTGCGGTTGAGTTGCTGTTCCCTTTGCGGTTATTTCCCCGACTCCTACTGAAGCCCGAGTTGCTCCTGGTGCTTTACAGCAGTTCCTAAATGGTGAGGATGGATTAAAGGTCAGATTTCATGTAAATAAGTATAAGTTTCAGCTTGCATAACATTAAGGATTTGATTATGATTTTGATTATGTCTTCACTGATGGTGATCTTGCTCTTTAGAGCTGTGTGTGAGCGGTTTTGATGACAACATATTTGTTTCCCCCCGAAGCCCAAGCTGTCAGCTGTTGAGTTACAGCACGCCACCTTCCGCCATTGTCCATGGTGATAAACTGATGAGACATAAGGACAACGTTTTCTTTACCAAATACACAATGTGTGCTGCCGGCACTGTTTTCCATATTTTTGTAAAATAGAAGAAAAATAACATTGTCAGCGATATGACTGATTTGTTCTTGTATTTTCTTTATTTTCATAGAAATATCATCAGTGCATGGCTGGACTGCTCGCCCCACCATACGGTGTGATGGAAAGTGGTTGTAGCGGTGACAGTAAGTAGACTGTTGTTGAGTGGTTGTTGAGTGGTTGAGGCTCAGCAATCACACATTTTATTCATACATGTGTTACAATGTGAGTTAGCTGTTCTATTAAAGTTCACACAGTGCAGGCTGTGGGAGATTGGAAAGCATTTTATGAACTTTTATTTCAATTTGATTGGGATCTTCATAAAGACATTAAAATATTACAGCGCAGACTCTTCCAAATGTTCAAATGTTGCAGTTGGTGCATCAGAAACAGGTAGAGCAGTGCATTTGGTTTACTTTCATATTAGTTACACAGGTTACAGATAAGAAGAAGAAAAAACTCAATTGTAATGATGAAATTATAAAGTAAATGAAATGCATTTTAAAATTTGAATGCAGATGGTATCTTTCAAGATGAAGAAACCGGTTTCCAGTAAATGTAACTTTACTATGTACTGTTCCCAGAAGTAACTCTCATTTTGTTTGTATAATGAGATCTGACAATCTTACTTGTATAATATATGATCTTATTTTGTACAATATGCACTATTACGTTTGTATGCCTAACTTCAATATGTACCTCCTTCATCCTATTGCAATGTGATAAAGGCTTATATTTTTTATTTATGTGTTTCTGTTGCAAGTTAACTCAATACTTACTTCACTTTCCTCAAACAGAGCACACAGTCATGTACCATAAAAATGACAAACAGCAGTGAGAAAAATCAGGAAATTTGTCGTCTTCCTGGCAGCTTGTTTACTGTATGTTGTAACGTAACTCTTGAAAGGGTTCGTAAATGATGGATCATTTTAAAGAAAATGTTTTCCTGGTTTATGTTCAAATCAAAGAGGATTTGATTGACGACTGCAGCCTCGTGGGCTACTTTTCAAAGTGGTCTGCTTCATCTGTTTCGTGCTGTGGAGCAACACTGTAAGCGCCGGGCTCTGGGCATCTTTGCAGTATACAGTCCAATACTGAGGAGATTTACAGTATTTACTCTTTGCATGAATACACCAGGACAGAAACCACACAAGCAACAAGCAGCTGGAGGCTGATGCACTTCCTTGTACACGACATCCACAGCAGCGTAGTGGTTCTGTTCCTGTAGTGGTGAATGAATTAAACATATCTTTAGTTACAACGCTGTGCTTCTACAGCACATGGTGCTTTAAAAGTCAGCATTTTTTTCATTCAGTCATGCATTCAGTACCACTCTATGCCTGAGCAGCTTTTAAAGCACACTAATCTTGCCATTAATGTTCAATAAAACAAAAAACTTCCCTCTCAACTCTGACATACTCAAACTGAATCTGATCTTTTCCCAACAAATTAAATTGTATATCTGTAATTTATATTTGCTATTGGATTGATCGCTCCCATGTGATGAAGTGAATGAATTGGTATGATACTTGAAAGAGTTCCCTGATATCACTTGGACAGTTTTGGCAGCATCACAAATAAAATGATGGACATCTGTGGATAATTTCTAGAAAAACAAAACAATAAACCGGCACAGAATATGTTCAGACCCGCAGCTTATAAATATAAATGCAGTCCAAGAGTGTGTACAAAGATGACGTTTGAAGGGGCTATAGACAATATATTTACAATAATACTGTATTAAATAACTAGAATGGGCACTCGGTAGAGCGCATACCTTCGCATATCACAAGATTGGGCATTGAATTATGAACATTTTGGCATTAGTTGCATGCCAATTGGACAAAAATTTATCGTGCTATGGTAATAAAAAAAAGAGTTTGACCTTTCCATGACCTTGACCTTTGACCCGATTGATCCCAAAATCTAATCAAATGGTCCCCGGATAATAACCAATCATCCCACCAAATTTCATGCGATTCAAGAACATTTTGACCTGTTCATGACCTTGACCTTTGACCCGATCGTTCCCAAAATCTAGTCAACTGGTCCCCGGATAATAAACAATCATCCCACCAAATTTCATGCGATTCGGTTCAATGCTTTCTGAGTTCTGCGAAAGATTTTGACCTGTTCATGACCTTTGACCTTTGACCCGATCAATCCCAAAATCTAATCAACTGGTCCCCGGATAATAAACAATCATCCCACCAAATTTCATGCGATTTAATGCATTTATTTAAAACAACATTTAAAAAAGTAAAAGATGGTCGCACACTCTACTAATTAATAGTTATCTTCAAAAGGAATTCTTCCGTCACTGTTCTTGCTCTGTCCTGCTCTCTGCTCGGTTATTGTCTCGCTCTGGGTGCGTGCAGGGTGAAAAACGGCGCGCGCAGCTAAGTGGGGAAGGGAGGGGCTGCTGTTCTGTGAAGGCGCTGCTTTTTGCGGAGCCACGCACCAGCGAACAGCTGGGTCTGTCACTCGCAGTGTTTACGTTTCTGCTCTTGTATTATTGCAGTGTTAAGCTGAGTTACCTCTTTGTTTCTCAGTATTAGTTATCAGTATTTTAAAGTAAACTAGAATGGGCACTCGGTAGAGTGCATACCTTCGCATATCACAAGATTGGGCATTGAATTATGAACATTTTGGCATTAGTTGCATGCCAATTGGACAAAAATGTATCGTGCTATGGTAAAAAAATAGTTTGACCTTTCCATGACCTTGACCTTGACATTTGACCCGATTGATCCCAAAATCTAATCAAATGGTCCCCGGATAATAACCAATCATCCCACCAAATTGCATGCGATTCAAGAACATTTTGACCTGTTCATGACCTTTGACCTTGACCTTTGACCCGATCGATCCCAAAATCTAATCAACTGGTCCCCGGATAATAAACAATCATCCCACCAAATTTCATGCGATTCGGTTCAATACTTTTTGAGTTCTGCGAAAGATTTTGACCTGTTCATGACCTTTGACCCGATCGATCACAAAATCTAATCAACTGGTCCCCGGATAATAAACAATCATCCCACCAAATTTCATGCGATTCGGTTCAATACTTTTTGAGTTCTGCGAAAGATTTTGACCTGTTCATGACCTTTGACCTTTGACCCGATCGATCCCAAAATCTAATCAACTGGTCCCCGGATAATAAACAATCATCCCACCAAATTTCATGCGATTCGGTTCAATACTTTTTGAGTTTTGCGAATAACACGCATACAAATAAATAAATAAATAAATACACGGCGATCAAAACATAACCTTCCGGCATTTTCAATGCGAAGGTAATAATGTGAACATATACACTACCGTTCAAAAGTTTGGGGTCATCCAGACAATTTCGTGTCTTCCATGAAAACTCACTTTTATTTATCAAATGAATTGAAAATTGAATAGAAAATATTGTCAAGACATTGACAAGGTTAGAAATAATGATTAATATTTGAAGTATTAATTTTGTTCTTCAAACTTCAAGCTCAAAGGAAGGCCAGTTGTATCGCTTATATCACCAGCATAACTGTTTTCAGCTGTGCTAGCATAATTGCACAAGGGTTTTCTAATCATCCATTAGTCTTCTAAGGCGATTAGCAAACACAATGTACCATTAGAACACTGGAGTGGTAGTTGATGGGCCTCTATACACCTATGGAGATATTTCATTAGAAACCAGACGTTTCCACCTAGAATAGTCATTTACCACATTAACAATGTATAGTGTGTATTTTTGATTAATGTTATCTTTATTGAAAAAACAGTGCTTTTCTTTGAAAAATAAAGACATTTCTAAGTGACCCCATCTTTTGAACGGTAGTGTACCTTCAGTAGCACACAGATATAATTAGTCACTAGTTGGTGAACAAAGTGGAGCCAGATAGTTCCCTCAGCAAAAACAAAGCTTAAAGAGAATATGAGACTTACATTCATCAGGAGCCAGATGCACAATATTTAAGCAATAAGGTACAAGAGGCAGTACTGTATCGTCAATAATGTCCGCTTCAAGGGTGTCAACAAACCCTTGAACAGGACATTATTGACGATACAGACGTGAACACGCTTCATCAAACACCAACTCAACGTTCAGACTTAACTGCTGATCCCTCGTGGTCTCCCTTTCCATTGCGCACAATGCCATAGAAATCAAATCAAAATCAAAAGTCATTCCCCCCAAAATAAGTTCACATGAAACATGTTGGTAACTTTCAAGCTTGAACTGACAACTAACGCAAACAATCTACTGTTATTGTTATTGCGCATTGATATGGAATGCTTAGATAAATGTAAACAGTTGTATGACATTATGGCTGAATATAGTACACCTCGTGACTCACTCTCAACCAATCAGAATGCTGGATTTCATCTTCACGTATTATAACACATAATATTACACTATGTTCCACCTTCTGGGGATTGTTTTATTCTTTATCTGATTTAGTTTTACAGCATTCTAAGAAGCATGTCTAAGAATAGCTGAGTTTCCCCCTGCAGATACAGTTGTGACCGAGCAGCTCTGACTGATTATGCTCTTTGTCCTGGAGGGGAACTGTACAAGCTTAAAGCTCCAAACACTGAGAAATACCCCTCCCCCATAAACTATGTGCAAAACTGTCTCATTTGCTCATTGATTTGATTGTTTTTACAGAATGTTGCTGCCCAAGTAAAGTCAGCTTGTACAGTCAGCTTGTTTATTCAAAAGGGAAACGTCAAGTAGAAATAATTTTCACTATAGATTTGTTCGGAAATGTCAATTGTCTCCCACAGGTAAGCGCACATAGAAGACTAAATTATTTATAATGCCAGATCAATAATTGAAAATGGAGTAAGACAGTCATTGAATGGAGATACAAATTAGATTTCATTCGCCACTGTTATGGGTCTATTTTATGTTTTATAATGGTGACAGAAATGTCATATGTGTTTGTTTGATTAAAAGTGGAACAAAATAAAATAGGATGAGCTGGCTTGATATTTAAACCAGAAATATCAAGTTCATTTAAACCAGAACATTTCAAGTTAATTATGATATGTTGCATCTATTTAATTGTTTCAAAGTCATACTAGATATGTTTATTTAAATATTATGTTGCTCTTCTTGTAAATATGCGCTCTGATTTTTTCAGGAATGCCGGACAAAGAGAACATCAGTAACAACTCCATTGTTTCTGTCTCCAAACATCAGAATAAGGTATTTTTTCTGACACATGAATTATTTATCTGATGTATTGCTACCACAAGTTATGAAAGAGAGAGAGAGACAGAGACGGAGATGGAGACAGAGTGAATGAAAGGGTGGGACAATGCTGGTTCATTGGCCTTGTTCCTGTCTGTGTTACTCTACGAGAACAGCTCGGAGACTATCCCTCGTTCTCTGCTTCTCTTTTTCCTGACATAACAGCATCCTTAACCGTTACTTGGCTCTCCGAGAGGGGATGGAAAGCAGCGCGGAATGTGAAGTTTGTTTAAAGTTGTATATAATAGAAACAAGATGACTGGAGTTTTTGTCTCCATCTGCAGTTCCTGTCCCACCTTTCCCCTGTTGTCATTTCCTGCATTGATAGCGTAGCACTGCAGCAGATGTATGACGCCCTTTGCTTCAGTCCTCCATATAGTTCAGTCACAACACGGCCATAGAGTTGTACTGTTATGTAAAAAAAAAAAAAAGCAAAAGCTTGTATTCCTTTTATGTAACAAATAAACTGCTTTGATTTACTTCAATATGCTGTATATGAATAATGCTTACGAAAGCCCAGCTTCTTTGTGGACAGATATTACTTGTAAATAAATAATGAACTTAAAAGCCTTCACACAAATGCACGAGTTGAGCTGCTCTCTGAAGCATGCAGAATGCACTTTAAATGTCAAAGCCCCACAGCCCGCCCTATGGCCCCAGTGGGGAACACAACACATTCCCATACAGTAACTGACATTATCTGTGTCCCAGTTAAGCAATTGAATGCAGCAGACAAGATTCTGATAACAGACTATTATTTTAACTGAGAAACAATATAGAAAGACACAAGTTCAATTACATTTGACAGCTAATGTCAACTGTGAGTCATACGGTGGCAGAGAGGAAGACTTCCTGTGGCCCGTCGTCATGAGAGGAAAAGCACTCGACATGTCAGACATGCTGTTGTTTCTGTGATGTATTTGATTGGCAATTACTGCATTGGTGTTTCCAACAACAAACCTTTAATTTCACCCAATTTATGTGATGCTGAACCCTAGTTGTATTGTTTTGCATGATGTGTTTTATTTCAATTCTTCATATATTTTGTTTCCTTTTTCCTTTTTTTTGTTGTTGTTGTTTTTTTGCAGAAGTCATTCATTGAAAGTCCAGCCAAATCCCACCTTAAATGCATTTCTCAGGTTGTAAACACAATCATCCTTCCGTATGTAGGGACTGGTCATTGCCTGTTTGTGTGGCAGGTAGTCAGTAGGACTCTAATGTGCTTCGATTTAACTTGAGTTTGACTGTGCAGGTCCCTTCTGAAAAGATACTGCGGGCGGGGAAGATTCTCCGTAACGCCATCCTCTCCAGGGCGCCTCACATGATCAGAGACAGGAAGTACCATTTGAAGACCTACAGGTTAGACGGCATCTTAATTCTTTAATATTTATGAAAACACTCTAGCTTTTGTCCACAGGGAGTGCCAAAATCAACACAAAATTAAAGTTACTTGTTGTACCTTTAACTTTCTGAGTTAAACATACAGGTTCCTTTTTGGCAACACCCACAGTTTAGTCAAACAACAGAAAAAAAAAAAAATAAACAAGAACAGGACAGTTCAAATAATAAAAACAGACACACCGTATACTGCTCAGCATTGCATAAGAACATATATGGACCTTTTCTGTCTGTTCTATAGGCAGTGTTGCGTGGGGACAGAGTTGGTTGACTGGCAAATACAGCAGAGCGCATGCATCCACTCTCGTATTCAGGCTGTGGGCATGTGGCAGGTGCTGCTGGAAGAAGGTGTTCTCAACCACGGTGAGACTCTGGGTGAGGTGTGAGTCTGCAGCAAAAAACAGTGATTATTAAATTAATTTGAGCCCTGCTGTCTGTGTTGTTGTGACGCAGTGGACCAGGAGCTGAGCTTCCAGGACAAGTACCATTTCTACCGCTTCCTGGATGACGAGCAGGAGGATGCTCCTTTACTGGGCGAGGAGGAGAGGAAGGAGAGCCAAGAGGAGCTGCAGGACACCTTGCTCCTCCTCTCGCAGATTGGACCTGACGCCCACATGCGGATGATTCTGAGGAAACAGTACGACTATAAAACTGTGTTCTCTGAAGCAATTTAAAACAGATTGGATTGGTGTTTTGGTGTTGTGCTTTTCTTTACATACTTCCTGTTTTGCAGTCCGTCTGAAAGAACAGCAGATGATTTAGAGATCATCTATGAAGAGCTGCTCCATATAAAGGCCCTGTCTCACCTGTCCACCACTGTGAGTGATTGGTCTTATGTGGCAAGATGAGTCATGTTGTCACTGTGCAGACATTAAGATTGCTTCTGTCTCTTGTGGCAGTGAAACACTTGTTCTGTCACGGGGTGAGGCTCAGAGAAACAGGACCGGACTCAATGTGAATAACAAAAAACTGTCTTTACTGAGACAAAAGGTTCCAAAAAGCAAACAAGTCCAAAAGAAAGCAGGCAGAGAATCAGAGGTCAGGAATACACACGAGTAACGCTAGAGAGCTTGGCACAAAAAAACACAAGGCACAAGGAGAACAGAACTACAGACAACAATACAGCAGGAGACAAGGGAAAGACTGGCACAATATATAGGGGGGGAAACAGGTGTACGGCATGAGACACTAACGAGACGAGAGTGGCTGAGGGCAGGTGCAGGGAACGAAACAATCAAGGAGACAGGAGTGGCTGAGGGCAGGTGAAGGGAATGAAACAATCAATGAGACAGGACTGGCTGAGGGCAGGTGAAGGGAAGGAAACAATCAAGGAAACGAGTGGCTGAGGGCAGGTGAAGGGAATGAAACAATCAAGGAGACAGGAGTGGCTGAGGGCAGGTGAAGGAAATGAAACAATCAAGGAGACATGAGTAACTGAGGGCATGTGCAGGGAATGAAACAATCAAGGAGACAGAGGAGACACAGAGAAGAAACAGAGACACAGAACAAAGCGTTATCTGTTCAACTTCTCACACTTGTGTTACATTCAAGAGCAGAGGAAGGACATGATGCAAGCATGCAAACTGCACACCTTCCTGTACTTACTGTATGTAGTCATTTCAGTACTCATCATCACATATGTTGATTGCTGTTCCGCAAGTAAAATCATTAATTTGCATTGCTGCTGGGTTTCACTCCAAATTGGGTGGGAACTGCTAGAAACTCACATAAAATGTTAATGAGCAGGAGAAAAACACTTTGCATGGTTGTACTCTTTCTGGTTGCTCCATGTTTCATTAGTAAACTTCATTTCTTTTCATATTGATCCTCCTGAGCTAACATCTGTCTTCTCTGCAGGTAAGGAGAGAATTGGCAGGAGTGCTGGTCTTTGAGTCTCATGCCAAGTCAGGAACAGTGTGTAAGTAATGCGGTGAAATAAGTAATATGACGGTAATGATCTTTTACAAAAACCTGATAGCGAACAATTTAATTTAAATGAGTCAGAATAAATCCAACAAATCCCAGATTAGGGAATATCAGACTACCAAAGCTGTTCTTTGTTTCTTTTCTCTCTCAGTGTTCAATCAGGGTGAGGAGGGCACATCATGGTACATTATTTTGAAGGGCTCAGTCAATGTTGTTATCTATGGAAAAGTAGGTATTTCTCTAGATGAGATATTATTTCTAAAATCTATAAAATGAATATGTTGCTCTCGGCATTAATTCATTGGTCGATACGGTGTGTGTCGCAGGGTGTTGTTTGCACTCTACATGAGGGAGACGACTTCGGAAAGCTCGCTCTTGTCAATGACGCCCCCCGCGCTGCATCAATCGTCCTTAGAGAGGATCACTGCCACTTCCTGACAGTTGACAAGGAAGACTTCAATAGGATTTTGAGGGTGAGTTTCTTTCGATGCTTTAACAGTAATATTTAAAATAGTTATACTGCCCTCTGTTGGCAAAACCTCAGTATTGCAGCCATAACATTTATTTCATGTATCCTTTGAGATAGTTCTCCAGCCCTCTACACCCATTAGTCATCTACATGTTAATTATGTGGGTAATGACTTGTGTTACTTCAAGCTCGAGATAAAAGGCAGCGTTGGGGTTCATTAGCTGTGGATGAAAACTTGTGTGTAATACTTCTGTCAGAGAGAGAGGGAGATCATTTACTGTTCTGGCTGAAAAAGAGCATCGGAGATTTTAGAGTCTGCACCTGGATGTGAATGAATGTGAAGCTCCAGCAGGTTTGTAATGTAAAGAAAGTACAAATCTAGTAACAATTAACTGTGTAAAGATATATCCATTTAAATGGATTGAATATGTTAAAACTCTCTGCTTACCACTCAGCAAAAGACCCATAACTACAGTTTCCCCTGAAGTAGCAACAGGTTAAAAATCACATTCCTGTTCTGTGTTGGCTCTTCATTGAAGCTAATATGATGTTTACACTGACGGAAATATTTAAAACCAAGACTCCTTATTTTAATGGTTGCACCATTCCTCCAAATAGAAATATTCCACGTGTCTTGTTTTAAACGGCATTCCTCAAAATGTAAGGTGACCAATTAGTTATCTTTGGAAACTTGAACAACACAGAATGAGTTTGTAAAGACCGACCCCCCGACAGGCCGCTCCTTGTTCAGGGGGTTAACCTTCTATCTCATCAGGGCTCAAATATGTAATACAACACTGAGAAGTAACTCAGTGTCTTGGGTAAATAAAAAATAGTTTAAACAAAGTAATGTTCATTTCTACTTAAAATACATTCACATTTCTTACGAGGTAACTATCACCACACCAGAGTCTAGGCTGTGTTGAGACTTTATTGCGTTGTCATGAACTCTGTGTGCCGACTGTATGCCGAACATGCCGACTAATCCACTGCTCGGTGACCAAAGCCAAGTGTCATGGCACTTTCTCTGCAGCAGGGAACATGACGGCTGGCTCGGGTGCAGAGAGCAGAGAGGAGTCGGACCTCTCTGTAATGTTGAGGTGATGGTGTCAACATTGTGTTCGGTTTATGACGCTCGTGTTGGAAGGCACACCTCTCATTCACGAAAACAGAAATAAGCGCAGATAGAATTACATTCACACAACCTTCTAGTGTGTTGTTGTAACATTGTTATAGTTATTTAACTGTCAGCTCCAACAGCTTCTTGCCCACTCAGTGTATTGAAATGCATAACGTATGTGTATGTGCTGTGTGTGTATGTATTTGTGTGAAGGATGTGGAGGCCAACACGGTGCGTCTGAAGGAGCACGGCCAGGATGTTCTGGTGTTAGAGAAGAGTCACAGCAGCTGTCAAACCTCCAGCCACGGAGCCTCGTCCTCCCATTACAAGTAAATTTACCCACAATCCAGTGCACCGGTTAGATTTTTTATAGATTATATATAGTCAGACAGCAGGACATTGCAAACTGCAGTTGACTATCATTACAATATGTTACACTTTGTTACGAGTTCAGACGATGGTAAGATGTGCTTTTTCAAAATGTTGTCGATGAACACATCCTCCCTTTTTTATATTGAGTCAATCGGGTCATTTTGAGATATCTTTGCAGTCTGATGTAATGTAAAAGTTACATATGACTTGATGTAAGGTGGGGTTACCTATCATTTTTTTTTCTTTCAACAAATCTCACTCGAAGTTACAATTTGAATATCTTGTTTCTCTTTTATTCTCTTTGTTACAGCACTATTGGCAATAAGCTGTTATTGCAGGTGTGTTCGTGTGTTGAGGAGCGAGTCTGTTGCGTTAGCTCCGCCTCCCCTCTCTGCTGGACCAAACTCTGCAGAGGGATGGGAAACTCAAACCAGTTTAACCACCAGTCCATTAGCTCATTTGCAATAGATAGTGACTTAACAGACATGTATTTAATACAAATCTTCGAGATTATTACTATCAATACAAAAACACTTTCTCTCAATCATTTCTGGCATACTGTCTGTTTCTTCAAGCCCATTTGTTTCTGCTGAAGACATTCATCTTTTAAATCTTTATCCTTAAAAACATTGAAAGTACCTTGTGAATACTGACTCTATCAGTCAGTGAGACAGCAGATGAAAAGGCTTCCTGGTCTGAAGCACAGGCACAGAGCAATCCTGTGAACTGCAGCCAACACGAGTCATAGAAGCATCTGTCACTGCACCACTGTGGCTGTAATATAGAGGGACACATTAATGGTAATGATGGCCCTCACTCCTTGGGGAAAAAGAAGGCCTGGCAAGTCACAATTACTTGTTTGTGGTTGCCCTCTAATCAACTCGGCTCCTCACACATGAGAGTGTCAAGACTATGAGGAAAACACAACATGTCTTGTGTAGCTCCCTCTTTTGATAATGAAAACAACTGAGGCTGGATTGCGTTGATTCTCCTTCACTGACAAGATGCCCCTACATTTTTATTGTGGCTTCTCTGACAGCTCTAAGCGCAGACCGCCCTTAATCTTCAACCAGGGCCAAGAACCCTGTGATTGTTAACAGGATTGTTATCGAATGAAGCAATCACAGACACGCGTTCAAGTAAAACAAATCAGTCGAGGGCCACGGCGGTGCCACAGATCATTTAGAGCCAGTGTTTATTGATTGGTAAAGGGTATGTTTTATCCTGTGTTGCTCCAGATACAAGGTAATGTCGGGGACCCCGGAGAAGATATTGGAGCACCTCCTCGAAATGATGCGATTGGATTCTCAATTCACAGAGTCAGGTACTACTCCGAATGCAACTTTCAGCACGTCAGATTAGAGCCATCGAATCCAACCGACCAGTATGATTATTATTTACTGTGAAGGGTTTTCCTTTCTGCTGTATAGTCTCTCTGCCTTGTGTATCTCCTCTGTCCTCTGCCTGCTGCTCTGCACTAACCTGTTAGTTGTCATCTATAATTAGCGACTCGTCAGAGCTGATTTAATTACTCTCGCTAGTGTGGATGCATATGGTCTTCATTTGCCTGCAGATGTGACAAAGACAGCGCCATGTAGGATCAAGTTGTGGTGGCTCTGGAGGCCCTTTGATCTGCTGTCACACAGGTGTCTGACATAACCTTCTTTTTTTGTTGCAACAGACTCGGCCTTAGAGGACTTTGTGCTCACGCACTGCGTCTTCATCCCAAACAGTCAACTGTGTCCGTTGTTGATGGCCCAATATCCTTTCAGCACGGTGCTACCTAATGTCGTTAAATGTGAACTGACCGAAAAAAAACCTACTCTACTTACCCTGTCTTGATCTTTAACTGCTGTGCACCTACCATGCCCAGGCTCTGCAGGGCTCTGAACAGGAAAAGCTGGACTACACACTGATTAACAAGCGCAGGGTGATCCGCCTGGTGATGCAGTGGGCTGCTGTACATGGAGATCACCTGCAGGAGGAGGAAGTCTCTGGGGCCTTCCTAGAGGTCAGCATATATATAGATTTAACGTGATAACCACTGTTATAACTACTGTTATAACTACTGCTCTAAGTGCAGCTTGCTCACAATAATAATAATCTGATTTAATATTCAATGCAAAGTCAGTGTTTTTATTTGATTCTGTTATTCTATGACAGTGTATGTTGTTGTAGAAGATACAAAAAACTAAAAACAAAACAACCTTGCAATAACAGTCATGTAAATAGTACCTACATATGCATTTAGGGAGGTGAAGTCGGAAATTATGCCCAAAAGGCAAGCAAATGCCTGCATCAGAGGGGTCGAGCCATCAATGGACACCTGCCAACCAATCAGAGAAGAGCATTCTCCCTTAGTGACCATGTTATAAAACAGATGTATGAGTCTTAATAAATGTTTACAACATGGTTTATACTTGTCCTCATGGTATATACTTGGCCAGGGGATAAATATTGCCTGCATTCACATGTTTGTTATTTGATTTGTGTCTATGATATAACTCCAGAAGCTACTCAGAATTAATATGTTTTTGTTTACTAAATGCTTCTTTTTATTCTTGTTGTCTTTTGCAGGAGTTTCTCATGGCAGTATCTCATGATGCAAAAGAAGTTCCGGCCCTCAGGGACCAACTCACAGAACTAGAGAGAAGTATAAAGCCAAAGTAAGTGAATGGATGAATCTTAATCCTGAAGCTGGCCATGTGCATTCATCCTTTTGTACCCATCATGATCCGACTGTTTGTGCACATAATTAAAAAGCTATGGGCAGGTTTTATTGGTAGATGGACAAACATGCAAAACGGTAACTTAAAAGTTGCTTATTGTTTAATGTTCTAGCACTGAAGACGCCAGAGTCTCACAGAAAAAGGTAAGGCACTGACTGTTCTTTTTGTAGTTAAAGTTAATGTGCAAAAATGTCATGATTACTGAACCTGCTCAACTTTACAGCACAAAGTCCTCCTGCGGCAGTTTAGTATGGGAGATGAGAAGCTCCAGAAACGCCAGCCCATCAAGAGTAATGATGAAAGTGAGTAAAGGATGAGGCTCCACATGCTTCGCTCAATGTATAATGCAACATGTGTCCCAGACTAAAGAGGATCATATCAGAACACTGTTGATACACTCTGCTGCCAGTCACTGTTACGTTATATCCACTATTTGAAACTTTTATTCAGCAATGTGTTAACCTTCTCAGGTCTTAGTTATAAACGCTTACACCTGTTTGTTTGATACCTTCCATTTACCTGCTTAACATGTTAATGAGGATCTTATTTCTGAGTAAAATTAAATTAGTTATTTGTATTTGCCTCTTTTTCCTGCACATACATCTTGTTGCATTTATGCTTAATCAATTTCAGAATCCTAACCTCTTAAAATAAAGCAATTTGCATTGCTTCACTTTGATAAATCTAGCCTGATTTCACAAGAAAAGCAAAGATTAGAGAAATTGTACATAGCAAGCTTTGGAACTATTGCTCTAATCTGACTGCTTCCATCTTTCCAGCCCTGCTTTACCGCTCCTTCTTTCCTTCTTGCTGACAGTCGCATATTTTCTCTGATTCACGCCTCCAGTTCTGCTCAAAGTCTACTGCTGCGACCACACCTACACAACGATTCGTGTCTCTGTGGCCGCCTCTGTCAGGGAGGTCATCGGTGCTGTGGCCGACAAGCTGGGGTCAGCGGAGGACCTGCTCCTGGTCAACCTCAGTTCGGCAGGAGGTGAGAGCGGTGGCAGCTACATGTTAATCAAATGTGTAACGGTGACACAAGGGACAGCCCAAGCAGGGTGACACACTAATGAATGCCCAGTTGATTTAGTGAAACATTATCTGCCTTTTCCAGATTGTGATGGCTACGACAGTAGGTGCTAAAGAATGGCCTTTACAGCAGCTTTGCCTCAGTTTGTGTCATGACATTCAGCACGAGGCTGTTGGTTCGTGTCTGTTACTTATTGTTGTGGTATTCTATTGTCTCTGCGAGAAAACTCTAATGCAGCTCTTACTTGTCCGCACTTAACCTCGCATTCTCCTTCTTGAAGGCCTGCTATTATATTTCATTGTAGGCTATTGTGTTGCTGCTGCTTCACTAAATTTCCTCCTGGGGATGAATAAAGTAATATCTTATCTTAACCCTTGTGTTGCCTTCGGGTCAATTTGACCCGATTCAATGTTTCACCCTCCTGTTACCTTTATATTTACTAACATATTTTACCCTTGAGGTCAATATGACCCCAGCTATTAAAATCTCCAGAAAATTATTAGAATTAATATTGTTTTCCAAGTTTAAGTGTGAGGTACTTTATGTTTGTTTGTTGACTCCCGAAAGAACACCGACATTAAACATTGAATCGGGTCAAATTGACCCGAAGGCGACAGGAGGGTTAAATATTGAATCGGTCAAAATGACCCGAAGGCAACACAAGGGTTAAGTAAACAGATGCAGAACGGTAGCTGCTCTCTTATTAGCTCATTATCATACAGCTCATATGTTATATCTCTAACCAATGAACTTAGGCTAAGCTTAGCAAGAATTTTAAAAAAAAGTTCTTGCATTCATATAAAATGTAGCATGAGAGAGCACTTGTATTACATATTGTCCAACACCACCAACATCTCTCAGTGTGAAAGTCTAAGACTTCACAACTATCTCCACTTTGTTCCAGACAAAGATATTTGACTACGTTTCTAGAGAAAAACTCGCGGCTCTGTGAGGCTGCACTTTGAGCTAAATGCTAACAGCTCAACACTAACAAGTTGTTGTTAAGCCGATGTGTGGAGCAGGTATAATGTTTACATGTTCATCATCTTAGTTTAGTGTGTTAGCATGCTAACATTTGGTGATTAGCCCTCAACACAAACCTAAGGCTAATGGTGTGTTTTGCGAATTATTGAACATATGGACACTAGAAATATTGACATTATGATGGTGCTATGAAATTCGGGCATCACCAAAGTCACATGAATGGTTGAACCCAATGTTATGGTTTAATTTAAACCAGATTGCTCCATCACATAATCACTTTGTGAGAACAATGCAAATAAAGTTGTGCAAAAAAAACCCTCATATTTGGCAAATACCTTATTGTGGCTGCAATTAACATGTTTAGCACTGGATATCTTTTCAAGATAATAACAATAAGTGAAACCTGTGACCTCCTGACCCACATCTCAGCTTCAGTGGTCTGAAGCTGAGGAAGGTGATGCTCTCTGCCTTGAAGATGAAGATTGAATTTATTCAACTTTTCAAATATGTCACTAAGATAGGCCAATTTCATCAGAGATTATTCATCAGCAAACTTGCCTGCAAATTGATAATTATACTTTCATGAATACATTTGACTCCAAAAAGTATATTAAAGATAAAATAAATGATAAACAGAGTCCACCTCCTCTTCGCAGAATATCTGGATGGATAATATGTGTACAATTTCAATTGTAGGCCTACTGTCCTGTATGATATATGTCATCATATGACGGATTTATTCTCTGAGCTCAAAGACTCGCGACAACACGTTTCCTCGTGAAAGCCACCGAGCTTCATGTGAAGCAGCTGAAGGCTCCCGGCTCGTCAGAGTGAAAACAGTGGTGCTTTCAGGGACCTTGTTTTTATGAAATGGACCACTCTGATTCCATCATAGAGCGCTTCTTTGTGTATGACACAGTGTGTCATTGCACATTGGAGAGACACTCTTGATCAGTGCCTGCACTCCTTTTCCCCGCCATGGTCTGGGTACCATCTGTGACGCATGCGCAAGCGTAACTTGTTAACGCCGTAACGTAAACATTTCCACGTACTTTTGTAATATGTGGAGTTCTCCGCACTGCCCCCCGCGCCCCACCTGCAATACCTCGGCGCCCCACAGTTTGAGAACCACCACATTAACTAACAGTATGCAACAAGTTCCATACAATCACAAATTAAAATGGTTTCAAACCCTTTTGTGTTTTGTTGTTTGTTCTACAGAGAAAGTCATCTTTAAGCCCAATGATGTTTCAGTGTTCTCCACTCTCAGCATTAATGGACGGCTGTTTGCCTGCCGGAGGGATCAGTTGGATTCTTTGGTGGGTTAATCTCTCGTTACACAGCACATTCTCATCATATGAAAGAGGGCTGACTGAAACCCTATGCAGAACTAATAATCTATGTAATCTGTAGCTCTAAATAAACCATGCTTTTAGAATCCAGCTAGCTTTTAACTCAGTGTAAGCAATCATCTTGTTTCTTTTTGAAACATTTTAATGTATATTCATGTATATTAAAGGGTACCTGTAGTGCAAAACAACAACGTGCTACATCCATTCGGCGCATCAAATAAATCATATTTACCCCGCCGCTATTGTCAACAAGTCACGCATAGCCCGAGGATTTACATTTCTTTGTCAACATTCCGAGTCCGTGAACGCTTCAGGGCGCAGCCATTTTGCTAGTTATTTACTCATGTCAAAGCTAACTATGACGTTGAGTCGTTGAAAGGAATTCAGCCAATCCGGAGCCACTTTGTGACAAAACAGCGGATAGCCTATAACAAACAAACTGAGCTATAAAGGTGTACCAAATATAATGTCTTTCCCTCTATCGTGAAACATTCGTAGCGAAGAATTACACAATCTATATGGTCAAAATCAATGGAGATACTGTGAATGCCACGATACACGGGCAGCAGACGCGGCCTTATTCGATATACCGCGGCCTCCATGGTGCGCGGCCTACTGAGACCGCTATATAAAGTATGGGCTTCTTAGTCTATGCTAAAGGATCATCTTAATCATGGGCGATAGTATGCAGGCAAATGTTAGGCCTCTCGCTTATGGGAGAATAAAGGTGAATATATTCAGAATATTAGTAATAATCACACCAACTCTGGTGATTGCAAATTAGCCTACATGAAACAACTGGCAAACTTACCGATTTGACAGTTCTCCCTCGGGTGCAGGCCCCCGAACATGTCGGCCGAACATTGCATCAATGAAAGACATCTCCAGCGCTGGCTTATGCGCGATGTAGCTCTCAAGCTCACGCTTTTGTGTGAAGCAGATGAGGTCTAATGACACTATATCATCGGACATAAGTTCGTGCTCTTTACAACAAATGCACTCTCTGTCTGTTTTTTGTGGCACACATTTCCCACAACTGCACCAAACGTCCGCCGACTTGCGTGCACGGTCCGCACGGTGAAGCATCTGGACCGGCGGTCCTTCGCATCAACTTCATCAGAATCATCGCTATCATCGCTGTCACAATTCACTAAATGGGGATAGTCTGCTTTTAAAGGTTCAAACAAGTATCCAGTTGCTGAATCAGACAATCTTTCATCGTCCATATTATCAATCTCTCAGCATTTGTTTGCGAGCGCTCGACGTTGTTTATATTGGTATCTGAACACATCCGCTGTGGCTGGCTGTCGATCTATCAACGATGTGACGTCACACCACCCGCGACATATTCAAGCTCCAGTGCAATGTCGCATGTCGGAGTTGAGGACTTTGAACAGCCTAAACTACGTATTGTTATTGAATACTGGACCGTCAGTGCATGAATAACCTTTAGAAACACATTATCTTTTGATCTGGCTACATATTCGCTTTCACTACAGGTACCCTTTAAGAAGACCTGTCCCTCTGTTGATCTTAGCTGCATTCAAAAAAAGTTGCAAAACAAATATTCCTGAAACAGTAGAAGATTATCAAATATAACATAACTATTTTTCTTGTTCTCTAGACCCCTTTACCCGAGCAGGAGGGTTCCTCTACAGGGCTGTTGGCCAGTTTTGAGTTGATGAGCTCCAAAGATGTGGCATACCACATGACTTCCTATGACTGGGAGCTTTTTCACTGTGTACATGAGGTACGACTGATATGAGACCTGGTGACATGAGCAGACCTGATTCATTCCTAGTATACCTGCTTTAATGTTCCAGCAATAATTAAAGTTAATTTGTTTTAATTATTTCAGCTGATCCACTATTTTGTTCACAATAACTGTTTTTTGTTGGTGTCCAACAGCTTGAGCTCATCTACCACACATTGGGGAGGCAAAACTTCAAGAAAACCACCGTGAACCTGGACCTGTTCCTGAGGAGGTTTAATGAAATTCAGTTCTGGGTGATCACAGAGATGTGTCTGTGTTCTCAGTTCAGCAAGAGGGTGCAGCTTCTCAAGAAGTTCCTAAAGATTGCTTCTCAGTAAGTGGACTGTGTTTATTCTGCTTTTCTTTGACTCGGCTTGCATTTTTGTTTATTCACTACTCTAACGGATACCTTTCCATGTTATCTGACAAAGCTGCAAGGAGTACAGGAACCTGAACGCCTTCTTTGCTATCATTATGGGACTAAGCAACCCAGCTGTGTGCAGATTGAGTCAGACCTGGGAGGTGGGTACCTGGCTGTTGCAAAATTATTCTTATCATACTTGCAAGTTAACTTTCGGTGACATCTGTTTTCACAGAAACTTCCCAGCAAATTCAAGAGGTTTTATGGGGAATTTGAAAACTTGATGGTAAGTTGAAGCAACACATTTTGTACTTCAAAGCGTCTCCATCGTTGAGTTGTCTGTCCAGCATTTCTTGCACCGTCGGGTTCAGAAGCATCATCCTCGGGCTGCAGTGTGATGGATCTGTTTAACACGGGGACGGCAGATCTCAGAACAGTATGATTGTTTCCACAGGACCCGTCCAGGAACCACCGGGCGTACCGACTGACTGTTGCCAAGCTGGAACCTCCCATCATTCCCTTCATGCCGCTGCTGATCAAAGGTCAGAGTCGTTGTTTTGATGACCATTTATTTTCAATGGAACAGAATTTGTATACAATGTTGTTGAATATCTTCTTCAACAGCTTTAACCATTTAAACTATTCTTCTTTTATAGATATAACATTCACTCATGAGGGCAACAAGACGTTGATTGACTATTTGGTAAATTTTGAGAAAATGGTGAGGCCCTAAAAGAGCACTTTATTTTCTAAAATGTGTGTAAATCTTGTTTTTAGCTATTCAGTTAATTGCTAATACCTGTTGCTGATTATAGCTTTTTGTCTTTCAGCGGATGATTGCTAACACGTTGAAAATAGTGAGATACTGTCGGAGCCAACCATTCAGTGAGTGTGCATCCCAAAGGTTTATTTCAGAGTGATGGAAATTGGGAGGAAATATCAACTGGATTGATTACAAATAATGTGTTTAAAATATACTTCAGTGCCCTGTTAATCTTTGAGGAAATTTCATTAATTATTTAATTTCAAAATAAATTTTAAAATGTTTTTAATTGTTACTCTTTCCAATTTAATCAGGCCCAGGTTCACCTCTGGCCAGCAAGAACCACCCAGAAGTTCGGACTTACGTACGTCAGCTCAAGGTGATCGACAATCAAAGGACGCTCACTCAGCTTTCTCACGGACTTGAGCCCCGCAGGTCTTGAATCCACTCAGGGACAGAAACGTTGCACTCTGATTCTGCTTCACCAAATGCCATGCGCTTGCATTTGGATGCATTTACTCCAATCCAGGCAATCACAATAGGTGTCAGATAATGGGATATTGTTTCAGATGCCTGACTTGTTAAGCCCTTTATTACAGTAATTTGTGATCCTTTAACAGCAGTAACTGTTGGTGGGTGAAACACCTCTCATATCACAGCGCTGCAAGTCAAACAAGAGTGACAATGGAGGGAATTAACAAGCTGTTGAGAGGATCTCATTCATCAGATTAACATTTCAGACGTAAACACTGTGTGACTCTGAAGCTTTTCAAAATGCAAAGTCTTGATATTCCTGATATTCAGTTATTTTGTATCTTTTGTATCAAACAATATTTATACGTATTTAAGTTTGTGAGAATTATAATTGTTGTAAACTGTATGCAAATGTTTATTTTGAACTCGGCATGCAAAGAGTCATTATGATTGTTTGCCTTTTTATTCATGTCAGCACATTTCTCTTTACAATACAGGAAATGTCTGAAAGCCTTTTGTGTGCTGAAAGTATTACATATTTTAGATGTATTTGTGTGCTGTATTGCCATTTCATTAATACATTGTGAAATACATGGTATGTTAAAATAACTTTTGTAGTTTGCAATTTGATTCCCCGTACAATAAAATAGGTTATGTGTTGTGAATCAGTATAATGGAGTATAATGTTGCTGGTTGCTTAACATCTTAGACTGATTTGTTTATTTGTAAGGAGGTCAGTTTCATTCAGATGTTGTTATCTGGGGATTGAAGAGGAGTGCAATAGAAGGTAAGAAACCAATCAATAGTCAGTGTCATGATCAGCTCCAAAGGAATTGAATAATATTTATTAAAATCTAAGTGACCGTCGAAGCAGTCTTGTACAACATCAAGACTAACTATGACACAATAATAATAAGATATGTTATTATTTTTATTATTCTTTGGCAGATCTATTGGCTTGCATACAAATGCAGTTGTGAAAGAAGTACTCTGATGTCAAGAACAGTCGCACTCTGTGATACTCTGGCTGTTACAATAACAAAGTCCTCCATTCAAAATGAAGTTTTAGCATAGTAGAAGTGCTCATCAAACAGGATGGCCCATTTCAGAATAATTCATATATCACAGGATTATAATTATTGATGTATTAATACATAATACTGTAAACATTTAGGCTGCAACTACTAGTTTAAGTAATAATAACAATACATCATGATGTTATTTTTATTTTTTATATTAATAACCTACACCTGCAAAGTAACTAGAAATTGATATTGTCAAATAAATGAACCAAAATATAAAAAATATTGGCTTCTAAAATGTAGTTGAGGTGAAAAATAAAGTAGTACAGGAATACTTATGTAAACTGCAAGCACCTCAAATGTGTACTTGAGTGTAGTACTCAAGTACAAATTGTATCGACCTCTGAAATATGGAGTACCACAAGATTTACTGGCAAACCTAGGAAAGGTAAGAGCTCGTTTGTGCACACAATGCATGCAAATCCATAGTGAGAGGAACATTCAAACAAAATGAAATTGACACAGTGACATTGGACAGAAGATTACAAACTATAGTGCGGTTCCAGTGTTACTAGAACATCTTACATTTTAAGGGACCCATGAACCATTCTAATGGGGACCTCGGCTGGTCCGCGGACCACACATGGAGCACCACGGTCCCGGGACGGTGTGGAAAAAGCCTCAGTCTGTCCCCCTGTGGTCCAGCAGGGGGCGCTGCTGTCATCGGGATTACGAGCGTCAACGAGGGCAGTCCAGTCGCTGTTGGCTGCTGCTGCTGGTAGAAGTTGTGCAACCAGTAAAACCACCGCGGGGTGAGGGGAAACATTAGGAAAACCTCACATGAGATTTCCCGGAACTCTTAACTTTACCGCTTTTCTCACTGAACGTTTGCAACGTGCACGACGAGCAACGCGGGAGACGAAACGTTCCCACTTAATGTCGGTATGTATGTTCCTACCGTCGGAGCGTCACAGTTAGAGACAGCGTTCACATGGTGGCGCACTGGTATCCATGGGAGTCTTATGGGAGGCTGTTTCATAACCTACAGGAGGCTACACATCATATGTCTACAGGTTTACTTTGAGTTTGTAATTATTGAATGTGAGATCTAAAGCAGTGTTTGTCAAGGGATTCCGTACCATCGTAATTAAAACACTTACAGTAATAATACTGATACTCTACGCACGCTATGTTCCACTCCCATGTTGATGCAGTAAAATATGCCCTTGGCTTTTTCAAGTTTGAACTCAGAGAAATATGTGCAGCACATAATGCATTTATTGAGCCATGTAGTCATGCAAACTACCACAATGATCGATACCATGCACTGTAAGATAACTGTTTAGGGTTGTGATATCATTGTTTGGATGTGTCTGTGATTAGAAGTCATCGCTTCAAACTGTTTTGGATGTAAAATCTAAAAGTTGACAGGTCACCCTACTATCCGCCAGCTTTGTGTAATCTATTGTTCATTCATTTTCGATTAGAGTGTGTCAGTGTGACATATGGCTATCAGGCCGCTATTGTTGCAGTGTTTGCTATTAAGTGAGAACAGGCAGGAAGGGGATCAGGAGTGCTACCATATCCCAGTAACCCCGGCTTCTTGAGTGGACGACAATACTGTGGGCTGGCCCACTGAACAGATTGCTGTGAGGCTAAGTATAGCATGCATACAAGTAAATCAGCAGAGAACATTGGCCCCCCCTTTGTGAAAATGGAGGCATTTCCCGCTGGGATGGATAGCAATCCCGATGAATACCCTGGTAACAGCCTTTTTGAAGCCATAATTGCTCAGCTTGAAATGGGAAACCTATGAACAATAACAGAACTATACAATTTCCTGTAATGATGGAATTGTGTCTTTGATAAGGTGCTTTTATGCTTTTACGGTTAAAAGGATGTGATAATCATGTGGACTCCAGTTTTGGGAGCATCACATTTCTAACCCTGACACTTATACTGGATGTACGGCCTGTGAGAAGATGATCTTTTTCTCCATGTTTTTGTCTGGAAACAGTCAGGGACAGTCCATTTTCTCGCTCGCTCTCCTTGTGGCCTTACTTGTACTCGCGCTGGCATCGTGCGGGTATCTGGCTGCATGATCACAGCATAGCGGGCATGCCATCGTCCTTATACAAGCAGAGTCATGAGCTCATTGCTTACTGGTACTGATGATGAGGAGTGTGTGTGCAGCAGAGAAAAGAACGGCCAGTTGATGACGGAGCTAAAACCAGGGCTATCGCACCGTCACGCCATGCGGAATCAGCCACAGGGGCCCCTTTCCAGGTCATGTTGGCATCCCATCTAATCTGCGTACTTCAGAGTGAAGCTATTCTTTGAAGCGTCTTAAGCAGCAGGAATTATTTCTGTTTTTACCGTACAGGACTCTGTTGAGTGAACCGCACTTCCTTCCTTCTCTGTGACCCCTCCACAGAAGCACTCTTGGTGCCGAGTGTCACTATGAGATGTCGTCTCCGAGCGCCTCCTTCGTGCAAATCAAGTTCGACGATGTCCTCTTCTACGAGAACTGCGGCGGCGGCAGCTTCGGGAGTGTGTACCGAGCCAGGTGGATCTCCCAGGATAAAGAGGTGGCGGTGAAGAAACTGCTCAAGATTGAAAACGAGGTAGGAGTCATAATTGCCTGGGCTTTTCATATACTTTTTTTAATTGTCAGTATAATGCTCATTTTAATTGCTACCGCATGTCGAGGGCTGTGGTTACTTCTGTACCCATCACTCATGGTCATTATACACCCCCTCTCTCAGAAATATGCAGGGAAAGAAACAGTATTGCCAAATGAAAGAATGTATTTGGCCCAATTACAGCAGCGACTGTTCCTGAGATCTCTTTGAAAGCTCAGGCTCATTGTCTTACAGACAAAAAAGAACTATCTTTGAAATCTTGTCAGGGAAATTGTCCCGTGATAGGTTGTTGAGAAAGCGATTCATGGTTTCTTTTTTAAAATTGTAAAATATCACAGATATCCATTCAACTTCACTCAAGTGTCGGAAAGATGATTGTTCAGTGAATAGTATAATGTAATCCTTTCACGTTGAACCAATTGTTCATTTAATTATAGTATTTGGCTACAATTAAATACATTTGGTTTTTTTCAAGCTTCTGTTCATTCATGCAATAGTTTCACAGACGTCTTTCTACATTTCCATGTAATTTTTCACAAACATTCATGGTCCCAGGTGGGTGAATGTCGTTGGTGACACCCGGCCTTTTACTACAGCGCCACCAAGAAGTCGACCTCTGTGTGTTTTAGTAAAATGACACAACAACTGTTGAATAGATTGCTTTGTGATTTCTAATTTGGTAAAAATATTCATGTCTCATTCATGAATTGATGTCAACTCTTAGACTTCTTATCCAGCGCCATCACCAGGTCTGCATTTCATTTTGTCCAGTACCATGACATTCCCATCAAGCCTCCTTTGTATGAAGGTTTAGTGACGATTACCAAATGCTCACACACAGTAAAGACGGTAAATATGGTGAACAAAAAGTCCCAGCTATGTTTTCCTATGTTTATTGTTTAGGCGGAAATCCTCAGCATCCTCAGCCACCGTAACATCATCCAGTTTTATGGCGCGATTGTTGAGGCTCCCAACTATGGAATCGTCACAGGTGAGATTTTTTAAAGCCTTCATATCGACCGTGTCACAAAGCAGACAGTAGGTCTCAATGATAATAAGTGTTCAGCAGAGCTGCCCGGCTACATCATAATAGGAAGCGCAGCAGCTGAATCTGTTTGCATCAGCTGCAGTTTGCCCACCGCTGAATGGTGCCAAGGTTTCTATAGAAACATTAGTGAATGCCACCGGGTTCAGGAAGTGCACACATTGATATAGTAGTTAGTCGGGTGCCCCTTTTTGTGTTTAGGTTATAGGCCGAGAAGAACAAACCACAATGCCTCTGCACAAACTTTCACTTGTGAAGTCATTTAAGTTGTATTTTTTTCTAAGCCATGTCTTCTCAGAATCACAAGAAGCTTTCATGGGCAAAAAGGTGTCGACACAATAAGAGTACATGTAAGGTGCAGCGGACATCCACCAAGAGTTTCTAAAACTGAAATGTCTATGATACAATCTGAACTAATGAACTTATTTCAGGAGCTCCTCTCACATTCTATAGGGCACTTATGGTTGAACACTTAATGTTCCATGTGTCTGGACGTATAAGACTCAGCACTCAAATCGTTCAGGCTGAGTCTCTAAGTCTTTTTTCAATTCTTATAATTTCTTGCCATACAGACGGGATGTTTAATTACTCGTCCTGCAAGTTGTATCTCAACTTCTTTCAGACCAACAGACCAGCCTTTGTGTCTCTGACCCAACATCAGGTTTTATTATGTAATTCATATCATACTATTCTGTATAATTTTGCAGCTGCTTTAGCGCAGAGTTCAAATCAGGACGATTTTAAACGACTCTGTAAGTAACTAGTATTCATTTGGTAAAATAAGTTGAATTAAAATAATCAAGATCGCTGAGTTGGTTTTCTGGTTCCCGTCATAAAACGGCACATTTCTCAAGAAGATAAAGCAAGGAGGCGTCAGCTCCCCCTCTCTCTTCGCCTCTGGACTTTGACTCTCGTCTTCGATCCTGAAATGAAGAAGTATCTTCCTTCACCTGTTTCTGAAAGACTACGAATACCATAGATATCTTTGAATCCTGCACGCCAGACCGGTCTCTCTCGGGTTTCTGAACTGTCCACGTTGGCAAAGCCGTGACATCTAATGTGACTCAGCATCTTGCTGAGAGAGATGACGACGAGGAAGAACGGTTCCGAGCCGAACCTCAACGGAGAAGACGGCCGGGTTCCGGAGATATTAGAGAAATCAGGTGGAGAGTGTGAGTCAACAAACTAAAATCATGCCACAATATGCAGCAGCCACTGCATGCAGCTCAACCTCCAATCCGTCCATCAGAGGTTCAACAATACCATTCACAGACAACAACTTTATCTTACATTTTCTTTAATGTTTCAAAATAAGAATATATAAAGGTGCATTTACAATCTTCCCTGGTGTTCCCCAACTCTCAGCTGCTTAACGTTGCATACATTCTTAGAACTAAATACGATGTAAAACTTATTTGTAGTCAATCTGTAAGGATTACAGGTACTTGAACCCAAAAGCACAACTCGGAAACAGGAATGCAAGAAGAGGATCTTTACTTGTCTTTTTAGGCAGGGTCAAAACCGGGTGGTCAGTCCCATAGGGCAACAAATCCAAAAGGGGGCAGGCAAAACTCTCAGGTCGGGACGGCGTGAGAACCTGGGGAAGGGAATGAATGCTGATCTGGTGTGAATGGCCGGGTCTGAAATGACATTAGAGTTAATTACATCAGCAAACAGAATGAAAACAACTAATATGATGGTGAACTCGTGACACAATCGTGCATTCATTGTACTGTTCATCATATTTTTTTATTTATTCCATTAATGTTGTTTATTTTATTGTTTATTAATTTGTTTCTGTTGAGTAGTTAATTCATGCAGTCGAATAAATATTTATTTTAAAGAACTTGATCATTTTATTTGTGTGCATATGAAACAATAGGTCCCTGTACACCTTGAGAAGAACTTCGTTGCAACACTGAGATTAAGATTAAATTGGTTAATATCACATTTTCAAGTTTTTCCAAAATTGGGTGACGTCCAAATTTGAGTGCCCTCATTCTTTTGTACTAATGCATAGATTTATAAGTAATAATTGAGTTAGTTATAATCTTTACATATCTTGATATTAATGAAGATATGTAATCTGCTACCAGCAACAACGCTACAAAGGAATTCTGAAACCTCGCACAATATGAAACCGTAACAATGTTGGTAACTGCTGCCTCGATACAGTTTCCCATCTGACGTTCACAAAGCAGGAGCAGATTGAGATTATTGTGATCAGAAGTCTCTCATGTGAAATCTTTCACTCAGTGTTTGCACTTGAGTTCAATGTTATGCAAACAATGCTTTCTATGTAATATGCGTGTGTGGGAGAACTGTAGAAAAAGAACATTAACAGAAACCAAAGACTGCTGACACCTCAACAGTCTCTCTGGTATTTTGCAGAGGTTTGGTTGTCAAGTAGTTTATTGGTGTCTCTATTTGTCAAAGCATAATCTAATAAACAGCAGATACAGGGACCGTGTATATTGCCATCCTGACCATGTCATGTCCACATTCATCCGCTCCGTGATAAAGCTCCTCTGTCTGTTGACATTCAGCATCAGGCCAGGCAGCGTCCTGTTTCTCCAGCTGATCTGCAACCTGTTTGTCTGCACAAGTGGAACAATAGCTGTCACTCAATGACCTCATTGACCAAATACATGAGGTCAGTTGTGGTTTTGGGATAAAGGTACATTTACCTGTGAGATAGGCTCAAAACGGTGTTTATTGGTCAAATCAAAGTGCTGTTTAAAACAGCCTCAGCTAGCCATATTATTCATGTAGTGTGGATGAACCTATGACAGTAAAGTACACACACGACTCGAGTGAACTCAGGTGAGCTTATTCATAAATCTGCTGTCAGGCGGAAAAAAGCAATGCAGAATTCAGACTCATAAAAAATAATATTTAATTAGACTCCTGCCCTGGCGCCTATGTATGTTTACACTGTGTTGTAACAGGAGTGGGTTATTATGCACAAACAAAGGGTTCCTGCTGTTTTATCCGGTGTGATGGTGCTTGTTAAGACATTAAGACATTTTCGTCATCCAGAAATCAAGTCAGTCACTTCCAATAAAACAAACTCAAAAGGATCACATTTCTCCACAGAGTATGCGAGCGGGGGATCGCTGTACGACTACCTGTCCAGTGCTGAGAGTGAGGAGATGGACATGGGGCAGATCATGACATGGGCTGCAGAGATCGCCAGAGGTAAATGTGACAATTATTTGATCCCCTTGATTATATTAGTCAATAACAAATGTGTTTGGATTAATCAATTCATTGAAAACCTTTATTTTTGCAGGGACAAGTTGTTGAGGGCCAGCACTTGTCCGTTTACAGGGTTTTACAAAATAACAATAGGTTTCACACATGGCTGATGATGCGACAACTAAACACGACTAAAGGTTGATGCAAAATGTTAGAGCTGCAACAATTAATTGATTAATCAATGAATTGATTAATCAATTCAGCGATTAATCGGTTTGTTGTCATTTATTAAATTAATTGCTAGCAGTTTATGATTTACGAATTTTCGGTTTGAATTGCTTTTGAAGAAAAATGTAAAGTTGTATACACTTTATACAAGATTTAGACTATGATTTTTGGATACATTCAAAACTGAGTTGCAGATTATTAATCTCGAGATTAAACCCTGAGGAACACCTGGATTGATTTTAGGAGTTTCAGAGAGTTTTAAACTACAACACCTAGAGAACGGTTTGGCAGGTAATATCATAACTAGACACAAGTAATAACAATATTGATAATAATTAACTTTATATAGCACCTTTCAAAACACTGTTCCTAGGTGCTTTACAATAAAGACAGAAGATGTTCAAAACACAAAGAGAATACAATTTACAGGAAGCCAAATGCTAACAACATAAGAGCTTAGAGTAAAACTAAGAAAAAAGAGAGAAAATAAATTCTAAAAAGTTGTTTTTCTTTTTAAAGTCAGTTTATCACATCATTAAAAAGCAGCACAATGCTGATGTATCTCGTTAATACCTAAATGAAGTCTGAAAAGAAGATTATCAGCAGGATAGAGTCAAGAGAAAACACTTTTTTTATGTCATCCATCCTCATGATTAATGTTCACATTGATAACCAATGTGTGTGTGTTTAAGTGTGTGCTGGCACAGTGGGTGTACTTTTAAATAATCATATAAATAGAAGATATAAGTCAAGGAGTCTTGATTTGCCTCCTTAGTCAATTCCTAATAGTATACATTTATCCTCAAGGCATCGTCGGTCTCCCTCATGCTGCTCTACACGTACAGTATTTAAAACAGGATAAAACCAGCATGATGTTCTCCTGCGATTGATCACAGCCACCAGAGTATATCATGCTTCCAGTGACCGGCCTCTCTTTATTTCCGTTTCAGGAATCCACTATTTACATTCAGAGGCCCCTGTTAAGGTGATCCACAGAGACCTGAAGTCCAGGAATGGTAAATGATTTGATTTCCAGAATACCTCTGTGTCCAAAGCCATATTAATGTGTACACATAAACAAATGCTACATTTTCTTTCAAGTGAATACATCGTTGTATTTACTTTCTCTCTCTCTTGCAGTTGTTGTGTCAGCAGACAAGGTTCTCAAGGTGGGTTTTCATAATGACTCATACTCAATATGCTGCACAATAAGAATGCTCTGATGAGGTGATACTGTCTGGTTCACTGCATCTTTCAACTTTTATCTCAAGATTTAAAAGGAATATCGGCATGAAATACCGGAATGTTATTTACCTACAGTATGTGGACACAAGAGGGCAGTGACTAACTTAGCATTTACAAGAACCAGCATAACTGGTGAGCTTTACTGTAGAAAGGAGATTACATCTCCTGAAAGAGAGGTAGTATATAATGGAAAACTATTCAGTAACTACAAAAAATGTTGAATCCTCTTTTATATTCAATTCAATTCAGTTTATTTGTATAGCCCAATTTCACAAATTACAAATTTGTCTCGGAGTGCTTTACAATCTGTACACATAGACATCCCTGTCCCAAAACCTCACATCGGATCAGGAAAAACTCCCAAATAACCCTTCAGGGGAAAAAAAGGGAAGAAACCTATTTTATATCTGACTGATCATGAGACAAAAGCGTAGTGGGCCACAATGCAGTGATGAAAATAGCCTGTGTGTGATGTGATGGTGTGATTATAGTTCAGTAGATACCCACTTTGTAGCATTTAGTAACAACAGCAGGTTATTGCAGACACTGATAATCTTAGTTGTGTTTCTGTCACTTCAGATCTGTGATTTTGGGGCATCCAAGTTCCTGACCCACACAACACACATGTCCTTGGTGGGCACGTTTCCCTGGATGGCTCCGGAGGTGATCCAGAGCCTGCCTGTGTCTGAGACGTGTGACACGTACTCCTACGGTGTGGTGAGTGACTCACATTATGTAAGCATTCAATTACGACATACCACTTCCTCATTACATTGCACCTTAAACTTTGACCTTTTACTCATATATCTGCTGCACGGAGACTTGTGGGTCAGAAAAGCATGTTGCAGTATGCAACCAGATAAAGTGCAATATCCTGGTATTTTTGGCATACAGCATTTTACATACTTTGTATTGAGGACATACTAAATGGTTTACACAGTTGCCCATCTTCTGTCCCCAAATGGTTCTCCCTTGGTTTCAGCTACTAAATTAGAGCAGCAGAGGTCTGCTGAGTCTTTTCATAATCTACTATCCGACCATCTGTCGAGCGGTTTTGATGAGTATTCTGGCACCTTTAGTCTTTTGACTCAGGACTTCACTTTTTTAAACCATAATTTGAGGTCAGTTCTCCTACGTATGGTATCATCAAATCCAATTAAATGTATTCATTATGGCACATCAAAGATCAAACAACAAATGATTGACAAGAATAAGAATAAGAAGGAGAAGCAGAAGCAGAATTATAATTCAATTCAATTGAGTTCATTTTATATAGCCCAACATCACAAATTACAAATTTGGCTCAAAGGGCTTTACAATCTGTACACATAGACATCCCTGTCCCAGGACCTCACATCGGATCAAGAAAAACGCCCAAGAAATAGAAAAAAACCTTTCACAGAGAAAAAAGGGAAGACACCTTCAGGAGAGCAACAGAGGAGGATCCCGCTCCAAGATGGACAGAACAACAGATGTCATGTGACCAGAAGGAATCATTATAGAGTTACAACACATTCAATGAGTATAACAGAGTGTATGAATAGTTGGTAGTAGGCATGGACCACGACCCAGACCTCCACGATCCATCAGGCAGATGGAGGTAGAGAGGAGGAGTGGGCGGAGCATCAGCAGGGCCATGGCATCAGACCCAGCCAGGTCCAATGGACCCTATGAGACGTGAAGTCACAAGGACTCCGGGAAGGAAGCAGAGTTAATAATGTGCAATAGAGAGATGATCTGAGAATCAGAATTAGAAGCAGAATTAGAATCCCAGTGAATCATAGAACAGTGAGACTCACAGCCTGATCCAAAATTAAAGGAAATCTTAAATGAAATATTGGACAATAATGCTTAAATAAATAAACCTATGTAAAAACGAATCAGAGATGTTCAATATATTTAGAAGAAATTGCACTAAAGTAACTCAAAGCTTTAAAACAACAAAAAACAGTCCCACATGTGATTTTATTTCTGCAGTTATTTCTGTGCTTAAGTGGAGCATAGAAGTTATTTTGACCTTTTCAGAAGAAGTAAAGCCTCTTAGAAATCATACTTGACTTTCTTCTTCCTGAAAGTCTTGTGCATTTGCTGCCGAACGACTTTTGGAAGTAGTTTCAAAATGTTCCTAGAATGCAAAAGTAAAACTCAGATACACAATCTCAAAAAATATTTTTCCTTAGATATACACGAGGCATGATTTTATGAGCTAAACAGTCAATGTTTATGATTGCAATGAGTGCTTTCTGTGTCAGAGGTAAAGCAAAAATAATTGCAGATTTACAGTAAGTATGCAGTCTTCCCGCACTGGCACACTTTTGACGAGCTGAATTCTATAGCAATATGCATACATGTAATGAGAGGCAGCTGGCAAGTGCAGAAATGTGGGGTACAGTAGAGCCCTTGGGTGTTTGAAAAAAGCGTCTCTCCATCTTTTCATGATCTCCTTCTTTAAAGATGTCAACTCAGGTTGAATACCTGACACTGCTGAATGCCACCTGAGAAGCACGGAGATTGAGGGAGGGCTGTTTTGGCACTTCAGAAGTCATGGCAGTCTTCAATCGTTGTTAGAAATCTAAGAATAATTAGTTTGTCTATTTTGTATGTTGCATTTGGTCTCCAAGCAAGACAGAAAAGTATTTAAATGTTTATTTGCATACAAATACACAACAGGAATAGATAAAAAACTACTAATTTGCTTTACAATATTTATTATTGAAGCAAAAGTTATGTATTTATACCTTTTTTCTGTGAAACCCGGTGGGGCAAAACAGAAGATTCATACAGTAGATGTGTGTATATTCACAGAGCATACACAGACATGCGTACATATGACAGCTTTATAACTTTGTTTGTTGACTGACCTTGGATCTTGACTTCTCTGACAGGTGCTTTGGGAAATGCTCACTCGTGAGATACCCTTCAAAGGCCTGGAAGGTTTACAAGTGGCCTGGCTCGTGGTGGAGAAAAATGAGGTACTCTGGTGTGCGATTATGTGTATGTACCGTTTCACATA
Organism: Pseudoliparis swirei; assembly: GCF_029220125.1. Classification (NCBI taxonomy): domain Eukaryota; kingdom Metazoa; phylum Chordata; class Actinopteri; order Perciformes; family Liparidae; genus Pseudoliparis; species Pseudoliparis swirei. Next base: position 9,926,110 of record NC_079389.1, on the reverse strand, counting down.
AGCAGCCCTTCAGCTCCTCCTCCATCTGACTGTGTGTGTTTCAGAGGTTAACCATCCCGAGTGGCTGTCCGGACAGCTTCGCTGAACTCATGAGGAACTGCTGGATAGCAGAACCTAAAGTGAATGATCCGCTAAGCTACAATAGCATGCAAATGGACAACATGTGTATGCTCTCATTTGAATCTAAATGTTGTATGTTGATTCAGGAAAGGCCAATGTTCAAGCAGATCCTCTCTACTTTGGAGTCCATGTCTAATGACAGCCAACTTCCTCAACAGTGCAACTCTTTCCTTCACAACAAGGCTGAATGGAGGTAATGTGATCAGCCATTCTCCAGGCCCAGTAAATGTATTTATAACTGTCTTTTTCACAAATATACTGCCTCAGCCTAAGGAAATGTGCAACTGTTTTCAAAGAGTGATGTGGAAATGTAGCCGATGGGGGCCGTGAAATACAAAAAAGGACTTGAGAGCGTGCATATAGATCTTTAATAATTACACTGATAGCTACATAAAGGCATGAAAACCTCCACAGAATCATCCATCTGGATATACTTCCTCTCTTTACCCATAAGGCCCTAAAAATAATCACCATCTTTTTCAAGTAGAAGTGTTTAATTGGGTTGTATGAGCAGCTGGAGGTTTGGTGATGTTCAGCACAGCCTGAGTCTCAGCTGTTACTTTATTCTCTGTCTGCCTCTCTGCGGGGCTTGTCTGTGCTCGGAGGTTTTTCCTCAGAAGTTGTGCTGGTGGCATCATGTCCAGGCAGCCATCTGCAGGTGCAGCAGGTTGGAGTGAAACGGGCTGCGGAAAAAACAGAAACATGAGAATGTGTGACACAGAAAGAAGCATATTGTAGCTCAAGATGTTTGATAAGATGAGCCTTACCAAATAAGGCAGCGAGATGTTATGTTGACCATATTTATTTTATGTACGGTATAACTAAGAGTCTACTGCCTGATGGCAGCACTGGGAGGCTGCTCGTACGCACACAGCGGTGCTTTGAGCGAAATAATATCAGCATGCTAATATGTTCATGATAATAAAACATGCTGGTGTTCAGCAGCTACAATGTCCACCATCCAAGTTCAGCATGTAACGATGCTTTAGCTGCTCCTATAGCCAATTAAACACCTTCCGATTAAAGGGGAGAGTCCCTACTTCAACCTGCCACTCATTGTTTCATGTCAGAGCCACTTCACTACCTGGTATTATATTATATTATACAAACATCAAATGTCAAACACAGAGAGTTTAATGATCTAAAGCAGCTGATTTAATTCAACAATTGCTGTTTTATGACATCTCAAATTAGAACTTGAATTTTGTGATCTAATTATTTGCCTGAAGAACTACTAAATGTCCCACGAGTTGAATATCTAAGAACAGCGTACAGGACGATGTGAAAAGCCAAACAGTTAGTCAGGAAAGCGTTAGGCAAGAGAACAAATCATTTGGGAAGTTGAGCAAGAGCGGAAACTGTTTGAAGTGGGAAGCGTCGGGGTGGAGGAACCGGAGGACTGGGAGGAGTGAGGATGGGCTTTCCTGCTCCATGTGTTTATGAACAGAGAGCGAGTGTGAGAACCACGTTTTTGTTGGGCTGAAGCTCAGCATGGATTTCCACGACACACTGTGCAGCCTCACCTGCTGGGCAAAACAAACTTCCCCCACCTGAGACATTGTCCCGTCTCGAGCATCCGAAGCTTGAGACACAGACTAATCCCCTTCTGACTGCAGGGCATCACTGTTTTTTTTTACAGGTTTACTTTATTCTGTTTTAGTATGTGCCACTGACTAGTGCCATGGTACTCTAACTGGTGTCCATTGTAACTGGTGTTCATTCACTATTCTTCATAATGGGCTGTGTAAAGGATAAAGCTGGTGATATTTTATATTTTCTTATTTTCTTCTTCTTATATTTAATAAAATAATGCAGCAATCAAAACATTGAGCCTTACAAATATAATATGTCAATTAACTTCAAGGCTAATTAAGTATAAATAAGAAGGGAAACCTGAATTGTTCAGGGTGGAGACTATTCAATGGGCCACAGCATGGCACTGGATTACACATTCCTTCATTTCAATGAATAATAAACACTGTAGTTTACCAATGAGCCAATCCCACATGTAACACACCTTGCTGAAAAAAGTGTCTCTAAAGACTCACTTGTTTATTAATCCACAGCTAAAAATAGTCTATGACAAAGTCACTATTTAGTCCTGACAAAAAGAAACATATGAAATCATGACCGCCTTTAACACCATTATTGTTTTTGTGGAGATATTTGGTGACTTGTTGACATTGTCCTGTTACTGAATACTGCAGGTGTGAGATTGAAGCTACGCTTGAGAGACTTAAGAAGCTGGAGAGAGACCTGAGTACCAAAGAGCAGGAGCTGAAGGAGCGAGAGCGTCGTCTAAAGATGTGGGAGCACAAACTCATCGAACAGTCCAACAGCCCGGTGAGTTCCCCATTAAGTCCTCTCCACCGTGGTCCACCGGCACCCGCAGGACGGCCGCCACCGGCTGTCAAGTGGTCACAGCAGCAGCACTTCACGTTGACACTGCTGTTCACGGGCTAGCTTCCTCACTCACATTGAGAGAGGAGCAGAATCACTCAGAGGGGGGGGATAACAAAGTGTGGAATGAGTTACGTCATGGGAAGTGTGTATTATTGGCAGTACTTCATGATGCACAGAGTGAATGCTGCATTTCTTACCATAATTCCTCTTGAATTGTGAGCGTTGCAGGGCTGCAGAGCGCGGCGGTGCTGTTTTGCTGTTTTGCTGTTTGTTTCCTTGCATTGTAGTACTTGCATGCAAAAGACACAATCGATGGTGTGGCGTTTTTGTGCTTCTGCGGATGCTTCCTGAACACCGTGTGTGACAGAATGCCACAGTAGTGCCCTGGACTGATAACTCAAAACACTTTCGGATCAAGTACCCTGACATCTCTTCCTGTGTTTTTCGGTCTTTTCCTATCCGCGCCTTTTTCTTTTGTTCTGCTAACTTTCTTTTACCATCTAGTTTTCTTCTTGGGTCGGGGTTACGATTGTCCACTTTTCTTATTTACACTTGTGTTGTGTTTTGAAGCTGATCACTTACTTCCTTTTCTTTTCTATGCTCTCTTCTTTTCTTCCACCCCCGTGTCCCTCCTTCCTCTACCCGTGTCTGCCTCTCAGCTCCTCTTTCCTGTGGCTAAAAAGATAAGCGCTCAGTCCTTCTACCGGTCTAAGACGGAGGAATCAAACAGTTCACAGATGTCGTGTCAGATCACAACCTCCGGTAGCGAGGAGGTGAATCTGCAGTCCATGATGAAGGGCTTTGAGGACATGTTTTCCTTGGACTTTGGCCGGCCTACCCTGCACTCGGGAATGCAAGTCCACATGCAGGCCAGGCAGGACTCCTCCGTGTCGAGCTGTGTCAGAGAAGGACACAAAATCAACATGACTCCGGGAATGGGACGCTTCACTTGGTCTGAGGACAGTGAATAAAGATCTCCGACGCTCTGCGTTGCCACGGCTGCATTTAGCAAATACTGTGATCTCACTTGATGTGTTATTGGTTTTGTGGAAGCAATATTTCATAGTGATTTACGAATGAAGTCGTGATTCATTTCAATAATCACGAGAAACACCAGCAAACGTATATATATTGGCTTTATATTCCTTCTGCTTTGTTCAAGTCGTATTCAGAAATTGCTCAATGACACACAGAAAGATATTGCAGAATAGATTTGGAGCCCTCCTTCCTATGTATATTATGGATGTAATTTAGCGTATGTCTAATGCACTGGATGTATAGTGCCATGCTGTGAAGAAAGAGCCACATGAGCCAGTTGCTGAGAGCGGGCCAGGCTTTTATGATGAAGTGACATTTTGCTGACATTAAGATTGGCCAATTTGTTCTGGATGTGTTGGAGTGCAGTTGTTGAGATGCAGTCTCTTACCACGATGAGAAAGTACATGTTTTTTTCTCCGACTGACCCAGGTTCAAAACAGCAGGAGAAGGATGTGGCTGTATGTGTCAACTTCAGCACTCATTTCACATTTTACTTTTCAAGAAAGGCTTCTTGTTTCGGCCTTACAAAATCGACAAAAATTAAGAAATAAATAACTATAAATAACAGCGCTCAAAGGCCGAAAAGTATAATAGAATAATTTCCATCTGTAGAAACATTTTACATACAGCATACGGTCAAACTGAATATTTTCCTCAATACCTGCACTTTACAGTAGAGGAAACCGTATTAGCATTAGTGTTCAAGTAGGTATTAGGCTTCATCTGGGGGAAGGACATGCTTCCTCGAGCAGAGCACATTAAATTGTCCCATTCACTTGTTATCATCAGTCAGTCTCATGAGGATGTAATCCTCTGCATTGCTGTGTTGTTGCTTGTTAGCATCCTGCCATGATCTAATATTCAAACATCCTCTTGTGCCTTCAGGCCCGACACACACACACACACACACACACACACACACACACACACACGACTAGACATAACAATTATCACAGACTCTTACCAACATGTACATTTCCCTGTGTGAAATGCAGACACTTTAGAAACATTCAATCTCCACACTTGTTGGTAATCTCCTCGAACTTCCACTAAAATTATATCGCAGCAGCTTCTTGATGTGACTTATTTTTCTGCATCTTTTCAAAATAAATCAGTTTCTTCCAACTCTCTGCTGATCTGTTCCATGAGAATTATGCTGTATTACTGCTATTATTACCAAACCCTTTATGATAGAAGACAGAACAGAGTGTGACTGATTTTTAATAAGATTGTAAAATATATTGCTCCACTGGGCATTCATGTTCAGCTGATTCTTGTGATATTAACTTCATGCCAGTTTGTAACTCCCAGTGTTCATGGTCTGGTTACTCATCATTCACTTAGTCCACATGGGGGCAGAATTGTGTGAACTAAACTCAAATCTCTCCCCCCTCCCTGCCAGCAGATTCCACACACACACACATAAAGACAAAAACTATGCTCCTCATTTTTTATTTTGAGATGCTTAGAAAAAGAATCACGGCAGCAGCACATTTGTGAAACACAATGCGCTGCTTGAAGAGTGACGTTAAGTCACTCCAATGAGACTTTGGCAGCGCAGAGTGTTTCTCAATCTGTTTACTTCCGAACCACGGCACTGGAGGAGGCGGAAAACGCTGCAGTGCTGAGTGGCTTTATGAGGCGGCGGGCTGCACTGAAATGTATGGCAGCGACTGTCAATGGAGACCGGCATTCAGCTCGTAATCTGAGCTGTTATCAGATGTCGTGGGAAGAAGACAGTGAATGGGGGATTACTCATTAATTTAGTCATCTTTCCTCCAATTTCCCATTGCATTATTTCTGTCATTACACACCATCTCATGATCACAATGAGGAAATCTTTATTTTGGCTGGCAGGTTTCTGCCTGATTACATTTAATGAGCAATAAATGATTTATCATTCAAACAGATCACGTTAGATCAGTCAGATGGACATTTCGGTTTGATATAGACCATTAGAGGCAAGTCGTCTTCATCCCACATCACAATAACCGGAAAAGTAATGGCATCACAGATATGGAAAACATGTCTATTTTCCATTTTAATAACATTGTTTAAGTCTGGTCATGAATACACATGTTTTACTGTCTGTATCCATCCATATTCTATTGCTGTTACTTCTGTTTGTCTTTTGTTTTGATGTAGTTGCTGCCCCACTTTGACATCTATACATGGACAGAAGAGCATGTGGTCAGTATTTACCTCATAACATACATATTATTTTACATTTACACACACCATTGCTATTTAAAATATTGTATTACCATTTTATTGTTTCAGCATTTCTGGATGCAGCAAATATTTGGCGCAGGTTTGTACTTTATCTTTAGTCAAACGTTGGTATCTTTAGACTCTTTATTGGTAATCTGTTGTTTAAAATCTGGGCGTGTTCTTTTCTATCTCAGAGGAGGGTACACATGGCATGCAGTTGTACGCTGACCTGTTTAAAGAAAACCACATCACTGGAAAGAGGTTGCTGTTGCTCACAGAAAACGACATGAGGGACATGGGGGTCAAGTCCAAAGGTCACGTCATGCACCTTAAGGCAAGGCACAGTTCACCATTAACCACATCGGTCTTATTTCTTTTAATCCATTCTTAATTTACAAGATAAGATTTAAGATCATTTATATTGGAATTAAAGTGAATCTCACATTTTCTCTTTGGCAGGGTGAAATTGAAAAGCTAACAAATGATTACCTCAGTCTGGTCCACTTCCCACCTCTGCTGAAGGTATAAACGTCTCTTATTTTTCTTTAGGAAGCGTTCTTTTTTTGTGGATGGCTTTGTGCATATTTAATGCATTTTTTCCCAGGATGAGCTGGGAAAGGAGGTTGAGATGAGTAAAACTGTAAATCTGGAGCTGGTGTTTGGGTACCACTGGAAACCAGGAACTGGTAAATCTGTAAGTTTATAGTGAAGCACACACACACACACTGACTTATTCTGCAGCTGTGAGCATTAGATGTAGTTTATCGTTCACTGGGCGTCTAAAAAAAAAGAAGTAGAACAACCACAAATAAATGTTGTAACAACTTTGACTATTCATTTCAACATCATTAATAGGTTTTGTGATATTGTTCCTTTGTAAATAGATGTACAGAATAATGTCTTCAGCCTCCTTGTACTGAAGCTGTTTGTTCTGAGGATTCATGATGATGGCTGTTCTCCTGACCATTGAAAGCATCACTAGACATGCATAAAACCAGATGAATAAACATTTCATTCTCAGCCGTGTACCACATCCACCTCGACTAGCTCACAACCCTTTGTTAGGGTCTCAAACTGTGGAGAAAGGATGGCTCTTCACTTGCTGTTTGAATTTAATCAAAAATAGCCCATTTACCAGAAGTCATTTTCTTTTTAAAAGGCAAACGTTATTTAATCTTTCAGCTGTTCATTGTCCCATCATAAATAGTCCTCTTTCAGTGTGTTCGGCAGGGCTGAAACGAGCCTGCTAATTGCCTCCCATTTCTTCTGACATGTGGTGGTTTAGTGGGTAGAAAACACAGCGGGGAGAAGGAAACAGGAGGCTGAGAAAATGAGAGCTAATTATTTTCCCCTGCCTGGTGTCAGGTTCCGTGTCAGCCTTGTTTTTACAAACTGGAAGGATTTTTGCACGAAATAAAACAAACTCGCACTGCATTTTTTTTCTTCTTCGCCCTCTTTGCTGGCGATGTCATGGAAGCAGCTGCACTTCTCAAAGACAAAATGAGGGCCTGCGATTGTGCGGCCACCATCTGACAGCCACTGAGGGTCCCCTACTAATGAGGATATCACCGTGCAGCCAAGTGAAAGGTGCTGAATTATGTATGAGTTGTCATTAGACGCACTCGGGTCCTAGGCATCATTACCAGACATTGTTTCTGCTGTCGTGATTAAACTCGTATGGACCTGGAAGCCCCGGTGCGACCGTCCAGTGCCGACAACAGGCCAGCACGGGGCCACGGGTGTGTTTCTGAGCCAGAGCCTTGCTGAAGCTTCCCCTTTGAGCCGTTCCCAGCCCCTGGGGACGATGCAGGAGAGGGCGAAGGCTCCTCAGACGAGTGTGTTAGCGCCACTCCTCTGATGTCTTTCTCTGTGATCACTGCACAATGGATTGGCCTGTGCCATGAACCCTGTGTGGTTAAGCGGTGACCTGTGGCTTCGTGGCCGGCTTTAGGGGATTGGCAGAATCATTACTGCTTCGTCAGCATTCAGAATGCAGGAGAAGAGGTCTGGGGATTTCTTCAGATTCGAGCCTCCTAGTGAGGATTTGATGTGTGTCGCATGCAGCAAAAACCGTCACCCTTATCACTTAAAATCGACCTAATTCCTGCTCCAAGGAATTAATCCTGGATCCCGTCAAGAATAATAACATATAGTGTTTGACAGGGAATTTACAATGTCTACATACAAATATTTGCTACTGTCTCTTATAGAATTTTAAGAAATTTTCACTACACTATTCAGGCATTAGTACTAATTTTGACTAAGATCATTCTCTAAATAAGGTGTTTAAAAATCATACATTACATAATTTGTGGATATATATAATATAAATGTCTGTCCTTCCTCCACAATAAGTGGCTCTTTGCCCACTACCATCAAACTACCTCTAGGTTGTACTGTTGGTTTGTATACAAGAGTTTACCAAGTTATCCATAGAGAATACTGCAATTAGAAACTTTTCCATACAATCAGGTGTTGTTTCTGAGTGCACCGGACCAGACGCACTTTAGCTCACCATTATTATTTGTTATCAGATTGTATTGTACTAGTACAGTCACTAGATACAAGACTAGATATGTCACACACAAAAATATTGAACCCATATATTTTTCTTTCAAGGACTGCAAATGGAAGATGTACATGGAACTGGATGGAGATGACATCGCGTTAACCTACATCAAAGATGTCATCTTTAATGTCAACCGACAAGATGTGGAAATCCTGCGGATGACGAAGGTGTCGTCAGAAACACGTTTGCTGAACAAGTTACAAATGATATGACCACTCGTGTATTAATGAAAGCTAAATGCTTTCGTTGTTTCTGACTTAATACATGCATTTATTTATTTCATCTGCATTATACCTCGAGGATTGTTGTATTGTCAGATAGACAGTCAGATTTTTTCAATAACTGAAATCATTGCAATGCAGCCACCTTTTGTGATGGACAAATGGATCGTTGGAATACAGCAGAACCATAAAGTCGACTACACAGTCAATTATGAGGTGAGATGCACCTCACCAAATAAAGCAAATACACTATGTCAGCCATTTGAAATATGAATTTGAAAATGCATCAAATGCAATCACAGAACCCAAACCATTAAGGATACATATTTTGACACTAAATATCATTCGACATGATATACTTTATCCTGCTATCTATTCAGAATGATGTCAAGTCACCAAAGTCTACCAGACACAGCTGTCAAGTGACGTGGAGTCACATTGGGAGACAAGACGAGATCAAGACTGTGGAGCTGGTCATCGAAGCAACACCAGCTAACATCAACTTGAGCCCCATAGACAAGTCTTACTCTGGTAATTGTTTTATGTATTAAAAGCTACAGTTTTCACTGCTGGACGAATACAGATTTTGGAATTTCCTAATTTGAAGATATCACAAATATATATATATATATACAACAGTGTTAAACACAGACTGTCCCCCTAATGTAATCAATGCATGTGTTCCCTTTTAGATATGGATACCACATGGATGTACAATGTAAGGAAGAGGCAGTTAAACACCGAGAAGTCCCTGCAGACGAGTGCTGCTGTGACTGCCCGCACTCTGCCACAGTTCCTGTCTGCACATGAAAGCCAGGGGTTTTCTTATGCTGCAGCTGTGCGTCGCTCTCCAAACCGCGCCCATGCATCTAGATGGATTGACTCTCGCAGCTCCTCGCCCACTACCAGCCTGTCGGCCAAACTCTCCTCTCTCCATCTGGGGTCAAAGGGCAGCAGCCCTTCCAGCACCACGTCAGAGAGCGCCTCAGAGAGGGAACGAGAGCGCCCACTCAGTGCTGGAGCAGTGCATGACCACCGCAGGAACCTCTACTTTGGCAACACATTGGCTGTGCAAGGGGATCAGGGTCAAGGGTATGAATGGGCCAATGCTAGAGGTAACTATGTTCATAATAAAACCATCAAAACCTCACGGCAGCCAGGGAGGCCACGGTCCAACAGTTACAGCGTCGCACCACAGAAAGGCCCCTCCATACCAGGTATATTGTCTGTGACAGAAAACCCGAGTGAGGAAAGACAGGGGCCCAAAACCAGCGATGGAGGGTGGATCAAAGTGGAGCGACAGAAAAGATTACCACGTCAGGACAATAAACAAGTCAGAGGTCGACAGAGGAGAGGGGGCAGGGGAGGGCGTGGTGCTGGTGCTGGTGCTGGTGCTGGAGGAAGAACTTAATGTGAGCCACACAGGGCAGCTGTGGCTACTGATGTAGCTTACCACCACCGGTATGACTGTGTGTGTGTATGACTACTGGACTCTGGACTCTGTAAAGCGACTTCAGGTGACTTGAGAAGCGCGATATAAAATAAATGATTATTATTATATTATTACATGAAGGGATAGCTCTGAAAAGGTTTTTTATGAATTATGTCTGCTTACATGCTGAAAATGAACTGCTTATTGTATAAGAATCACACTGACGCCTATGATCGGATGTATATATGTATGAATATATGCTTTTATTGTAAAAAAAACTCTCCTGTCATGTTATTATAAATGCTGTTTTATTATTTTAGAAATAAACAATTCTTCATTTCCTTCCTTTCATTAAAAAGTAGATGGCAATTGACCAGTAGCATAGATGTTTGACTTTTTTTAAATTCTTATTTATCAGCCTGGTTTCTCGCAAGTAATTAAATACACTGTTATGACACCTTTACCCAAGATAAAGTGTTCATTTGTACAAATCCATACTTTCTGAGTTGTCTCTTTCTTGTTTTTATTTGGTGCAGAAATATAACATTGTTTTCTGATTCCATTGTTTCACAATAATTGATACCCGATGGCAGTGTTGCCAGGTCCGCGGTTTTCCCGCAGAATTGGGCTACTTTTGAAGTGTTGCCGCGGGTTGAATTTTTTGTCCGCTGTCTCGGGTAGACCTATTTTGCATGCAAATTACATGAATATCTTTAAATAAAAATCCATATTTTAAATGAAATAATTTATTTATACCCAAATCCTACCAAACTGACCAGATCAGCACGTACACGCCGACACATCCGCGCAGTCATGGACGGATTAAGAAACCACGGGCCCCTGGGCCTGGACGTGTCAAGGCCCCCCCCCCCCCCCCCCCGCTAACAAAACAGTCCGTATGGAACAACGATACCGGAGCTGAGCAGACAACATAACGCGAATTATATGACCATGACATGAATGACTTAAGCCTAGCATATACCGGCTACGGCGCATCGTGTCATATCATCATATTCATATCAATACAATGTTAATAACAGCGACGTCACGTGAGGAGGCTCAGGCCCAGGGGCCCCCTGAGCTCACAGGCCCCTGAGCTCACGGGCCCCTGAGCTCATGGGCCCCCTGAGCTCACGGGCCCCTGGGCTCATGGGCCCCCTGAGCTCACGGGCCCCCTGAACTCACGGGCCCCCTGAACTCACGGGCCCCTGAGCTCATGGGCCCCCTGAGCTCACGGGCCCCTGGTGCCGGTAGGCTCGTTCGGTAATCCATCCCTCAGTAGGACTATTGGGGCCCTGTTACTGACATGAATGACTTAAGCCCAGCATATACCGGCATACGGCGCATCGTGTCATATCATCATATTCATATCAATACAATGTTAATCACAGCGACGTCACGCGCGGAGGCTCAGGCCCAGGGGCCCCCTGAGCTCATGGGCCCCTGGGCCTGGGCCCGGTAGGCCCGTTGGTTAATCCATCCCTGCGCGCAGTGCCTTCGATCTCCGGGACCTTGTCCGTCACCATGGAAACATTGTCACGTGACATCTAAGCACTTTGGTGCTAGTGACGTCACGGAGCCCCGAACCAGAGTCTGTAAGTAGAAGTGATTTCCAGCAAAGCAGCAGGGATTTGTGAATCTCACAGGAGCGGTGGGCGATAGGCGATTCAGAATCGCCTACACGGGAGGAGCGATTCATAGGCGAGTCTGATTATGAATCGCCTACCTCCCCAACGGGGTGGGACGGTTTGGCGAGAATCACCTCGTGTGATTACTCCTACACCCCATCCCGGGGTGGGTTTGGTTCTGTGGGATTCACAAATGGGGCCCTTTTAACCCCTTAGTTTAGTTTAGTTTATTTTAGTTTAGTTTAGTTTAGTTTAGTTTATTTTATTTTATTTTATTTTAGTTTATTTTAGTTTAGTTTAGTTTATTTCGATCAGCAAAATATACAACAATCAGAATTCAACAAAAGAAGAAAGTGGCTGACCGAAAGGGTCGAGGCTGAAGCTATCTAGCTTATAAGTGCCCTAACCTATGATTTCTCAAAAAAACTTATTTCAAAGAACCATATATATATATATATTAGTGCTGTGAAAAATAACGCGTTAACGCGTTATGATTAAATTACAGGAGTAATTAGTTAATTTTTTTAACGCATTTAACGCATGTGCAGAATGAGCTTCCAATACGTCTGTTGGTGGTCGTCTCTACAGCAGCATGTCATTCTGTCTCTACGTGTCGCGTTAACACTACTCCGATCTCCGTCTCGCGCGCGCCGCAGAGCTCCGATGGCGGCGCCTGACGAAAAAAAGTCACTTGCGCCCCCCCTGCCCCCCCCCCCCCCCCCCATCATGAAGGAGTTATGCTTAGGGCACCAACATGGTTAGCAGCGGTACTGGACATGGACTTTAAAAGCAATGTGTATATGGTTTGGCACGGGCATATTTTGAGTTCTGATATTGGGCTGGTTTTTGGGCTGGTTTTAATTGGCCATTGGGCTGGTTTTGTCACACAGACCTGGCAACCCTGCCCGATGGGGACATTCTGTTGTTGCAGCAGCATAAAGACAGAAACAACTGATGAATAGAGAAAGAAAATAATGAGAGGTTTATAAAACTAAAAGACAAAATATACAGGACTGTCTCAGAAAATTAGAATATTGTGATGAAGTTCTTTATTTTCTGTAATGCAATTTAAAAAACAAAAATGTCATGCATTCTGGATTCATTACAAATCAACTGAAATATTGCAAGCCTTTTATTCTTTTAATATTGCTGATTATGGCTTACAGCTTAAGAAAACTCAAATATCCTATCTCTAAATATTAGAATATCATGAAAAAGTATACTAGTAGGGTATTAAACAAATCACTTGAATTGTCTAATTAACTCGAAACACCTGCAAGGGTTTCCTGAGCCTTGACAAACACTCAGCTGTTATAAATCTTTTTTTTTACTTGGTCTGAGGAAATATTAAAATTTTATGAGATAGGATTTTAGAGTTTTCTTAAGCTGTAAGCCATAATCAGCAATATTAAAAGAATAAAAGGCTTGCAATATTTCAGTTGATTTGTAATGAATCCAGAATGCATGACATTTTTGTTTTTTTAATTGCATTACAGAAAATAAAGAACTTTATCACAATATTCTAATTTTCTGAGACAGTCCTGTATATATAGATTACAAGAGCATTAAATACATAATTACAAGGCAAATGTAACAGTGGTGGGATGTGATTAAGACAGTCAGCAAAGTATATGAACAGCATACACCAGACTAACATATAAATATATATATATATATGTATACTATAGTATACAATGTACTGAAAGAGTATATTAACATATGTAAGATAATATGATATCGTATGGGATATAAGATATATTATAAAGTAGAGGTACATTTCATAAATCCAGATGTGCAAAGTTCCATTCGGTCTGGTTTATCACACCCGTCTTATGTTCATGCTTCAATCCACTTCCTGCTATTTATGTCTCCCACTGTTTGTCTTATCTCAGTTGTGTTGCCAGTCAGTGCTATCTTTTGTTATTAGCTCCTTTTACTCAGCTTTATTAAATTGAATTCCCGTATCTCCTTGTTTCCTTTGACACTATATCTTCCTCCTTAACCCTCATACAGTGTGACCGAAATATTCAAAATCTCATCAAAGTTTAATTTCCTGCTGTAAAGTGAATGTGAATGACGTGAATCAGCAGGTTAACCTTTGGCCTCTTCAAGAGTTGCAAAGTGGGATAGAGCTCAACATTTTACCCGCCTTGGATGCAAATTCATAAATAACAGATTCGCGCCACGGCGAAGCTCCTGGAAGACCACCAGCTCTCGTTCCCTGAACTCCTCCGAGATCAATACGTCGGTAACATTTAATGATCCCATAAAATATCAAACATATTTTTAAATATTTATAAAGGATATCGGTTATGAATTTGACCTCTGAAAGTCTGTTACTCTATTAAACTACTTTATGCATCTTTCAGGACTTTCCGGTGGCGCGGGAAACGAACGCGGGAATTGGCTGCAGCTGGATCCATCCGCATTGTTCACCGCGGAGCTGCTGCACTCTTCACTTCGGGCTCTCGGTTTATGTGCCACTAGTTCTGAAAGAAAAATGCCAGCCACCCGCTCCAAGGTAAGAAAAGCTTTATTTTGCTTCATTACCAGCAACACTCCTGTATTATCTTCTTGATAATAAAACATCCCGTTATGACCACTTAGAAAGAGTTAACTTAGTTACCATTTTAAGGGCAAGATCAGTTTAGATAGGAAGTTAAGCTATGTTAAGCTAAATGTTAGTTTGTTAATCTACAACTACTACAAGTTGTATTTAAATATGCCAGTTGGTTTTAATAGCTTACTTTTGGCCAGGTTTCAACAGGAGTGTGTTCCTCCTGCAAGACTTTGCTAAAGTTTGATCTGACACATTTGTGTTTGTTGATTTATTTATCTGATGAATTAAGTAAAACTTTCAAGGGGAAAAAAACATTAAGCAATTTGCTGTTTTTTTAGCCTCTGACAAAAACGTTGTAATTAATTATTAGGGGATTGTACAAAACATATAGTTTGAACATGTGCATTTGTTCAGAGGTCAAAGTCTCTTCGGCTCAAATGCTCAGGTGGCATGTTGACAATTACATTTAATAAACCGTATAGATACAGAAGCCTCTCTGTTTCCTAATCTTACTTGTTATGATGTCCAGACTCTGGCAGCCCGGCCTCCACCGACCGGGATGAGTTTGAGGAGCTTCCGCATCGTGCCTCTGGTTCCCATGGAGACATCCTCTTCTTCCTCCGATGACAGTTGTGATAGCTTTGGCTCTGATGGAGGCTTTGCAAACACGGTAACAACAATACATCTACGTCTTCCTACTGTTAATGAAGCGGTGGTGAACGTGTGGGGTCTTTGCAACTTCACCTGCAACGAAGGATTGCGTCTCTGTTTAGAGGGGCTGCTTCAGGAGGAGGACGCCGGAGAAACCAAAGACGTTCAAGGCTTCATCGGAGGAGGACGCGTGCAGCGTGTTTGACGAGAGTGTCATCAACAGCCAGATGGAGGCCATGGTACGTTTTCTAAAGCTGCAACATATTTCAGGACTTCCTCAGACGGAAGTTTAGCCCTCATCGTGAATTGCATCCTCTTTCAGAAAGTAGACTCTGAACCTCTGAGACGTGGCCACCGGTCCACCGTCATGAAGGTTGCCATGACATTCCCCTCCAAGAAGACGGGCAAAAAGAGGCCTGCATCCGAACCACTCCCTCAAAATAAAGTGCAGGACTCCGACTCTGACGGAGAGGAGAACTTCATTAGCAAGAGAGCCATAAATATTAAGGAGAACAAAGAAATGGTACAATTTGCTCTATTCATTTCACATTAATTACTCCCAGCTTGTGGTCTTATGAACTGAACTTTGACCTGAACAGCCTCCATTTTAACTTTTTCATTCATGTATTTTTAGCTGGCGAAGCTCATGGCAGAGCTGAACAAAGTACCCGGTATTTTCCCAGGACGGATGGCAATGTCTGCATCTTCTACGGTAATTTGACCTGACGATAGATATTTGACTGTCATTACGCAGATTATCAGTGCTCGATATAAATAGGTACCGTTTTATCTTATCCAGCCTCGCCAAGCACCCCGCCGCTCAATGGGAATGCCAGGATTTCGTCAGAGAAACGGCGAGCGCTTGTCTCGTCCCCACACGCGGTCCCGCACACAGGTGGACGGACCCCCCAGCCCAGCTCCAGAGGAAGAGCCCGAGGACAGCTTCAGCCTGGTTCGCAGAAGTCGCTACTATGAGGAGGTTGATTCTCCAGTAAGTCACATCACGAACTGCCTGCGTGTCTCGCCACCTCTTAATTCTCTTCATGACCAGCACAGGCATTAACTTCATTTATTTCACGCGCAGCCCCGTTGCCGCTCTTTCAAAGGTGCAACGGCCACCCCCCACGTCGTGCGGCCTGTGGATGACATCTCGCAGGCAGAGCTGCAGAGCATCTGCGGCAACGTGCGGGATAAAGTCTACAACCGCGCCACTGTAGGTCCCGCAGTCGCTGCGATGCTGAAAAGATTTGAGCGGCTGCATTTGCCCGTTGAGCTCTTGGCCTGACCGCTTTTCTCGTTATCTTCAGGGCACCACTTGCCACCAGTGCCGCCAGAAAACAACGGACACCAAAACCAACTGCCGTAATCCAGAGTGCAGGGGGGTGAGGGGTCAGTTCTGTGGCCCCTGTCTTTGTAACCGCTACGGAGAGGAGGTCCGCGACGCTCTTCTGAATCCGGTGAGTACCGAACACATGCGAGGTTGTGTGATCGTGGGTGTGTTGGGCCGGTCTCACTGACTTCCTGGTTGTTGTTCGTGGTAGGAGTGGCTGTGCCCGCCATGCAGAGGGATCTGTAACTGCAGCTTCTGTCGGGCCAGAGATGGTCGCTGTGCCACAGGAGTGTTGGTGTACCTGGCAAAATACCAGGGATTTGACAATGTGCACGCCTACCTGAAAAGGTGACTGGAGCATTTGTACAATTTGAAGTGTGTTCATTTCGACCTGACTGTCTGTTTTTAACACTGAGACTCATTTTATGTTCACTGCAGTTTGAAGAAGAAGCTGGAAGAGAGTGGCTTGTGAAATGTGGAGGAAAGGAGCTGATCCTGGACCTGACTGACATACTCTGGGATCATTTGCACCAGTCCAGATATTCATGGTGTTTCAAGCATCATAACACAATGCTAATTGTTGTTCATGTTTATAAAATGTCATCTGATATCTGGAGGAGGGCCATGCAGCCAGTTCTCTCTCGCCTACAGCTTTCTTTGTTTTTGTTTTAAAGAGCTGAGAGGGGTTGATTGCAAACTAAGGTTCATAGTTGCAAATGTATGCTTGTGTTTTTACATGTTTTGTAAATCTGCTGAAAGTGTAAATGTTAAAAAAAATAAGCGTTTGCTTTAGTTTGGATGTGATAATCTGCATGCCACTGAGGTGGTGCAGGTGGAAAGGGCATAGACTGGGGTCCACTGCCTCTCACTTTTAAACCGAGAAGAACTGTGTGATATACTACAGCGCCTGGTTAAATATCCTTCATTAGATAACTGTCACTAATGGTGTGGAAACAATTAGCACTCTAATGGGAATCTCATACCTGTAAATCATTTTATCCTGTTAAAGCACATTCTCGCTCTGCTCCAGTCTCTTTGGCTCATTTTCTACCTTACACTGTTAAGTAGGAATCGTTGAAGGTGCCACTGAAGTGGCAATAGAGTTATGGCCTGCATTTTCTGTTCAGAAGTGCGATACTCTACGCTGAATGACACGGAATTAACCTTTGTGTCGCTCATCTTTCAAATGTACTTCATTCGACCTGCGCCAGGACACACTGATTATATGATACTGTCTCAAAAATAATAATCAACGGCTGAGATTTCTTCTCCGGCGTAATGTCAGGTGGAGGTTATCCTTGTGGTGCTGGTGTTTATCAGGCCCTGGACTCCCAACGAAAAGAGTAATGCTGAACTGTTGATGGGGATTGGGGACATCTGTTATGCTGATGCTTGATCTGTGCTCAATGGGTTAACTGTACATTTTCATTAAAGTGTTAATCACTGCAGAATCATGTTATCAGATTTCTTTGACTTGACTATCACTCTATCCGGAACAGTGGCAGATGTAATTACTGTTATAGAAACATGTAGGAGAACATGATGATCGAAGATCTTAATAGGGAGCGTAAAGGCTGGAGGTTTAATAACGTTTCCACCGCTGTTATGGCCGGTGTTGAGAGTAAGTTTGCATTCCTTAAGCATGGAAAAAAGGATAAAAAGATGACATGATCCAGTCTGGACAAACATTAACGGGTCAAATCATCACAATGTACAACAATAATCTGCATTAAAGGTACTATTAACTAAAATAGGCATGACATAGAATTAAGGATTTGGAAACTATAGTGAATGTTGCATTGAGCATTTTTTTATCAAAGGATTTGTTGCAGCATTGAAAGATGGAAATTAAGGGCCCGACTATGTCAACAAAGCAAGTAGAAGCTCGAACAACAACATGCACAAAGGGAGAGCAACGTTCTGCTCTGCTCAGGCCCACATCACTCCACTGTGTTTAATGTTAAATAGAGCCTCACAGAAGTTTCCAGTTTCCATTATGATGTTCAGTAGAAAATGTCACTGCGGCATGAAAAATGAGTGGGCTGACTTCATGCCCTTGTTGTGGTCTTGGTCTCACAGCGTCTCTCAGAGAATTTGCTGTGTGTTCACACTAATGGGGAAAAGCAACGCTTGCAGTTCACAGTGTCTACAATCAAACTATGGAAACAGCATATGAATAATTAATAGTCTGCAGAATATTGGCTTTACCTTCTTAGAGAATCAGAAGACAAATGAGCGAGGGGAACTTCACACCCTCAGCGTGACTCACCATCCAGGCTTTGAAGCTGTGTTCATGAATCCATCGGCTCACGACTTGAGTCTGCATACATGGTCCAGCACTAAGTTGACTTTGAATTTACACACACGTTTACACACAAAAAACATCAGATCACCTTATGAGAAGATCTTATAACGGCTGCTTTGCTCTCTTTAAACAAATGGACGGTAGACGCAACGTTAGTAGAACCTAGAAAATGCACTTCAACGATACATATGCACGCCATTGTATCACATCTTCATGTGGTGTCCATCAATTGAGATCAATGAAGGGTAAAGTAGTCCGACTTTGGAACGCATAGCCTAAACACACACACACACACACACACACACACACACACACACACATACACACACACAAATGCACACACCTTACTGTAGGTTACTTTCAGCTCAATCTTTTGCCTTTTGCAGCCCAAAAACTAAAATTTAATTAAATTAAATTAAATGTTTCACTTTATTTTGTATAGCCCATTATCACAAATTACAAATTTGCCTCAGAGGGCTTTACAATCTGTACACATACAATCCTTTATTATACTGTTCGGGTCGGCAGTCTTACAACAATATGTTTTGTGAAATTATTTGTGTTTTGTATGCTGATGGGTGGTCCTCTGTCAAAGGTAAGTAATGCTACTTTACTTAATATCAGCCTTGCTCATCACATTACATCAAAGTCACAGAGTTTTCTTCAAAGGAAATAAATACACTTTTTTCTTGCGAGAGTTTGGTGACAAGATGGCTGCCACTCACATGCGTGTACGATACACATGCAGCTGGAGATAGTAGCCTGTTAGCTTAGCTTAGCATACGGACGGGAAACTGAAAGGATTCTATGGCTGTGAGAAATAGAGAGCCAGCTAATTACTTTTGAAGTGTCTGAAATATAACATGCTAGTTAGTGAGTTAGTGAGTGTCTCTGGACAGAACTCAGCTAGCTGTTTCCTCTCTTTATGCTCAGCATAACACACACATTACCGATGGCGGCAATCTTCTCATTTAACCCTCGGCAAGAAAGCGAAATAACTAATTTCCCAAAATGTCAAAGTATTTTTACAAGATTTGGATTTGTCATTGAAATTGATTAATTGATGCATTTAATATGTTCTTTGTCATACTTCCAACTGTTTTTAAGGGACAATAGTAACACTGACTAAAATGTTAGGCTACTGAAAATATTTTGCAATCCAATTGTATCAATTTACAAATCCAATTGGACCTCTTGCCGTTTCTTCATAATGAAGTCCGTAATGTAGTGTTTATTAACTGCACAACTGTTGACACAACAATGAAATGAAACAATACACTTTATTATTGACACAGCAAGATTACACAGATATTGACAGAACAATAATCATCATTAAAATAAAAAGCCAGGTCATATATTACCAGGAATACTAAAATAAATAACACGTGTATTAGATAGTTATATCTGTGTTAAATGTGGTAGTGTCCCATTTATGAGTAAAACATTATATTTGGAATATCTCTTTATGGAATGCAATTCAGTAGAACACTGATTATGGTAAATTATTAATCAAATAAAACACAAGTAAATATATGAATAGGATTTATTTCAAGGTTTTTCAGATTGTACTATACTAAATAAATAAAATGTTGTATAAAAGGATCACATGATGATACTAATATGTTGTAACTTATATTAAACAACTCTTCTTTTTTTCCTCCAAAAGGAACATCTAAAAAACTATTATTAGTATAATAAAGATGCACTTGAAAATACTAGTCCTGTATTAAATACCAATGATCATCCACTTTGGCGTGATGAATATTTAGGGAAGTAATTGTTTACAACGCTCAAGCATTGAGCTGATCTGGTAATCAGGCTATGAAATACAATATTTATTCATTAGAGCAGATTTAATGAGGCCTTGCGGCGCTAATTATGAAAACCAGTGTAGCAGCAAATGAGTAGCGCACGGTGGCGGGCTGCGGGGTACCTGTAAGGAGGGACTGGGGGTTGAAGTGCCCTGAGTGCCATGGCACACTGAGCAGCAACACACAGCCTTGACTGCGGCCGTCCAGCCCACAGCGATACATCAGCCGGCCTGCAGACAGGTCGCAGATGGGGCCCATATCACAGCATGCTCTCCAGGAATTAAGGCTGGCTTTCCCAAAAAGCATCCTATTGTCCAGATTATCTGTTGTATTGCAACAAAGTAGAACATCTCAGTGGTGCTTCAGGTGGATGTGCTCAGACCAGCCAGGCTTTTCAATATTGTGTCTCTGATTTACTGCCCGCCATGAGCCTGAAACAAGTTGAGTGCTCATTCTGCAGTTTCCTATTTGTATGCAGGTCTGAAGACATGTGCTAGTGTTCACAGCATAATATGGGTTTTGATTGACTGATATTTTCATTATGGCTGCAGGGTAGCGTGGAGACTGTTAATTTGCTTGGGAGTCCTGCAGGTCTACGTTGATTGTAGCAGAGCCAGAAGAAAAGCTGAATAAATGAAACTCATAGGGCACAATCACAATCTGTGGGTCAAAATCAACTGATTAATTATAATTTAGAATTAATCTGTCAGGCCTCTGTAAAAAACACCCTTTCAGACATGTTGCTTAATAACCAGCTTTACATGGTACAAATGGAATATACACCAAAATGAGTACTGGCAATTTATACAAAAATAATTGGATAAGTACAAATTGTGATAATAAAATTAGGAATGATATCAACTGTTCTTTTGTTTTGATGAAGAGCAGCAAGATAACTTTCCACACAATAATCTCCCTTCGGGCTCTGACCTCTACATCCTGGAGCAAAGCGTAGTGAGGAGAGTGCTGTAAATGCACAGTGAGTGACTCTGGGTGGCTGAAGGCTTATGACATGTTCCGTTCCCCCGGTACCAGCCTGCAAAGTGATGGAAACAGCAGTTTGGTCCAGGTGTCAGGGACATTATCAAAGAAAAGGGCTGCCGGCAGTTGCTCCATCTCACAGGAAATTGCCAACTCACCCTAACAAAGAAAGGCATAAGTGCACTTGCTGCTGCCTTCAAGGCGAGTGTGATAAGATGACATTATAAATACAGAATTGTTCATGGAGGTGGAGGGGTAGGCACATCAGGAAGCTGAACTTGACAATTCCGTTTTCATGTGCACCTATAAAGCCTGTATGGGTTTATCTAAAACAAAATCAGCTTCTTATCCACTTGGGATTCATCCATTTCATAAACGTGTTAAGCTGCCATTGTGGATGTTTGTATTTCAAAGTACTGGCAGCTTCACATAGTTCACAACTTCTACTCCAGGAGGAGTGAGACGACAGACAGGGACAAAAACACAATTTACAATGCACTAAGAAAAGGTAGAATGGGGATTTTAATTGCTTTTTATCATTGGACACAAAATCTTGTCTTCGTCACCAAAAACGTTTTTTAAAAAAGGAACAAAAAAGAAAGAAAAGAAAACAAGCCTATACAATTCCTGCCCATGATCTATCGATGCTGGTGCTAATTAATTTGGACATGTTGTAACACAAAGCTGCTGTTTCTCTGATGTTGAGAGTTCACTATCAGACACATAGTTCTCCATGGCACCTGAAGGGGGAGCTCTAATACAGGCAACTTACTGTACTTTATCTTCCTTCAACTTTCAACAAGTCTTCAGGAAATGGAGGAGAAAGTGAAAGGGCCATCAGAGCAATGCCTCATACATCACATACATTTAATAAAATACAAGAAACTCTGCACAGCAGGAAACACGGGAAGAGTGTAATATGTGACAGAAATTAAGTCGTCGAGTACACCTTATGCTTTGTGAAAAAGTTGGCTTTTGCACCTGCGGCATCCGAGCTGAATACTGAGCGATCAGACATGAGGACGATGACATTGTCTGAGCAAAGTGTTGTGAAATTTCACATTTGATCCTCATAAGGAGTCCTGCAGCACACTTTGACTGCAGGATGGGAAAGGGGAGGGGAAGGGAAGGTGGGTGTAATTATGACCAGGGGAACACAGGGTTGTAATCTGTAAATCTATTCTTACTCTAAGTGAGAACTGGTACATTGGATTGATTTTATTGAGATCATACATTATAAATGGGGCATGGAGGAGCTTACAGCCTTGAGATGGTGGTGCTCACGTGCTTCATTAATTTTTACTTCATTAACTCTCCTTCAGACCCTTCAACACACAATTCACTGCCGACCATGAATCCTGGCTGCAGTCAAATGGACAAGCCTGGGTCGACTTTCAGTGGAGTGGATACACTGAAGTAACGCTGTCAAAACAAATCAGTAACACATGAAATATACATAACCTCAGATCAATGCGTATTCATGCGCGAGTTCACGTAATTGTTGTACTTGTGGCTTTACAAAACATTTTTTCATGAAGAATAAAAGTCACAATGAGATGAAGTGCTGTATCAGTTTAGCTGTCAGGAAGCCACAGAAACAAAAAGCATGGGAAGAAAAACTCACATCTTACAGATACAGCACTTCTAGTTAATTCTGCCATTGAATTCCGTGCTTTTTTGATTTTTTTTTCTTCAAAATTCATCAGTGATTGGTTTACGACCCAGCAATTTAAGTACAGATTACAGAGCCTCGTCCTTATATAGCTACTATATTCTTTCAGTGTGCTTACATACTTCTGTATTGACCAATTTACAAACCAATAGGTGCTGCAGCAGCAGCTGCGTTCTGTTTCACAGCAAGGAATTTCAAAATTCCAGCCGTGGACCCATGTGAATGGACCACTTGTTTAATATTATAGCCTTAAACCTAACAATAGCAATCAGTCATGAAAGCAACTATGCATGCTAAGGCCCGGCGTCACCATTAACTTCAGACAAGTGATGGCTTTCGCTGGTTTGCAAGGTGAGAGAAGGGAGGGTGTCGGGAGGCAAAGAGGAATAAATGGATGGCGTTGGTTTGCGTTTCACTTTTCGAAAATGAACAGCGGGTGCAGGATTGTTAAGAACATTTGGAGAGAGACTTTGTTGTTGCAGGTGTTGTGGCCGTCGGTGAGCGTGCTACAGCTGAAATTAAATGTGCATCATTTGTCCTTAGAGACGGCCTCCAGACACGTTTTTAAGTCTCATCTTGGAGCAAGGATTTGTGTTCTGTTCTATACAAAAAATAAAAATAAAGTTGGACCACTTCATTAACAATTCTTCTTCTCCTTTTTTGAAAAATCCAGAATCTTTAACTTTGCAAACAAGTTTTCACCAGACACACAATTCCTCTTCCTACTCAGTGTGTGTGTCCTGTAGGCTTCTTCTAGTTTTGGATCATGATTTGCTGTCAAACCAGTAGTGATGTCACAAAAATACAGGCTTTTCAAATGCAACTTGTGTATGTGGCTTGAGTGCATCTGTGTTGAGTCTCACATGAAGGCGGGGAAGTTGTTCAAGCTTCAAACCTGTTGTCAGACTCTTCTCTCACTGAGCATGAGAACAACACACATCAGTGAGCAGGCGCTAAGTGCTTTCCCTCTGAGGCAGCATAAACTTCTTAACATTTCAAATCCGTTACGACAGCTGCCCCGGAGAACATTTGTGAGATCTGTTTCACCACACATGTTGAAATCATGATTCCCTTATTACATTTGCCATCAAACAATATCTCCAAAGCTAACAGTTGACAACATCCAGTTAAAACATTTGAGGGGAAAGCTCTTAAAAAGAAGAACTAATGGCAGCACAAGAAAAACAGCTCTTAGACAATTAGCACCAGAGACCACTCTATAATCTTAAGATTATTTTCACCACTTAAAAGCAGCACACATGGTTTGCATTGTGGCGGGGCAGAATGAACAACACTTGAATGGATTTGATTTGGCCTCCCTAATCTGCATTTCCTTGAACATGCCTTTCTTCTGTTCTACAATGTCAGTGTTGATCAAGTCCAGCTGGAATAAGCCATGTGTCATCCCAGTTGCAAAATATTTCCCAAGATTCTTCCCAAGAGGGAAGAATAAAGCGTTTGGTTGGAGGCATGTTTCCTGTTGTCGCCTGTGATTAATCACTTATTTTATTTTGTTTTTGTGCGTGTAAATTGTCTGGAAATTAGAATCCCTTATGTATACATGTTGAAAAGATTCAGCCCATATAAGAAACTTTATTCATCAGATCAATACTACAGATTACTTAAATATTATGGATTCACTGGTTTTCACAAGAAGATATTTCCATGATACACATAGAGATGTCTTGTTGATGACCCAAAAAACGTGGATGAAATTATGATTTAAAATTGAGTGAAATTAATCGACTTTTAATTTTTCTCGAGAGCCCAGAGGGCCCTCCGCAGGGCCCGTTTGGGTCCCCAGACCTCACTTTGAGAACCACTATATTAGATCTGGTTAACAGACACATCCCAAAGCTATTTTCATTTAAATAACACATTGTATTTTTGTGGATAAAAAAAAAAGTGTAATTGCAAAATCTGTAATTTAACCCTGGGGCTGCTTGCTTAACCAAACATGCTTTGCCTGGTTAGGCTTAGTCACAGAGGAAATGTCTGGCACACAGATTGAATTTGTTCTCTCTGAAGTCAAAGGCAGGAAAACAATTAAGTGTCTGCTGCACATTTCACTGTGTACCACTTGACACAGTTTTTCACATCACTGGGGCAATTGTCTGCAGAGAGCGACGAGACAAAGCCATTACTTCCAATGTCTCCAAAAGATGGCATGGTTATTTTCTGATTTTGAAACATTTCAATTAAGCCACTGGTTTAGATAATAAACATAATGGTGAGAGACTTGCACTGTTATCTTTTGTGCAGTCGTGTCCATTTTCATGATGGTTACTGCCGTTAAACCATGAGGTGCATCAGATGGAGCTTTGGTACCGGAGGTGTGTGTGTGTGTGTGTGTGTGTGTGTGTGTTACTATCCTCCAGCCCCTTCTCCTCCTCTACCTTCGTCTTTCATTCAACGTTGAGTCCTTTCAAAACAAGGTGAAGTTCAACAAAGTTTCTCTGCAGAGATGATCAAACAGTCACATCACTAATGGCGATGGGTGACAGGGCCAGTGAATACAGATCAGCTTTAATTGTGGTGGGTCTTACTGCCACTGTCTGTCAATCTGAGCCTTTGAATTGGCGAACATTTGCTCTGTTCATTCTGTTAAATGACGTATCCAATTAAATGCTTTAGAATTCATGATCTTCAGTCAAGGTTAAATGAAAGCAGTTATTCCTGTCAGTAAGGTGATTAAAAGCTGACGACATCAGGCACATTTCGTGCAAAAATTTCAATTTGGAACTAAAGCATGAATCTTTATTCATTATGTGCAGTCCTGCTATATAAATGTCCAGCGCAGTCGCTCTTAATCACCTTGTTCATTTAAATCTCACTTTAGTCCTTTTTAATAAAAGCCATATCGGTATTCAAATGTTTTATATACTCATGAAAACTGTTGACAACTTTCTAAGCAGCAAATGTGCTTTAAAAAAGATGTTATTCTTGTTCTTTGTTATACTGCAAACTAAAACAGAAAGCAGGATGAGACCTTGATGGCCAGCCAGTTTAATAAAATGCAAAATAATGTCTGTCCCATTACCTTTTTAACTATGATTGAAAGGATAGAGCAATTCCTGCTCAGCAAAACAAAGAAAAAAGGTTTTTGACAATTGGTTTAAATGAACAAGTGCACCACAGCAAGGAAAACCATTTCCTTCCAACAAGATGAATGTTGTCCCAGGTTATTAATGAGCATATCATGTGTGTGTGCAAATAAGTTTTCTGTGTCGTGATGAATGTGACGATGGAGGTAAGGAGCATGTTGACTAATGAGTGTTGTCCGGGGATCTGATCCCGGGGAAACAGCCACCGTCTGGATTTCACACTCCACATGATGTTAATACTACGAGGTCCACCAGTCAAGCTGCTTTTTAAAGAATCGTTTCTACGTTCCCTCTGACCTATCTACGTTTACTTCATATTGTTTGTCATTGAAAACTGATTTAGAGAATCTTATATGATCTGATCTTATATTTCAGGATTTCATTTATTTGGCATCTTTAATAATATCTAATATTTGCACTTCATCGGTATAATATGAACAGATCTAAACAAGTCAGTCTTTCCAGATAAAAGAAACAGGCAAATCAAAGGGTCTTAAAAAAAACGTTGCTAAAACCACAATATGTGAATCTACTTCGTCAATATATGTTTGTTTTAAGTCAAGAACCTGAGATTTAACTTTCCCTGTGACAAGATGACGTGTCGCCCATAAGTTGTTTGCTGTTTTTACTTGTAAAGCATATATCATAAGGCAAAATATAACATTTTTAATAAGGATGTGATTTTAATTCATGTTTGTAAATATATTGTTAAATGGCAGAGAATGAGCTGCACAATTGAAATATCTTTATAAAGTTGGTTTATGCACAAGACACCACAATAAATACTGATCATATAAATTGTCAATTTGGCTCGAGGTTAGAAAAAAGTGTGGCGGAACTCTTGCAAAAGTTACTCGGGGGCAAAGAATGCAGCGGCAAACAAACATTTAAGAAACGAAATGAAATCTCCATAGGTTTCCCTGCATCCACTCCTTTTGATACATAATGAGTAGCAGACCTGAGGGCCAAGATGTACATTTGAATGACTGCCAAATACATAAACTAGGCTCACTCAGGGGCACACGGTGAATAAATAATGCTGTGGATTACATCAAATCTCTTTTCAAACCACCACTCTTGCACACCACTCCCAGTGTGGAGACCATTTAAACTCTGGAAGGGGCCAAACATCAGCAGTTGGTCTCCTTTAAACAAGTCTGACTAAAGTAGAAAAATAAATAAAGCCTCCGGCGCTCTACTTTAATGTATTCAATTAACTGGGGTCCCTCTAGAGAACTCCAGCGCACACTTGGATAAAGAGAGAGCATATCGCCTGGAGATGAATACGCTGAATGCACTCATTCTAGAGACCATGATTGGAAATCTTCCTCAACAGGTTCTTACTTAATTAAACTTCCCTTCATCTGACTTTCTGTCGCTTTCGAGGGAAAATTGGGAGCGGCATATTGAAAGCCAGGGAAACTTTGTTCACCATTGCATGTTGTTTACAGAGCAATTGGGGGGACTTGTAGGGCCCGTGATAACCTCCATCATCCCTGTGGAAAGTCAACTCAGCCTGAAAGAACAGAGAAGTATACAACATCTCCAATTCAATCATAGACAATTATGTGGTGAAATGAGAGAAATTCAGCAGCCGTCAAGTCTGAGTAGGAGGGATAATTATCTGGCAGTCATTACTGCTCCCATAATAGCATTTAACGACATTCATATACTGTATGAACATATTGCGCTTGCTGGAAACATGTAAGTTGAAAATAATCAGACCAAGCTTGAAATATATGAAGCCCTCTGTATGCTGGGAAATGTTCATAATGTCCTTGAGTGAATGATGTGTGCGAGTGTGAAATTTATCTAATTATCTCAAATGTGTCTCATGAGAATCCATTCAGCACCCCTTTGTACCTTATTTTCCCTCTGCAGCCCCATTGTGCCGCAAAGCCCCAACAGAGTTTCCTATCTATTAAAATCAATCTCTCATCACATTGCCTACATCCACCATTTGCTGCACCTTTTCCATAACAAATCAACTTAATCAAGCTCATTAAGTGTCATTATTAGCTATTTATTGTTATCTCCCTCAGTGTAGCGCTGACAGGTCCCCCACGCCCACATGTGTCCCTCCTGATACCGGGACCTTTGCTTGTCACAACGGCTGCGCACTCAGTTCTAATTGGCCTTTATTGTGTTGTTCTCGCAAGAAAGAGGAGAGATGAGGCATCGTCTGCAAAACACAGAGCATCACTTTGCTGCTCCTCATTCTTCAGAAGTTGCAAAAAACAAATCCTGTGAGGAAATAATTAACTAAAATGAAGCAATATGTTGCAAGGACGTGGAGAATAGGCATGAAGAAGGTGCCCCCCCATTCCTTTTGTGTTTGAGCGTGGTGTTAAACACTGTGGACGCTCCTTAATGCAGCATGGCGAATGTATTTCCACAGCTGTCAGGATGATGGACAGAGGGGCGAGTTTCTCCATTGCAGCGACATGCTTCTACCTGCATACAATAGCCCGGCAGGATGGGAGTGTAGACTGATGAGAGAGAGAGGGAGGGAGGATATATATGTGTGTTGCTGTTGAAGAAGAGGGGGGTTTGAAGGGTGCGGGGAAGTTCGTCCCATCGCAGGAGTTATTAAGTTTGTCTCTCGGACACACTTGGTTTCACCAGGATGCTCGTCCCTCATTCATAATAGATGCTAATCTGTTCAGGGCTGACTGATGACAGAGCTTCCTGCCCTTCATAGGATTAGTCCTCAGCTTTATCAAAGCACCCAAACTGCCTGCTAATTAGACTCATTTTCTTCAGCATGAATTATTTATTTCCATTGTAACTGATCAGAGGCGATTGTGACGCATCATGCTGCCACCAGTTTTCACACAGATGCGCATGCCACCACAAGTTCTTACACTTGGTGTATGGAGTTTAATGGGCGCAGGG
Source organism: Pseudoliparis swirei (assembly GCF_029220125.1). Taxonomy (NCBI): domain Eukaryota; kingdom Metazoa; phylum Chordata; class Actinopteri; order Perciformes; family Liparidae; genus Pseudoliparis; species Pseudoliparis swirei. Next base: position 9,897,179 of record NC_079389.1, on the reverse strand, counting down.
ACGGGTTCAACTGCTTCTTCACTAAAGGAAAGGTTTTCATGTGAGTTTAAATGACACAATATAAATGAGCAGTTTCAAGATTCACATTAGTATTTCAGAGAGGTGTACCTCATTAAGAACAATCTCCATGCAATATGCAGAGTGTTGCACTTAAAGGATAGGAAAGGATATTAGTCAGAATACTAAACTAGACTTTTCAGTGCTGGAATATAAGAACATTTAGCAGTGTACTTAAGTATAATTTTGAGGAACTTGTATTTTACTTAAGTATTGCACATTTCTGCAATTAAATACTTCTACCCAACGGTATTTCAGAAGCAAATATGTTACTTTTTATTCCACTACATGTATCTAATAACATACAAACTACTTTGCAGATTAAAATCAAAAACACTAAATATAATCAACACATACATTCTGATTTATTATCTTAGTTTGAAATAAGATTTATGAAATTCTGAAATGGGACATTTTGCATAAGGAGCAGCCTACCTTTAGCACTTTAAAGAGACAAGTAAATTGATTTCACAAAGTAGCCTAATAACAAATGCCACCATCGGTGTTTGGATGGATTTCCCATATGCCTCACTTTCACTATTCCTGGGGAAATAAAGGCTCAAGGGCTCCTGCAGCAATTGGAAAGCCCAGACTGCTTTTATCAGAGCACTTAAATCAAGGGTTTGAGTTCAAGCTGGGATTGTTCTGCTTGTTTCTAGCGTTAACCATGTTGCTAACCCTAGCTGCTCTAGCTAACGCTAACACGAGCAGCCAGGAACAAACATCTGAGTTATTGTCCTTCTTTAATAATCTAACGAACAACACATTTTTATGTGGTGGCCTTTCTAAAATGAGCACTGGTGAAACATATTATTTTCTGGTAGGACTACATCTGATCCGGTTGTCTTTGCAACAATAATACACTTGGAAACATTCATTTCGATGCTAGTACGTGGGCCTATGTACTTTCACTCAAGTAAAAGTTTGAAGGCAGGATTCTTACTTTTATAGCATATCTGAGTACAGCATCCACCATCGTACATGCCAGGATACATAAATACAAATATTCGGTTATGAATCCGCTCCTATTCATAAAGACTGTAAAAAGACTGCTTCCTCAGATACGATTTCAATACAAAAGATGGAGGAACGAAACTTTGCAACCCACTTGATTTGATCATTTAGAATACGTTTTACGCAGAACGAGGACTCAGAAACTTACATTGTAAAGAGGAGGAGAAATTACAACCAATAAAGCTTCATGTAGGCCTAATCATGTTAGAATTGTATCAAAATAATGTAAACCAATCCTTTAAATAAGAGACAAATAAAGTTACAAATGCCCACTTCATAGTTACTGTATAATGTTGTGGAGTGAAGGATTATGGGTATATTCTATAAGTTCTGTTATCCTCATCAAAACATTCCCTCTCTAATTACATCTACTTAAGCAATTTTGTTGAGGAACAAAAATAAATGTTGTGCTTAATTGCATTACTATCTGGAAGGCAGAAATATGCAGAGCGAAAAAACGTATAGCGACGTGAGGGAACTGCTAATTAGTTTGATATTTGGTTTGCATTACCAAATAGCACATTACGCCCCGCTCAGATAGGAGGTTAAAGAGAGTGAGGCTTCTGTTCTTGAAACTGTAATCAACCAAAAACAGATGTACAGATAAACACTAGAGGGAAAGTTTGATATAATTGTTCATCTGCTCTCTGCTCACACTGATTCTTCTTCTGGGAGAAATCGGCTTGTTATAGACGCTTCCTTCTCTGTGATTTCCCATCTATAGGCGGCAGGTATCAGATCAAGAGCCTATATCTCCAACCACAATACCCACTGATCAGGTTAATAAAAACATAGTATAATAAAATTAAATGTGCAAGAGCTGAAATATTCATGATGGAGTATTGTGCTGCATTTCAAAAGCATAGATTTACAAATCAGCCCAATACAATGTGCCCCGGTAGCTTTCCATTTTTTCTCTTTCTGTGCACAATAGGGCTCAGTTTCATCTCATAATTTGAAAGTTTATTGAGAAAAGGGATGCCCTTCAGTCCACAATAACACTTAAAATGCTCTTTTGCCTTCTGGTTTCAAATGAACAATAGGAAATTATGTTGAGGCAAGAAAGAAACTCTTTTAGAATGAATACCACATTTAGTGATTGCAAATAATTGCGTTAAGTGGCTTATTTGCCTTAGGTCGGGGAGGGTGACTACTGTATAACTAATATAATAATCTGAACCCTCACCTTCACTGATGAGGCCTATTCACAGCTTCGCTGCCCTGTGCCCCCTCCCAGCTTCTCATGCTCCAACTTGATGAGGAGTGTGCTGTTAAAGTTTCAAAGCAATGATTTCACACAGTGATGTTTATCCCTCTGTTATGGAAGTAACGGACCGCTGTTGCTTCTGTTCTGAGTCTAGTGGAGGACAGTGTGAGCTAAGAGACACACCAGAAGTGGTGTAACAGCATATTGTGAACATAATGTGATCAGTGCTACATTACTGGGCAGAAAACATGCATGTCAGTCTTTATCTGAATTAGTGGACATGGCACATTTAAAGAATCACATCGAAACTGGTATTTAATGTAAAAAATATTTTTAAATGCTATTTACATCTATTTTGTGTTTTATTTTGCAGTATACAATGTTTAGTCTTCCTTTACCAATTTGTAAAACTGAATTAGATATATAACTATTATTACAGTATAGCATGTACTCATTTCAGTGAATACAATTAAACTAACGCTGAGCACAGCTTGGAGGTACTTTACTGAAGTATTTTTAATGGTATGCTCTTAAATGTAATTTATTTAATATACTTGACTACATTTCAGAGGGAAATAATTACATTGATTGTAGACCACATATATCCATCTGCAGTAATTGCTTTACCAATTCTATATACAAAACAGAACCAGCTTTTAAAATATGATTGTTTGTCATGCAATAGATTAAGTGACCTTACAGTCCCAAGGTCACCAAATACACTGTTAACATACCGCTGGCATGTAATGCATCTGTAATAATATTCCAATAATATCATACTATAATGTACCACTTCGAAATGGGGCATTCTGCATTATGAGTACTTTCTTTTGTCCTGCTAATAAAACGTTGACTTAAATAACAATCTCTCTGTCATATATCTTTGATTATGGGCTGCAGCCAACTTCAAAACACTGTGAGTTTATTCATTTCAAATGCCAACAGCTATAAAGAGGTGAATGTTTTCCAGTTTGTTATACCTCACACTGAGCTGTGTGCATCTATCTGTGAGTGAAAGGAAAAATTTGTCACAAAAACTTCACCACAAAAAAAAGGTTTTCCACATGGAGCCAACATTTGTTTATCTCCTCTGAACACTTTGGCATGGTCTTGAAGCAATCTTTGGAAAAAAATGGTGCAGTCTATTATTCATGGCATGCGCCATGCAACATGAAGCCAACTATAAACACAGTTTAAAAACAAAAAAACTTGATCTGTTTTGTTTTTGCCGCTGACCCTTCCCATTTGGCTGTGCTCAGTTACAGTTAACCTTCCAGAAAATGGCCTTCATGGATTATTAGCAGTATTCTGGCTGATGGTGGAAAACAAAAATATAGAAATGATTGTCCTCCATTTGAAAAGAGATCCCCGGGGAAATCATCAAGAGAACAAAAAACAAAACAAAAAATCAGGATGCTACAATAATTACTTTAGGGTATCCAGTACTCTCTCATGGAATATATCAGTGGCCACCATGTCTGGGGTTTGACCCACAGTTGCTGCAGGAACCTCAAGCCAACAATGGACAAGAAAGGAATCTTCCATTATGGACTGCTTAAACAGTCACTGCATGAAAATAAAAATAAAAACTGCACACGCTGACCAACCGGACCATGAAGCACAGACTGTGGACCGGACTCAGTCAACTGTGTTCTGTTAAAGAAAAGAAAAAGTGTACATGACCTCTAACTCTGTAGACAACGGAGGATAATGATGTCAACCAGATAGCAACAGTAATGATTGTATTAGCTGGTGAAACCAATTTTACGCTGGACAAATATGTTATGTTTAAAATACCAGTTATCAATTAAATTCAATGTGACTTTATTGGCAAGACAATTTGCAAAAAAACTATGTTTAATATAAATATTAACAATATTAACACAACATAATGTCAATCTTACTGTACGTTGTCAAATATCCATCAGATCTCCTTTTATCTTTGTGAATTCACATATTTTGGGGGGTATTATGTGTGTGTGTGTTATACTTGTAAGAGTTTTACTATTTTGCTGTCAAAGACTGTACATTACTACATGGCTCTTTTTGATAAGACAGTAATCAAAAGCAATTAAAACGGTGTTTTATGGTAATGTGCCAACAACACCAGCTAATCTGTTTCATATTGACTGTAGGGAGGTTGGTAATGCTTACAACTTGGAAACCCACCAGATTGGATGGAGTTTCAAATTAGAAGAAGTGCAAATAAAAACAAACAATATTTCTTGATTTTAACAATGTGTTCACTACACCTTTGTATTGTGTATGCACAGTGAAAACACAACCATTGTCCAATGTTTGCTAGCTAGCTATTACCCACTACTTAGTGTTTTATCTAGAGCAACTTAAGTCTTCATACTTTCCTATAAACTCTGATAGAAATTGTTCAGTAGGTTATTTAAAGACCACAAGCTGCATGTTGGGTCAGCTTGATATGGTCCGTTGAAGCTGTTGAATTGTTGAACCTGAACACTGTTGGAACATTTGGTGGAGACTTAAATCCAAACAACAACACATTATCACGAGTGAGTTGCATTTTAATATGAATGCGCTCTGCAGGAACGTAACATTTTGGCAGAGGTAGTGTCACACTGAGCTCACCAGGACCGTCATATGAAGTAGAATATTTGCTGGCAATCGTCCTCAAATTTCAGTCTGAAGTTACAGCACATTTACTAGGATACAGCTTGTTTAAAATGTCATAAATGATAAATATGACTTCCAATAATTCATAGACTGTGCCCGACGATTCTTTAACTTTAGATTTAACTGACATAAAAAAATGACTGATTCTTTGTGAACCATTTAACAACTACTTAATGGAAATATTTGTGACAAAGGAATCTGTAAATTCAGTGTAAATTTAGACAAATCTAACAGATGAGAAAGTAAAATAACGTGTGGTATTGGGAGAGGGAGGAAAGTTGTGCAGTTCATATACAGTTCATCACCCTAGAAGCTCACACTTAGCCTATTCGAACTATTGCTTCAGCAGCACGCAATTAAAACTCTCAACGCTAAATATGCACTCAGGTCATGTTTAATGGGCAGAGAGCTAATACAGGTTGCGCTGAGCAGAAGGAGAGGTGACTCACCCTACAGTCCACTGTGTAGGTGCTGTGAAGACAAGAGCAGGGAGGGCGCTGGTTGCCGTGCGGACTCTGACCGGCACCTTATCATCACAGACACAGCTCATCAGCAGCTACGAGCCTGCAAGCGCACAAACAGAAATATGAATCTCGTCTTTCTCTGCAGGATTCACATCAGCAAGTTGAGTGTTACACAGAATAACAGCTTATATCCATTAGAAGAGATATATTAGCATGTTAATATAGTCATGTACACACACTCCAATGATGTGTTGCTTGTTGTAGCAACTGATCTGATGTTATGAATATTTGCGCAAGCTGACACAAACAGTATTACTGTTGGTGCTGTGCATCCCGTCGGAGGTTCATCAGCTGCAGCTACGTGGTTCATATGTTCCCAGTAATAGTGTAGACAAAGAGACAACATGACACATAACATAAACCTTTGAGTCAATACTTTGCTTTTAATGGAGAAAGATGAAAATATCAATACCAGCTCATTTACAAATGCATTGCGTTACCCAGTTACTTATAGTTAATTGATTTTAACAACCACATGTGAGATGTAGCAAGAAATCAATTGAAGGGCCACGTTAAGTGACTGCATGACAGCTCATATTGTGGCCAATTTGACATAGTCTAATCTGAAAAGACAATAATCCAAAGAAGACAGGCAGGAGTGAATATTACATCGCAGTTTGACACTCCACCTCCCTCCACAACAGAAATACCAAGCTGTCTGGCGAGAAAACATGAGATGAAGTGGAATAAATTCTCCTGGTAAATGTTATTACAAACAATATGCCTTCATGGAAAAGAAAGAGGGAAGAGCAATCTGAACAGAATGACCATCCTGCAAACCGTTTATCAGCTTGAAATGCTATTTCATGCATTAATACTCCACAAACCACATTCCCCCCAACACTTTCAGGACAAAAGCCCTCCGCTTTATGATTACCAGTCAACTAAGCAATGCCTGTGGCCCCCGCCGACACACCACTTCCTTTTTACTTCCCTCAACGGCAGCTCATCTCGGGGCCCCTGCAGGTTCAGAGACAAGGCTGTCAGGGTAATGTGATCAAGGTGGATGCAGGCTGAGAGAGGCTAAATCGTGGCTGGGGGATGACATTCTTTGATTTTTAACCATTACAGAGTTTTCATAGAGCTGCAGTCAATTTATTTTATTTATTCTAATGAAGAGCATTAGGAGTGCCATACTGTGCTGCACTGCACATTGATCGCCTCGTTAATCACACTTTGCAGACACTCGCAAATCAAGTTCTAACAGCAAGCACTGAATCAAGTGCAATGAAGCATAAGCTCCTTCACAATTTATGATCTTTCAAATTGCATCTTTTCAACCATTAAATTGCAAGATACCATAAATTTTTATCCTCTCTTCTTCAGTGCTGGTATTGATTCTGTCGTGTGAAAAATAGAAGAGTAGTAAATTCAGGCAGTTAGACAGAATTTAAGCCTTGTCTTCGGAGAGGAAGCTGAATGGCACAATGGCTGTTAATTTGCCATCGAGAACAAATATCAGGTGTGATAAAAATGTAAAAGTCCAACAGGGGCTTCAAAGACCTGGCTGAGATGGGTTTCAGTCCTCTACAACCTTGAGTTCTTTTACTTCACTACCTCTGAAATGCCAGTGCACCTTCAGGGTCTTTTGCCGTTTTTTAAGATTAGGTACCTGATGTGCTGAAAAATTAGGATTAATATATGGTCATGTGCAGTCCTCACTATCTAAGAGAATGACGAGCACACAGTCGAAGACCCTGCAGCTTTTAAAGAAAAGAAGACATGAGTATCAGCAGCCCATATATGACTTTATATCTGCATGTACATGAATACAATGTTAATATTTATTTCTTTTCTGTCCCTGAGCAGAAGCAAGTTGAATGTAGAACAAATCACGACAAACTCAAGATTTGAGTGGGCCCTTATACATTTGCCCATGAAAATCTAAAATGGTTCTAACCTGCCCCATACTGCTTTCAGAAAATGGCATAATTGTTCTTAGATTGCATCTCACGCACATCGAGCTGTAACACTTGTCAAACAATACAGTCAAATTAGTTCTCTGTGATTGAGCAGGTTGAGGATCTATCTAGTACATTACACGACGAGGAAAAGAAACAGAAGTGCCACAAAAGAGTCTCAGTTTGTGTGATAAAATAAATGAGAGGCGAGAAAACCAGTCAAAAGCTTGTGTGAGTGAAGTGTTAACCTCTTCACATCTGTACAGGGACCAACTCTTACGTTTTGATTGGAAAGAGATCCTGCTGCTACATGTGGCAGGCAAGTAACAAAGCCTGCACTATCAGAAGTTAGACACATCCGCATGTCTGCGTTTTCAGACATGCAGCTCGAGGCTTCAGGTACATGAATATCTTTATGTAAAAGTGAGGAACAACAGCATCCTTTCACTTTCAAGTTTTAAAAATCGAAACAAATTAAAATTGTTTAGCACATGCAAAATGACATTTCCAAATGTCTGAGTCATTTCTTGACTTGGAACTGTGGAGAAGAAAGCCTTCACTGACCTCTGCACACTGAGGAAAGCAGGGCAGCCGTAATCATATGGTATGCCAGACAACTGCTCTGAAAAGGTGAACAGTAAAACTGCAGCGGCATGGCCGACAGGCGTGGAAGATAATGCTGCTCCAGTCACTTTCATGGGAGGTGCAGCCCGACTCAGACGGCACAAAATCTGACTGCACATCCTGAGAGAAGTAACGCTGGTGAGGCAGCAAAAGTGTGTTTGACACAGACCCTCCCCATGGGAAGCAGAGGAAATAGCACGTAAGGAAAACAAACCATAATAAAAGGCATAAAAGCCCACAAACATTGGATTGATCAGACAATTACAACCCATCTGGCTTGTTAAACTCAATCTGCTATCACACACAGGCTGGCAGTTTGGCTTTTTGCAGTTGGACTGTTCCCAGAGCTGCCAACAGCTGAAACTTCAAAGACGAGTCTGGTGATAAGCTATGTTTTTCCCATTATCAAATGCAATGAAAAGACAGAAACAATGAGTTGATTCTAATATCCAAGAATGGGCTGTTTTATAGATCCAGCATCAGTGCTGGCTGTCCCACAGATGTGTTCGTATGGGAAGTGTGAATATGAGAAACGGGAAGCAACTGGGCAACGCTGTCAAGGTGGCGAGTCGCATCGTTTATGAGCAGCGACCTTCTTTTGTCGGATATGGTCAGACAGCAAATCACAGGGACAGACGTTACCCAGCGCATTTATCTGCAGCTGAAAATAGTCCCGCAAAAATATATATTTTTGCCCTTTGAGTAACGCTTGCTGAAATCATAACCGTTTTTTAAAATGAGACTATATATTTGTGATACGTAAGTCTCCAGTAGGAACAAAAAGTATTGCTAAAAAGACTAATGCATTGTTGGTTTTAGGCTTGTCATTATATTTATTGACACAAAAAAAAAAAAAGGATATCTCCATCCTTATCGTTGAAGATGAAAGTCTTCATGCCGAACATTGCGGTCAGAACACAACAAAACAAACACCGTGTTTGGTCGTGATTTGATGATCCATCACTAGGGGCTCTTGTGATGCTCTGCACTGATCTATAGTCGCAGCTGAACTCTACATAATACAATACGTCCCTCTTGTGATGATTCAGATATAAAACCGGACCAAAACACAGTCTCACTCGATAGGCAAGCACATATCAACAAGCACACAATAGTGCACTCAAAAAGACACTTTCACCAGGCCAACAAAGGGAGATGCTACGAGGTATGACAACTTCTTGTGAACAACAAAATGCCGCCTGACAAGCTTTTAAGGGATGGTTGAGCTCTGGCAGATTACAGAGATCTTTATCTTTTCATAAAACGGAGTGCAGCATTTAAGTGCCAATGACTGAGAATACAATCTGAATTGTAAAGTGTGTCACAGCCATTACATGGAGATGTAGGGCCAGTAATGGTGAGAGTAATTGTGTGATGACAGTTTCACTGCACAGTGACATTCTCCAGGGCATTGTCATCATCCCTGACAGGTAATACGGGTCCACTGGGAATTGGGTATGTCTTACAGTTGGAGTTTCTTCTTCATAAACACCCACCAACCCCCCAACCCATCCTTACTTACAGCTTTGTCAAACCCCAGAACCCGCAGTGGCTTTTCAATATAGCTGTAGGTCTGAGTGAGGTAATTAGATGTTAATGTGAAATAATGGAATCATGGCGGGTTGGTACATAGGGAGAAATGCAGACCGTGGCGTGATCTCTGAGTGAAAAGCACAATTGCTAAAAAATCAAAACATGCTGTCAGCGGCTCACCTAAGCAGCAGAACATGCCCTGACTACATTACAATGGTAATTGCTCTGACAAAATTACCTTGTCTAAGATGAGCTCGGCCTGACATCTGAGACATGCATGTCGATTGGCTCAATTTCATGATCATTGGGAGGATGAAATCAAGGCCTTTATGTGGGAGAAAATCAACAGGGAAATTGACATAAACATCTCGTTCGGAGACATTACGCTGAATGGTAGAGGGAGCTTCAGTTTTACACTGCATTGTTACGAATCCATTTAAAGTGAAACTATACCTTCAAGGACCCATTCCTCAGATGGAAACTGAGTATTTGAGACTGCAAGACGTCAATGTGCGGTTAGTGGAGATGTATATACTGTACATACAAAAATATTTGATATCTTGATTAGAAATCAGATCATGTTGCTCCCTCTAGTGGTTAATTCACCTTTTGTGTAATTAATAACATTCGCTGAATATAATGTTGGCTTTGTGCAGCTGGATGTCAGATGTAAGAGTTAATGTTACCCCTCTTTTGACTGCTGCATGAGATGCCAAACTTGGGCTTTGTATATTTAAGAGTAACAAAGGAGGTTGAACCACAGCCAAGACTGAGTGAGATGTCTTAATAAACAAAAACATAGCATCATACATGGACTCCACCGTGGATTGTTTGTTGTGGCTCTTTCTGTCTGGGCTTTTCTTCACACATAACAGGACGGGAAGAGTTAAAATGCCTCTGGTGTCTGTGATCTGATGAGGATCACCTTCATCCATTTGAAAGGTGATTTCTGAGCAAAATTGTTTCTCCGAACACATGCTGCTTGAGCCGAGAGCACATTTTTCCAGCATGTTAACAAACATGTAATTTCCATAAACACGACCAGTAATTGACAGCTTGATTTGGGCTCTGCCAGGGAGCTGACAGACAGTTCTTGGCTGCTTTAATGCAGGCTGCACCGACTTAAGGCCTCACCAGGCTGTAATGAGCTTCTCACGGCTTTGTCTGGATTAGACCAGCAAACACAGAAAGAAATATAACACAAATCCAATTCAACATTCTTTATCTTGTTAGATTATGCGACACACTGTAGTTCAGAATTACAGTCAAATGAAACAATAATTTACACTAATTTCACATTTAAATCTAAATTAACAACACATTTTACAAGTTGCCTGCAGATATCAGACAATAAGATTAAATGCAAAGAAATTCACATCGTGCAGTAATGTTCATCTTTTTTTGTATGAATAAAGAGCGTGGATTTAAAGCAGAAATAGAATTGCGTAGGAATCCATGTAAAGGTGAACATCAGGTGTATGGGCTTTATAAGCTATACAAAGTGACTTTTAAGTGTAAATGATTGTAAAGATATTTTTGGGACGGGTTAGAAAAATACATAAAAACAGCAAAAAAAATTCTGTTGTAACTAAGAGTTCAAATACATGCCGATTTAAAGATTTTTAATATCTGATCTTTGTCATTCTGAATTAAGTACATTTTGAGACTTTTTAAGTTCTTGCAGCATTAATGTATTTATCTGTAATTACATAGTTAATTTCCTAAATTCTGTTATTGCTAACACTTTATCTAACAACAACACAAATGTTTCAATTTGAAAGTTGATGTGGAAAGTATTGATATTGGTGCTGTGGTTGCTTCAGTGGACTCTATATTTCACACTGCAGTGTCTGGAGGCAAAGGTTTGCTGCTTGAACACCAGCAGCCCATTCAAGTCCATTCTCCTTATTAAAAGCTGTGGTTCAAGAGCAGCAGAGAGATGATGGCGAGGACAAGAGGGAAAATAGTCTGATAAATCTGTATTGAACATTGAGTGAAGGATGTTAATACATATTAATGGTGACTGAAATATTTGCAAGTGAATACACCGGCAAAGGGGATTAAACATAACTCTCCATAGAAGGGGAGGTATCATCACTCCCATTCTGGCGTGGGACTCGGCCGTATCAGATTCAGCCCCATGCACATTGCCAGCAAACACTAAGCCCGTATCTCTCCACTGGGCCTCTCCGGAGAGTTTACAATTTCTCGCTTCGTTGGAGCCTGAGCTGAGCTTGTTACTGGCACAAAGGCTGAGAGGTGGCCTGGTTGAGAGCACAAAGCCGCCCTCACCTCTGGACGGATACATTTCCCTCAGATAACGGACGACTTGTTGGACAGCGGCACTACACTGTCCCTATACATTAGTATGACAGCCACACATCCCCTGCACCGTGGGACTCACAACAAAGTTCAAGTAAAAAAAAAAAATACATGACACACTGACATGGCTTTAGTAGACAATCCTTATTAATGAGTTGTGTTAGAAGTGGCGGAGGGACGTGAACGTGGCAGATGTCCGTCTGGTCCCTGGGAGACACTTTGCTGTCCCGCCGTGGGCTCTATTCTCTGAGGGCGCGAGCATCAGAGGCAATGTCCCATTTGCTTCCCGGCTGATTGCATTAACTCCCAGGGGGATTAATGATAGAAACACAGACATGAAATTTAGGGTAAATGTGCCTTTTAACCACACCAAAATGTATGTTAGGTCATTTGTAGGCGAATGAGGCCATTTAGTAGTTAAACCTATCATGTCCATATACATTTTCAAGCCCTGTAAAACCTCTCTTGCGTTGTTTACATGAACTTATATGGAAAATGAATTGATGTGAACAATGTAAATATTCCTGGTTAGGTGACCCCACAGCATATTGTTATCCTCTGAACATAAAGGTACACTTTCTGGTTTGTCATTATTTCATTTTCTAATAAGTAAACCAAAGCTACACTTACTTCAATTGTTGATAGTGTGATTTGAGGAGTCATTTGCATGTCGCACAACCTCCACAGAGCAAAGAAAGAGAACACTTTTAAAACGGAGTGATGTCAAACGAATGTGTGGGTCGGCATACGACAGAAACTGCACAGATAGAAGTGCTTTGTTGAATGAGGGCTGACACAACGTGGCCTTGCTTTGCTGCAGAGAGGACAATGACAACATGGCAAATGCAAGTTATTTGACTGTACTTTATAAACGAGGAGAATGCCATTATGGTTTCAGTAGGTTTTCAGTTGACAAGTAATATTGGATTGCTGCTCGTCTTACAGTAGGTCTCTAAGTCACAGCAATTTCAGCAGACATGTTGCTGAGACAGCTCCGGCATTGTTTTCTGGAACGCAGTGAAATTCTATTTTCAGTTTTACTTGGTGCAGTAATTATCTGCATTGTTGGTGAGAATAAAGAAAATAAAGTGCATGAATATGTGCCGGTCAATTGGATTCTGTCAGTTCAAGCAGAATTGGGTACACAAGCGAGCAGCTTGCCAGCTTGTAATAACGATGGTGTTTGCGTGGAACAATTTCCTCTCTAAAACAGCTCATCAACAGCAGAGAGAGTCTGTCACCCAGGGTACGGAGTGACAAGTCTTCTGCATCTCATCTGTTATTAACATGTCTCTTACGACAAGCTCAATTATCTGACACTGCCCGTAATTTCCATTCCTTTTTCTGGCACAATGTAAAGTTCCTCTCCTTCATTTTCAAAGCTGGTCGTTTTGGATCCGGCAAATACTGATATAAGACATGTGTGGGAGGAGGACGTGGAGACTGAGGGAAAAACATCTGCAAGTCAGAGCGAAGTTGCTGCAGGCTCACAATGCTGAGATCTTGCTGTTTTTTCCCCTCAATATTTGTTGTTTTAAAAAGCCTGAATGCTAAACATTTGTATTACAATAATGGTGCTTGTTGGTTTCCATATCAGAAGAATATGTGAGATTTACTATTAGTCAGCAGCACACAGAATCACTCACAACTTCCCGTAACTTTTGTGACAGAAGATGATATCAGAAAATACTAAATGGGCCTTGTGGTGAGATTGTTTTGTCAACAGATGTGAGAAGTCTCTTTTTCACGATGCTATAGAAGCTCACTGTTAACTAAAGCACAAAAGGATTGTTGATAGCGTTAATCAAGCTACATTTCAGACGGCTTTGCAATCAGAAAGCTGCGAGTGTGTGACGTCTGTGACCTCCGCAGTTGTGATCCCTGACCTGTATGAAGCGCTGCTGCAATAATTGCAAAGTACAATAGTTTGTACAGGGATTGTACTAATGAAAAAAAATGAAAACATTATATAATTTAAGTTGAAGGTGCTTCCTAACAGCAAGCTTTGATTAACTAAATAATGTAGAAGCGTTTGTTTCATTCTAATGAACCATTCAAACTGCTTTTTATTTTTTTCTACCCAACAGCCTAATGATTATTTTCAGACTGTACAGTCTTGCAATCATTTTGAATAAATCAAACTAAAATAGAGGATACATGCCATTCAAATGACTGACCTCTTGTTCTTCATATTTTGACTTGGAGAACATTTGGGACACTTTACAACCTTTCATCTTCAAGATATTTTGTTTCATGGCAAGCTTGGCTCTCAATCTGAAAAAGTCATAGTGGTGACTGGGAGCTATTTTGGAAACATTATATTTGAGGGCAGACCCAAAGGCCTGTTAGAGGTTACCTTACTGCTTCAAATCTTACAGCTAGACCTCCTCTGCTCATGTATTGAGGGGATGCATAATAAAAAGTAAAAATGATCCACCAAAGTGAAATATGGCTGTAAGTGGGAGTGTCTGGGTTGCTGTGGGGGAAGTTAGAGGAAGTGGTAATGATGACAGCTCTAACTCAGAGCAGGTGCAGCAAAGCATGGCAGGTTGGTCAATTGCCCAGAACCCATTACTTCTCTCCCGAGACCAACCTTGTAATGTGCTAGGTAACTTCTGTAAAGGATTGACCTACTGTCAACAGAGAAATCTCTTTTTACATCAAGACACACGTGTTCCTCACAAGGTTACGCAGGCAGGTTCGGGGCGTGTTGAATATCCAAGTGCAATTTTTCGCAAACATTCTATATTCTGAAAAATTCTTGGAAAACAAAGTCTTATATCTATCAGCAACAAATGCTCTGTCTGCATTTCTTGACTGGTCTTGTTGGACAGGTTTGGCTCATTGAGCTGTTGGAGACACTTTTCATTTTATACGCACAGGGGAACACAAGGGAATGTAAAATTCATCATACTGTTTCTCCCTTTGTGCCTTCACAGGAGCTTGAAACATGTGCGGCACTGCTAGAGATGGTGATAGGATGACCTTGGGTTCCAGATACATCTGTTTCGGTGTCATCTTCAGACAGCCACAGTTTGACCACTATTTACCAGATGCATTCCATCCGACACTTGTAACAATAGTGTAAATGGGACGAAATTGAGTTCACCTTAAAGGCGGACTTCAGTCCTCTTGAAGGCTGAAAGCCCTGGATGAGTCCGGTGCCCAGTGGCAGCTCAGAGTCCTTGTTTTGCTCCCTGAGACGTGTGTAATCAGAGAGAAAGTCCAGCACAGATTACAGTCTTCAATCAGTCAGGGAGGAAAATGATATGTACATCATTGTCTCTGCCGCACATCCCAGGCACTGTCAGCCTGCATGCATATTACCTGTGTCAAAGCTGCCAGAGACATGACGAGAGAAACTGAGAGCCATCACGGAGCCGCCACTCAGGGGGGTGTCGGGTCTTCGAGCGCAGCAGCCAGATTCAGTCTCCATGGGGACTCTACTCTGACCTCCAGGATGTTGTTGACACCATTTAATGTACATTTCCAGATACAAAAAGACTCCTTTCATATCTGAAATTGTTTTCAATGGGCTGAATAACACTGAAGGCCAGCTCTTGTCACCAAGAGAGAATTTTGAGCTCATGCATGCAGTTCATCCTCAACTCCAGTCTGAGGAAGTTGTAGCCGTTGTCACATTTGACCTTGAGGTGCACAATAAAGACAAAGATGTGGTATTTCGCACCCTGGCTCAAATTATACCTCCTAATCTTCTCATAGATCTCAACAGCATCTTATGCAATTGTCTCTTCACTGAAAACAGACACATGCTGCGTATGAGTACAAAGAACAACATAATGTGGACGATTTGATGGAGGCTTCTCATTGTTGTCGGTTCAATTTTCACAGTTGGATCTGGTCAAAAAACATACATACAGTAAATGCAAACCAGCAGGAGAGAGACATTTTGCAATACGGACAGGACAGATTGATCCAATCTGAGTTCCACCCTCCTAAAATAGAACATAGACATACCATAATTTTACTGTGTTTAATTTGAAGCTGTGAATGGCACTTTTGAATCGGAAAGCATGATGGAAAATGATTTGAAGCACCAGAATCACTTGCACCTTACTTTTATACCCAGTGGACATCTTTAAATTTAAACATCCACCCTGATATTCAATAATTGCCACAAATACATGAAAAACTAAATCCACAAGCCTCCGACTTCTGGCCGTGGCTGAGGTTTGCATAATAGCCTTCCTGTCCCTCCCTATGAATCTGTTCACCTTGAGGAGTCCACACCTAAACGCAATGTCAACACAAGCACTTTCTAGCTCGACGATTCTGTTTGTCCTGCTGGGGCTCCGGAGGGAGGTTGCCAAATTGTCTCTGGAATAAAAAATAAAAAGGCGTTGACCTTCTGCTAAATTGGCCACATTCAGTAGACAGGGAATATCAGGTTATTGAGTTGATCCATGCTGTGCTTCCCTGCATGGGGAAAATGATCTGCGCTATCGTCTGCCTTCTACAGTTGATCAAGGGCAAGAATGTGTCAGGAATGTAAAAACACAGGACGCTTTGTGTGTGGTTTTAAATGTCCTAATGGTTTAAGAGGAAAACACCAACATATTAAGTGCATTTCATTCAAGAGAAGACGTTCAGTTCATATCCCAAGAGGAAATTAAATAAAGGCTTTATTCTCTAAATTCTGTTTCAAAGAGACATAATGTAAATAAATGCAGCTGCTGGACCCCAACATTCATCGCACTGTACTTTGAAGTTGTTGATTCCTTGAGAAAGGCAAATAATAGTCACTTTGCAAAAATTGCAGGCAACAACTGGGGAAAACAGTGACAGTTGGGGAGAGATACGTAGGGAAGAAGCAGCACTCTTGCTGAAGTATTTGTATATTTGGGACAGTATCATAAAAGAAGTCATTTCTGTCAACAGTTCACATTACCTCCCAATGGTTAAGAACCATAATCCCAATAGCATTTTGAATTCTATCACACAAACAGATGGAAATATTATTGCATGATTACAGTATTTATTGTGTTTATGCATTTTTCCCATGAATTGGAAGATGTTGTGCACCATGTACAATTGCACCGATATTCCACCTGAGCCAGAAGCAAAGCTATTTGCCGTAATAAAAGCACACAGACCCCTAGTCGTGTAAACACTATTTTTCCATCACAAAAACCCAATACTGAAGCTGCATTATGGAGAGAGCTTTTCCGTTTTACTCTCCAAAATATGACTCAAATTGAATTGGGTTTTATTCCTCTTTTGCCAAATCCGTTCTCTGTGAAATTCAAACTTCAACAGCAACAACGGGAAACATCTGCCTCAACAAATCAAAGCAACAAGATACTTGTCAAGCATCTGTAAAAACTTAAATCACCTGTCACAGATCAATTAACTGGGCTAAAAACAGTGCTCTGCTCATGAGGCTCCCGGCCAGTGATGACATACATAAGTACGCTATAAGAAGGGCTGTTGACAACAGTTTGTTGACAAAGTTAACCTCCAATCCAGGTGGTCAGTTGAAATGACAGTATACATACAGAGTGTCACGCTCTGCAGCCACACGATCTCTCTTCCTTCCTCATGCCGAGGAGGCTCGCCAACTGATGGCAGCTTTTATCTGCAACGGCCAGAAGAACCATCCCTCCTTTTGTGAAAAGGCAATAGCTGTTTGTCAAGCAGGTGAAAGTTATCCCGACTCTGGCACCGGACAATCCTCCTCCACACATTTCTCCAACTGTGGGTGTGATTTGCATCATAAAAGCTAAAGGCAGACCATACACAGACTCCGGTAAATAATATTCAAGCACAGAGTACACATTCTATAAAAAAAATACTCCTGAACCTCACACCTGAGAAATATTTCAAGGCGCTCACGTTCTGATATTTTTTTATATTTGTCAGCCCTGGTTTTAACTGGAAAAAAACACAGTTCTCTAAGGTCTGTGTGCAGGTTCATTATTACAATATTCAGATTACCGAGTAGAGGAAATTAATTGGACTAATTAACATACAAGTAAATGATGATACCGTTAACACATTTCATTAACTCAAACTGTCATTCTGTTCCTGATGCACTTGGTATTGCATTACAATGAATTGGATTCATTAAATTATGCAAATGAAAGGAACGACAATACGGACAAGTCCTTTTTAACGTTATAGACCACATCCTCTAACTCGTTTTCAGCAAATTGACTAAGACTCAAAAAGCATGCGCTTTCCATTCGGATTACCCAGACAAAGCTTTTCATAGACTACCATTTTAATCATGTTCAGAGGCACTAAAACCGGGAAGGCTATAATACACATTTAACTCCCTTATGCCGCTCTCTTTAATATTAAAGAAAAAATAGCAAAAGTACTTAATTAGTCAAATGTCCCATTTAGTGTAAGAGGCACAACGTGATGCAGCATGTGTGTGTGTGGCAGGAACGTAATATCAGGTTAATATTAAAAAATTAATGGTAACTCTAGCAACTGATAATGACAGGAAACCGTATTGACTCTTCGAAGTCAGAAAAAAGAGAGCAGGTTATTTAAATAGGTTCCTGATAATTAACTCGACACATGAATCTAGGTCATAAAGCAGAAGCTGTTGCCTCGCATGCGTCGGTCAGGTTTGTTCAAAGTCATGAGACGGTACTTCTCCAGCAGCCGAACACGTTGCTGACATTTGTGTGACATTAACACACCTCCTGTTAGCCTCAGTGACTTCTGTCTTCTTATCTTAGCAGTGCTACATGGGGAAGGTCAAGGGGTCAAACATACCTCTCGTTCTGCTCCCTTGGCTGTAGTGACATCTACTGGACTACTAACCCAGAGTATGAGCCACGGGGGGAGAAGGAACCTCTGGCTCGATGACAGGTCTTCGAAAAGACACAAAACAAAAGATTTCAAGTAGAACTCAAACTGGACGTTTCGTCATTTTTGGATGAAATATCAATCTGCCCTCAGAAAGCGGACATTTGACAACGTCCATGGATACAAAATTAATAAAATAAGGGGAAATAAAAGGAAATTGAAGTGTAACAGAAGTTTTATATTGATGTGTTATATACATATTTACACAGAAGTAAGAGGAAACCTAAACAGTGTTTAGCATGTAATATAAAGATGCTGTTTTAATGGGGTGAAGCATTAATCTCCCGAAGAGGACAACATGTCCAAAGTCTAATCGAGTATGCCGCCATAATTCACTGTCCAGTGTGCTTATAAATTGACAATTCGACAGTTGGGGTGGGTGGGTTGGTAGGGGGTCAAATTAAAATAAAAACACATTAAGTGGGAGAGGGAACTGCAACATAAAGTTAAATAAAAAGTATGAACAAAAAGACAAACATTTAATATTTACTGACAATGAATATAAAGGACAGTTTCTTGGAAAGTATACAACCACATTTATACAAAATGATTAACAAGATGAAGTGATGAGAATAGTGCTGTTATATAAAGCGTACCGCTTTCAGGAATGCACAGCGTTTTATCCAATTGCATGATGGAGCAAAGATAGTGATGAGAACTCGGCCAAGCAGTTTCTATAACATGAACAGCCCTCATCAAAACAACTGACCGATGGTAGAGTTGGACGAGCATTGGTAACGTGGTGACAGATTAATTCACCTCAGCTCTCGGTCCATCACCATTTCTTCACAACACCACCACCACGGCCCGAGAAGCTACAGGGGTGATTTACTTTAATTATATCAGTCACAAGTCACCCTGAGTTTCGAGTCAAATTTGGCAATTCCCTCCACAAAAAATGGCTTTACTTCTCGATATTACAAAGGATGTTTAAAAACAAAAACATTTAAAATACATATAATGGAGCCATTCCAAATATCTTTGACTTTTAATATCAGAAATACGATTTTTATGTAAAGCCCAAATATAAATAGCTGTTCAGTCAAAATATTTAATAAGCAAATAATGTGCATCATATCAACAGTATATGTTCAAGAGGAATTACAATACAAAATATTGATTGTTTTGATTTTCACCTGCAAAATGTTGCAAGTGTGAGCAAAGCTTTTCAGTATGGCTGGCTAATTTGCAAGAAGACTAAAATAAGAATGCATAATATAAAAAAAAACACACATGAATACATTTGCATGGACATAAGCAATAACATAACTTAAAATTAGCTCTGTTGTGAGACGAAATCTTTGCTTAAAGGATGGAACAAACGTTGCTGACCAAGGACATCAAAAGAATATACCATGAAAAAAAATGTACCGATATGTTTGTGAAACACAAACAAAAAATAGTAGGTTCAAAACAAAATGGCATCCTACATTTCCAACAACAGAATATTATACAAAATAAGGCATTTCATTGTGTGTTTACTGCAATGTCCCCCCCCCTACTAGTTTTTCCTCAGTAAAAACCAAGGCTAGACATGACCTGACTATTTCCGTGTTAAAATAGATACTGTATATATATTTATAATTTTAGTTTTTCTTCAAAACTCAAATAAAAATGCAGGTAGGAGTACACAGTATGAGAAAGGTTGTAGAAGTTCATAAGTGGAGTGTAAATCACTCCATGACTTCCGCTACCGTGGTGACGAGTTGGAGAGGGATCTCCGCATTGGCCAGGATGTCCTGGGCGTCGCTGGAGCCCTGCTGGACGTTGGTGAGGATGAGGGTGGTCCCGCCCGCCGTGGTGATGATACTGTCTGAGGACCCCGCAGATTCCATTGAGGCCACCAGAGCGCTGCCAGAGTTCACGCCTTTTTTGTTCTGATGAGTTTTAACGTGCTTCGCCAGGTGGTCGCTCCGCATGAAACGCTTTGAACATTCTGGGCAGACGAACTTCTTCTCTCCTGCCAGAGACAAAATACAGTTTGAAAGATAAGTGTGATGATGAATATTTGGAGTCAAACATGGCATCTGGAGAACATGCGTCATAGGTGAGCGTCTGATTAATAAAATCATTTTATTGTAATATTAGTTGTTGAAATCTAACCCATTGCAAAGTGATACCACATAGTTGATTACAATTATTAAGAATTATAAACCTCGAATTATTAAATACGTAATGCTTCAAGGGATAGTTTAGACTATTTAAAGCGGGGTTGTATGAGGTACTATCCACAGTCTGTGTGGACCGAAACTGCTGTGCGTAGTAATACACTCAGTATGGATAAGTACTTCATACAACCCCACTTCACTAACAAATCAGAACTATCCTTTTGATATCTGAGCTTGAAGCTGACATTGTAATGAAATGATACTATAGGCTGTACTGTCAGAGGCCTCAGTCAGCCAAGGGCAAGGGCTTATAAATTGGTCAAATCTCTTTTAAAAGTCTATTCTGGGAGTAAATGTCATCAGATAATGTAGCTCATTATGTTGTGCTGGTATATTTCACTGGGCTACTACTTCCTATAGCTCACATCATGACACCAGATGGCAACTGCAGGGAAAAATGTCATAAAACAGCAAATTAGGTGAATGTTCAAATTCTTAAGGAGAATAATGAGATAAACCAAAAGGCTCAACAGCTTACTACGAGCATACCTTGAAACACATTTGCCATTTAATCTGATGTTAACAGATCTTGCAAATTAGACTGCGGAAAAAAACAAACATGTTTAACTCTATTGTTGCTGAGCTAGAAAACTGTGAAATCTAGTTGTACTTTATTCACAATGGCATTCAAACCTCTCCTGACATTTAACATGTACATCTCAAGGGGGACAAGCGCTGTTTCTTACATGACTCACACTTTGCAGGGCACACATTAACACATTGTCCTGGTGTTTTCCTGATGTGCAAACAAAAAAGGAGCAAAATAAAATGGCACCTGTGTGTGTCCTCCTGTGTCTCTGCAGCTCGTCGCTGCGTGTGAACCTCTTCCCACAGAACATCCAGCTGCAAACAAAAGGTCGCTCCCCTGAATGCCAGCGCAGGTGTGCTCGCAGGTGTGATGTCTTTCCATATACTTTCCCACAGCCAGCAATGTGGCAGATGTGCTGCTTCTTTTTCCCCGTGCTGGATCCCCTGAGGAACAGAGGTATGGGCAGTGAGGGTCCCGATATGTGTATTTACAATGCAGAGCGGTGCGGCGTGTGATGGCTGGCCTACTCACCTCCCACCTGACTCTTTACAGTAGGGGCAAGTACACGCCACTCTGCGCAGCCTCTTGCCCTCCTGACCCAACTGGTCCTCCTCGTCCACCAGCCTGACGCGAAGGTGGGACAGGTCGCTAGTGTTCAGGGTAGAGTCGGTGCTTAGCTGCCAGTCTTCACAGTCTGGCTCTTCTTTTATCCGAATGTCTGGAAATAATTCGGACGTAAACATCAAGCAGTGGTACATTTATCAAAAAGCTTTGAGAGAGAGAGAGACTATTATTCTGCGTGCAGTGTGACAGAATGGAAGCAAATATCACAAGTTAAACTTAGTGATAACATAATTACTTAATTGACAGAAGATTTATCAATGGAAATTTGATAACTCAATCAACATACCCTGTGGATATTTGGCCCACAAGTGGCAGAAAAAGGAAAGAAGGACTTTGCTACAATGAAAAACGTCATCACGATGTTTGGATCGCTATTATTACATACAAACTAAACAAAAAGCACTTGAAAAGATACAATGTGTTTTTTAGAGATGCTGAATGTAAACAAGCTATATTTATTAAAAAAACTCCAATTGTTTGGGCAAATCATGTACGAAAGAAATTCTTTGCTGAAAACAACTTCTAAAATATGTCTTTGTTGTATATGAAAAACTAAAATACAGACCATTTTCACAGCACATGATAGAAAGAATAGCACAGGCTTTACTGGTTGTTTGAGAAACTGAGAAATCATAATTAATAAATTACACCTGTGCTTTTCCTGCTGTGACGCGTCAAGGTGTCTTCAGTGGACAAGCCCTATTGCCTGGTGGTTTAGTCGTGAGTTAGATCCCTACGACAGTACAGAAGGCTCTGTGGACTGCGTGCCACCACACATCCATTCACACTTCATAGATTCGTGTGACACGAGGGTCGGCAACCTATTTGGTATGAAGTGCCATTCTTAAATATTCGTATTAATCAGTATGCCATTTCATCATCACGGTTAACATCTTCTTTAATTATGACACCACAGAGAAGTAGATAATCCACATAGATAAATAATCAGGAACATTGTCACGAAGTAGAAGGTTTTCTTAATAGTAATGGAACAAAATAAAATAAAAAAAGCTACTGTACCTCCAAGATTGTCTGCGTCTCCATGTTGGGTCATTGTGTTGACTGTCACTGTCTGCAGGTTGGGCATCTGTCCCGCGCTGATGCCGACTGGACTGGAACCCAGTGATAGCGTCTGGACTGGAGCCAGCGTTATCTGCTGGGTTGGGGTTGTTGGCAGCTGCAGATTCTGTAGGCTCTGCACTCCCTGCACCTGAAAGGTCTGCCATTGTATCTGACCCGACGCTGTGACCGTCTGAGCTTGAATGATGAATGTTCCCGGGTTGATCAGCTGCAGGTTCTGCCTGCCTGTTGCCATGGACTGGACCATCTGACCATTGGTGGTCTGAATAGGTACCTGCTGCAGCTGGATGATGGACTGAGCTGAAGACACCTGGATGCTCTGCTGTTGGTTCTGTTGGAGGAAGCCCTCCTGGAGACCAGAACTCGACTCAGCCTGCTCTGTACCCACTGATGACAATGAAGTGTCTTGTGTCAGCAGACCTGATTCGTTTGTTGGAATGTGTAGCCGAGAGGAAGATGTTGGCACATATATCTCATGATTTGCATCCGAGTCTTCTACTTGTAGTGTCTGTGAAAGGTGATTATCTGTCTTCGCCAAACTCTCCGAGCCATCAATGGGCTGACTCGTCATAATTAGCTGGCCATCGGCAGTGACCCCTGTTACTATAGTCTGAGCACCAGAGAGGCCAAGGGAGTCCAAGTCCACACTGTTGATAGGAACAAAAGTAATGTTTCCAGGAAAACCCAGAGGCACATTAGTAACAACCTGACCCTGGTTGTTGAAGGTGGCGTTGCCAAGAGAAACCCCCTGGAGCTGCTGGACATTACCAGTCTGTGATACGAGGTTCTGGTTGTTATTAAGGATGTTTGCAGTTGGTGTTATACTGAGACTCTGGCTACCGTCAGAAAAGATCTGAATCGGCCCTGTGGAGTTCTGAGACGCTCCTTCCATGCCGGAAGTGGAGAAGCTCAGCTGTCCATCCGCTGTTTGAAGCTGAGGAATCACTTGGTACTGAATGTTAGGCACTGAATTGGCAGAGGAGGCGTCCGTTCCCGACGTCACAAAGATCGGCTGACTCTGTAAGTTCTGGAGAGGAAGAATATACTGTCCGTTCGATGTTAATATTCCTTGATTTTGGATTTGTACAAATCCAGATTCATCTTTTGCTGCTGTTGTTGAGGTTAAAATCTCCCATTTTTCAGTTCCAGTAAGCTGAGTAGATGGATATGATGTCTGAGAAAAATAAATATTGACATTAAAAACTAAATTAGGCATTCGTTGTCAATTACATATTTTAAGAAATGCAAAGCACTTGCTCAGAAGTCTGGTCATAACCTGATTTGTCAAATTTACAGGAAATATATTTGAGACTTTGTGCAAAGCCCAATATTTAAAAAATTGTTGGGGTAGAATAACATTCAGTCGAAGCTGCATAAGAAATACATGCACGTTCAGTTTCACATGTGTGTTCTTATTCACAGTAACTGGTAATCTATGAATGCAATACCTTAGCTTTGCCTATCATACATCACAATATATCAAGAGATGTAACCCTGATGTCATAACTGAAATCTGACTGGTAACTCATACATTATTCAACCTCATTAGTGTGTCATCCTCTGTCAGCTACTCTGACCCATGAAACTAAATGTCATGGCCGACAGCAACTCCTGCTACATCCAACTACGCTTGAAGGCTAAATTGATGGTGGCTAGCGCTACGTTTTCAGGTGGTCTTGAGGCAGTTGTCGAAAGCATTCTTATCAGACAGGATTAACCTCCGCAAATTGGCAAACACACATGAATTTATGTTGACCGTATAAAACGAGAGCCGTGTGAACACAGCAAAAAAGAAACCTCACCGCTTCTTATTTGTGCTCCTTTGTTACGCTGTCACCGTTGTACTTAAGACTTCATTGACTATAAACACAAACTTAACTCTTCTTGCAGTTGCTTTAAAGTGAAAACATTTAAGTAGTGCTCCTGGCTTCATGTCTTTTGTCAGATTGATTGGTCGACAAATATTGCAATATTGCTTTGCCTACAGTATCACCATACATTGAAATCACTCTAGTATAATGATATGCACCATATTGCCAGATACGTGCCAATACACAGCCCGACTTGTGGTTGATGTTGCTTTTTATCTGAGGGCAATACAAAATAAGCATGGAGCAATAGAGTGAATCCCAGGTGTACACTAACATGAAATATAGAAGACCTTGTTACATAGTACTTCCAGTGATAACTGCAATTGCATTCACGATGGCATATACAAGGGCCACTGGGTTTAGCCCCAGTACATGCAGTCACGTGACCAGATAAGCCTTTACTGAGTCTTTTTTTAGTCGTTACTGGTAAAAGCATTCCAGTTGATGCAATGAGATTTCCACCTAAGTGTCAAAATGTGCCAACGTGTAAGCTTGACTACTCTCGGACCACCAGCGTCGCTCAGTTGTGACTGAGGACTCAACCTAACTGCTCTGTCTGATCTAGCAGAGGTGCTGACTTACCACATCAGCTACAGCACCTACCCAACCTTAGTGCAGGTGGTTGCTAGCAGGTCGAGGGGTGATGGCTGAGTTTCCTTCCCACAAAAAGCACATTTAGAAAGGAAAAAAGTGGGTGTCCATTAGTCTGGGCCACATATAAATAATAACTAATTGCCAAAAAAGCAAAGTCTGAAGTTAAGGGACTTTCTTGTGTTAAGCCCTCACGGCTATGATAGCACCTATGTGATCTGCCTGATGGATCGTGGAGGTCTCCATCGTGGAATATGCCTACTATGAACTATTCATACACTTTGTCATATTCATTGAATGTATTTTAACTCTAAATCTGTCCTTCTGTACACATTACATCTATTGCATCTGTCCATCCTGGAGAGGGATCCTCCTCTGTTGCTCTCCTGCAGGTTTCTTCCCTTTTTTCCCCCCTGAAGGGTTATTTGGGAGTTTTTCCTGATCCGATGTGAGGTTTTGGGGCAGGGATGTCTATATGTACAGATTGTAAAGCACCCCGAGACAAATTTGTAATTTGTGAAATTGGGCTATACAAATAAACTGAATTGAATTGATGTTTAGATCTTACTGGAGTTCACAGAAAGTCACTTGAATCCAAGCAAAGGAAGCGGGATTAGTAAACTGACTGAGAAGAATAAATGAGGGCACAATCCCCCTCGGAAAGTGTTGAACATGTGAACTTCGGCAAGCTGCACTCAACGACGTAACAGTTCGTCCCAACCCCATGAGGGAGACCTTTACGTTACCTGGCTGCCCCTGCTTTGCTCCTCCTGCTGCAGAAAGTCGCTTTGACTGCTGTCCACGTCCAAGGCAGCCATATCTTCTGATTTTATCGGCTGTTCTGGGGCTGTGTTGTAAAAAAAAAGAAGCATACCGCTAAGAGGGGGGGGAACAGCTGAAGCTAACGTGAGCTAAACAAGCCTGATACTCACACAACTAGCGGACAAGCACACATAATAACGTCGACGAGCAAACAATAAAAAAATAACTGTCGCTACCACCTGAACCAAACTCCACGAAGAAAATAGCGACGTGGCAATAATTATGTTGAGACTAGTGGTGTGTGCTAGACAAGCTAACACGGGTAGCTTAGCTCCCTTCGCGATGATTAGCGCTATCACAGCATCCACTAGCCTGCGAGCTAATTCAGCCAGAGGATGCCTGTGGTAGCTCGTTAGCTCGGTGGAGAACAAGATACAGCGCCGTGTTACGTACCAGTCATCACGTGACTTGTCGTGAAACGGAGAGTCCTGATAGTCACAAGCCACCGGACATTATCAGCAAATACAATTGATTGTTTACGCGTAGAAATAGGTGATAACTGTCAGAATTTGTTTTCTTCTATTTTGATTGACGGGCGGTAGGTAACACAAAGGGTGGGGCCTCCAGTGTTGACTGGGAGTGTTTGCGTCACAGACAGGAAATCCCGCCGTCCTTCTTAAAGGGGATTGGTTATTCGTTTTGAACACCGCGATGTTATTTGTCGGTGGAAATGTCAATCATCCTTTGTTGGGTGCTTTTCCTGTTTATTATGCACGTTTAGTTGTACAGTACTGAGGTTGATGGAGGATGGAAGTTTCATTGTATACTCTCAGTTACATTGTTGTTACCAGTGAATCAAACCTGTTCAGTGTTATACACTATATATATATATATATATATATATATATATATATATATCAGGACTCTCAAGTCTCACGCATTGAGCGTGAGACTCACGCATTTCGGTTTTAACTCACGCACTCCCGCCACACATCGTATTTCTCACGCTGAAAAAAACTCTCGGCTATTTAATGCTTGAATGCAGGGGTGCTCAATACGCCGATCGATTGGTCGATCGCGGTCGCTGCAGAGCTCCGACGCCGGTCTGTGCGCATCGGGACGGAGCAAAAAAATAGTCACTAGCACCCCCCCCCCCCCCCCTACAGCCATGCAACCTAACAGGTGTGTGGTTTAGGTTAAAAAGCTGGGTTTGAAGATGGTTTCAGTCCAATTAGGGGGTAATGTGGGCAAGGGGACACATTGGGTTGAAACAGTTTCCTAATTTGTTGCTTGTTTTGGTGTTTAGCTAACTGCTAACAGTACTACCAGTACACACACTGAATACATTGGCGCCACTCGACCGCTGCTACACAGACAGACAGCTTGGTGAGTTTAGTTTTTTCGCCAGATTGCCTGCACTCTTCTGAGCTTGTTTTGAGTTTGAATGAAGTGTCAGCCTCGTGCTATGACCGACCGCTATAGCTTTAAAATCTGAGCCGGTGGCCTGATGGGATTGAATGAAATACAATTGATGGAGGAAACACTGCATTTTACTAAGATTTTGACAATGAAACTGTATTTCATGATGATGGTTTTATATAAGATTAAGGCAGATTAGATCAGCATGTATCCCTCTATTTGCCTGTCTCTATTATGAATCTGAATGATGCCATTCAACATTGCAGGTTTGCGCTCATGCGTTACTACAAACTAATATTGTCTTCTTACCTGTTAGTAAGAAAGTGATCAGCAACTGAGTTTTAAGATGTGCTTTGATTACTCGGATAAAAAGGAATACAATCAAGACACAATCTGAGTTTGTATTTGACATGATTCTTTCCTCTCCATCTGATTGTGCACACTACACTATTGTGAAAGTGCATTGAAATGAAAGCTTGCATGCTATTGTACATGCTATGTAATGCTATCAGGACCCCACTTCTGAGTACTATTTGTGGTGTGTCAGTTCCTCACAGTGCACGACCACAGTGAGGCTATTTCTCTCAACCTTCAATTCAAACTTGGCCCATTACAACCAGACTACAAAAGCACTTTCCGTGCACTCAGGAGCTCACAGCAGTGAATGGTGGATATTTCCAATCACTCTACTGTCAATCCAAGTGTCAGGTAAACACAGGCCAATGGAAACAGCTTTAGAAAAAGCTTTGCAGCTGTGCCTGTCTTACTCCAGGAGTCCTTGGAAAGGTATCAACAATTTCTACAAAGACCTACAAGTTAAAGGGAAAAGTCAAATATCCTAAAAACAGCTCAAATGCAACATCCTGGTGGACGCAGTGGCCTGCACGAGATAAAACTGCCATAGTGTTTGTCTTCAGACCAGTGAGTGTTGTCGCCAGCTCGGGCTGCAAACAAAGGAAACTAAATTGTATTGACAGACCTAGTTTTCACTTTGTGAGAGGAATCTGTGAAGTCTGAGCTTCAGCACATCTTTACGGGTTCTGTGTGATATATATCACTGTAAATAGGGGCATCAATGATCTTCTTACTGCACAGACCCAGCTTTCATTTACTTTTTTTAAGGGGAAAATTACATTTTCCAATTCATTTTTTAAATAATCTTAACAGAATAAATTGAAAAATAGCAATGAAATTATTTTTTTCCCAAGACAAAAGACACGTCTCACTTTATTCTGGGGGTTAAAATCAGTATTGAGGCACAGAGCAGAAAGGATAAGAGTACCACAGTGAGCCCACAATAGTGTTTCATATTAACATATTGACAGTTGTTTTCATGAAGGCCAAGAGAGAGTGACCCCACAGAGAGAAACTGCCCTGCTGGAGGCACCGAGTGGGACACTGTAAATGGGAGCTGAGAGAGAATTGAATCTGACGTAGCACAGAAGTGTGGATGGAATATCAAATCTCTGTCTGAACTGAGAATATAACTGTCATACATAATTATAAATGAGAGTTGCAAGGTTTCTATGATAATTTGTAATGCGATAGTTCAACATATCTTTAACATACAGATGTAACATACAAATGCATTTAGTATCAGAATTTCACGTCGACATTCTTCACACGTATAAAGACATTTTATTCCAGTTTTTCGTTACTCTCATGACAAAAAAACAAAACAAAGACAGTATAGTTGCACAAAGATAAGCAAACAAACATTTTTTTTTTTTTTTCAGGAAAGAGGCTTGAAAATAGAAACAGCAACTACAACCAGCTCACAGTATACATTGAATACTTGTTGGTTAGATGTATGTAAACAGAGATTGAGCATGATATTGCAAAGATCACTGAAGTAATATGATATATAATAAATTCATATGTACAGATGAGGATTATGTCTGTTGAAAAGCAGATTTACACTCAGTGGCTACAGGTTGTACAGTCAAATGTAATCTAATAAAAGCGTTTGCCATGCAGTGTGCTTTTATAAAGCCTATACTGTTGTTATACTGTACTGCATTATATCGACCTCAGTAATAGCATCATTATAAACAGCCTCAGTCATAAACATAAGTTAATGAACATATTTTTAATTTTGCAACACTTGTAATAAGAACTGCAAACAAAACAGAATTTGTCAACCTGATTATGACTTATTAAACACTTATTTCTGTAAGGCCCCAGGGCTGTTTATGGTGTTTCTTTCTCTCAGGTGTTATCCCTTTGATGAAGAGAGCAATAAATCAAAGCACCAAGTTGAATCATGATAGTAGAGCATGATTGTTGCATTAACTTTTATCAGTGCTATTTTAGTAAAATCTTGATTCTACATTGATTTCATGTTTGTTCTTTGCAAAGTATATAGTGCATGTGAAAGACAGATAAGTCACACAATGGCAGTACAACATGGCAACACATTTATTATCAAACCAAAATAGAGACAATTCCTCTTCGTAATAATATGATACAATGCGTTTACAATAAGCATTGCATTTCCCCACACAATCCCTTTGCATCGTAGCTGCTCTTAAAAAACGGCGTAGTTATATATCTATGTGTATTGGCGTAATATATTCCCGTTTTTAAAAGTTCTTCAAAGGTCTTTGGTGTGCATGTGATTTACAATAGCCGGCAGCGATCTGTTTTCCTGCGTGTGTTTGAAAGCAAGCTTTCCCCTTCTTGGTTTGATGCCGCTGTGGTTTGCCTCTGGGCCGAGTGGCACCGCTTGATTGATGGTGCTGACAGAACTTTTGTACCAACAGAGATTCCATCATATTTCTGGACTTTTTAAAAATGTGATGTACTTCAAGGTTATATAGAATTCTTTAACAAGCCACCAAGGTCACCTGATGTTGTTTATATCAGGTGCTTATGTTTGCACATTTACATTAAAATGTGCTCAATTGTGTCAGGACAGAAAGGACATCCAATGAGTTGATTATTCATAATTATATAATGACATTATTATAATCCTTGCCTCTTTGTTATGGTGTTTTGTTCATAGACTACATCTGCATGATTGTAAATAGCTTTATAACTCGCTCTGAGAATATTTATTGTCATTTTCTGAAAAACAAAATACTCAATGACCAAGGCCACTGGGAACAACTCGTCAATTTCCGAGCTTCAAAACTACAGTAGATGAATATGTGGGATTTAGGTTGGCCAACACTACCACCACCCCGAGAGGAATGCAAAGCCCCCGTTGTGTTCTCCAGATGATCGGTATGGTTTCACTTAGAAAACAATGAGCTGAAAACAGCCTGTTGTTGCACAGAAGACAGTATATAAGAGCTGCACATGTTGGTCTACTGCATGAAATATATTTAAGTGATTAAAATCAGTGTTTAATGCTAAAGCAACCAAGCAAAGAAAGCTAAATGTTATTTTATACACATGTTGTCATCCTTCTTTCAATCCATCCAACCACAACAAACACTATCCTATATTTTGCCACTGATCTCAAACCTCAAAGACTATAATCCACCTTATTTCCATGACAAACACTGTGCTTTGTAGTGCTAGCACAGGCTCGGCTCCTTTCCAAAACTAGGATATGCAATACTATCTCCGTAAAATGACCATTTTTATTCAATTTTTTTGTTCCCATCAAAAGGCCATTTTGTTCTCTGCAGTCTTAATGGTTACAATATATTCACCAAAGCACAGCTGATCTACAGCTCTTTGTTCGGACTCCCATGGAGAATACAATCTTACTTTGGAGCACTGCGGCTGCAGCCATAGAATTCCATCAGCATAAACGCTTCACAAACACTTACACAAAGTATAGAGGCGAGAAAAACACTTCAGACAACAGGAATCGTTTTCTGGTTGTGGATTGTGTCAACCTCTATTTTCATAGTATACGGAATTTCACAAGATGTGGACTTCCTTAAAAACAAAAATATGTTTGAATGAATATTTCTTCGTATTTAATTATATTTACTTGTAGGTGTGTATTTGCCTTCAATGCTCAGGGACAGGAAACATAAACTGCAAACATAACAAAGATGCTATATTAGAGGTTTGTAACACAGTTCTGTAGGGACAGGGAAAGAGAGGACACACAAATTCATCAATCATAAAAGAAATGAATATTGTAAATAAAAGGTTAACTCAATCACTTTACAAAAAATAATTTAAACTGACCAGTTCTTTTGGCCAAAACACCTGCATCCTGCATGTGCCCTTCTAAAATCAGCATCACTTAACAGATTTAATTATAATGGTCCTCTCTCTGCTACAGTCAATGTCAGCTGTGTCTTTTAATTCTCTAATCAGTGGTCGGCAGGACCACTATCACCATCCCCATGCAGCTTCCCACTCAATACAGACATCCCAAAACACACACAGGCTGGTTTTGTCAAATGTTTTATTGAGTGTAGACATCTGGGCTACTGTAAAACATGCATTATCTGCAGAAGGGGGAGAAGAGCAGGTGGCATTGTCCCCGCTGTCAGCTGTGTCAGTGCTGGCACCCGAGATGGAGATTAATGAGGTATCTGGAGAGTAATATGCTCCTTCAAATGCTGCAACAATTTGGAGTGGGGGCCGATCCTGATCTTAAAAAGCAAAGCTGTCAGAGTTTACTGAACCTGTGCTTTGGATCACAGGGGAATTGTGTCCTCGTGTGAGAGTGTGGCAATGGGTATCAGGCCAAAGTAGACAGAAAAGGGTAAGAAGAACAAGTCAGTTATGTAAACAAACATATTGTTCTTGTCACTTTTTCTTTAATTTGGCTGTTAAACTTGAAAAAGATGATGTCTCCATCTTCAACAAAGTTGATGCCCTGTTTTCTGTATTTCCCTGCTGCCTGTAAGATAAGGAAGAAAAAACAAAATTAACAATGGAGCCCATAATAACACAGTGTGCATTGTAAATAAATAATCGTAGAAAAGAATAGTTCAGTCAAATGTTCTCTCCCTCTCTCTCTCTCTCACACACACACACACACACACTATATATATATATCTCTCTCTCTCACACACACACACACACACACACACACACGCACACGCACATGCACAAACACGCATCCATGTTTTGCTCAAGGGGTGCCTGTATAATTCTCTATTCTGCTGCTTTCAGTTCCATGTGTACAAGCACAAAATGTTAATACGTCTTTGATTACAGCACGATCAAACTTCTCAAGGAAACAAAAAGTTCTAACATTTCCTTTGTATACAGTAAGTGTTTGTTCTCCTTCCCGGCAAACTCAAAAATAATTGACTTGAAGTGCTAATACGGACAGGTTTATGCATTCTGGTTCTGCACAGCGCACAATTAATTAGAAGAATCAATGTCCCTTTAAAGGCTCAGGAGACCATTTAATCCAAGCTCAATACCACCAGAAACACTGGATGGAGAGGGAGACAGGGGAAAAAATCAATGGCTATTTGTAATTCCTGAGTATGTATTAAACCAGACACGTCTAACTGGTTCATTTGCACTTGAAAGCAGCCATCTGGAGCAGCAAGCTTGGCTTAAGCAGATATGATTACTAATAATGTGATATCCCCATACACTGGCCGTATTCAGACAGTCTATTCCCACACATGGCATTAAATAGCACAGACATTAATGCCACAGTCAGAAACGCTCAATGTTCTTACGAGGCCCAAAAAGGGATTAGTAAGGGAGCATGCAGTAAGGACCTGACACTCAGATCTCAACCTCGGATAACAATGGTGGAACTCCCCATGGACCCACACGCTTCACCCTCTGTTTGCAGCTTATGATGGGTGTGGACAATACACTGCCGCTGCATTAAAACCTAAAAAAAGGCTTGAATAGTAAAGAGATTTAAATGTTTTCAAAGTGCTTCCTTTGCACACTGGTCCCCGCAGGTCCCTGTGTCACCATAATTACATTAGTTGAGTCTCTAAGTGGGCACATGGAGTTGATGGTGGTGATAGTGGGATTGTAATAGCATGGCCTGCAGCTGCTGCTCACAAATGTCACACATAGCAAGGTTTAAGTCACTATACTGCTTTAATTAAATCAACTTCAAATACAATTTTTAAAACAGAAATTAAAGTATGAAAAAGAGCATCTTTGATTTGAAAGGCATCCTACAGCGTTGATTAACGGATTATTAACTCTGTACCTTCAATTAACAAATTACAGTGTGCCGATAAGAAACTAAATTAATGCCAAACCCTAAAAACAACACTTGTAGTAGGAAGAATACGTGTTTTGCAAAGTAGCTGATGCAGCACATGAACAACCCACAGCCCAGTTAAATAGTCGAAAACGAACACAGGCCATCCGAAAAATATCATACGGAAGTCACATTTATATGCTAACCATGCATGAAACCATCCTTATTTGAGGAATTTCACACTTTATTTAACTTGCTGCTGTATATTACTGTCACATGCGTACAGTGGCTTGGGTATTTGGCAACAGAGAGCTCTGAGCTAACAGCACACTCTATATATCAGATAAATGCCTGGTGAGGAGACAAAGTGCTACCTCCAAGCGACTGTGCCGAGCCACGACCAAGAGCTGCCATCAGCCAGTTAAGACACATTGTGATAAAGATATGCACAGCTGGAGCAGCATGCCAGTGTTTAGAGCCAGAATCAGTTGGCTTGTCAGGAGTGGTGCTAGAGTGTGTGCAGTAATTTCTTCCCCTGAGTAAAGGTGAAGAGCGGTTTGCAGCCGGGGCTGTGTGGTGACTGTCAGCTCCACTGATCACAGGAGACTTCCCCTCATCTCTGCTGGCACCCTGACTGCTCACCTTGACAGCGCTCTCACTGCCTTCCTCTTTAAAATCCGAGAATTGCATTACTTCCGCCATAATGAAGCCCTTCTCAAAGTCGGTGTGGATCTTCCCCGCAGCCTGTGGAGCCTTAGTTCCTTTCTGTCACGAGGAAGGAAGAGAGAGGACAAATGAATTGTTTAGGAGAAGATGGATTGCAGCATGCGAGCGACATGGTGTTTGATAGGGTGATAGCGTCGCGAGCATCACTCTGGGGTGTTTTCAGTCGGGGGCATTCTTGCCTCAGCCCTGATTTCTGGATAGCTTTCCACTCGGCTGTGCCCTGCTAAGGCAGCCTGGACACCGATAAGGACTCAACATTGCTATCAATGCCTTCTGATTCCCATTCCGTGGTGGTATTGATTTATGTCCAAGCAATCTTGCTTCATTGTGGGTCGCTGTTCGGCTCTCTGGACATGACAGCAAGAAGACCCAGTGTTGCAGTGAGAGGCCAGGGTGCTACAGGCCTCACTGCATTAGGCCTACTATTTTGGCACAGCAGAGTTTGGTCACTCAAATGTATTGCAAACCGTCAATAATATTTCACTGTTCGAGATGCAGGTCGTGTATGAAGCTGTTTATGATGTCTTTGAATCAACTTAATGATGTTATCCTCAAAACACACATTTAGAGCTGCGCCTAAAGTTTAGATGCCAATTTAAAAAACACAACATAACAATTTAATAGTTGTATATATTCTTTGTAACTTGCATCGTCTTTTAAAACTCAGAGACAACCGGTGACTGATAAAATGTGCAATTTATATGCACTGAAATAATGCAGGGCGGAGATGACAAATGACCCCAATAAGTGACGTGCTGCTGTGTATCATTATGACTCCTGCCTGTCGACCTGCTCGCTCTCTCTCTGCTCTGCAGCCTTGTGCTCGGGAACTGTTGAGCAGTTTTAATTATGTATATAATCAGGTTGGGGTCAACATATTTCATGCCAAAAAAATGATGCGCATTTAATGACTATAATACATTACCATCTCTTTGCAATCTTGTTGACGGAGTGCTTGTGAGTTTAACTACCATTAATCAGCATCAAGGTTTGTCTATCTGGAGAAAAATAGATTAAGGGAGGGATTTTTTTTCCATATGGAGCATAACAAGAGATCCACATTGTCCTAGTTAAGAGCTATGCAGAGCAGGTTGATAGATAATGGTCACCTCGAGGCTGCCTAATAAAGCATGTTAAAGGACTTAGGAACACGACATTACTGAGTGGAGTTTTTACAATACAAGATGTATTGGCTTAATATAGTTACCCACTGATGCTTACCTGACTAAAGGCCCCTCACACACAATCAAGGCTGGCTGTAATCAGTTATGTCCATGAGGATAAGAGTGTTTTGAGAATGCCTTTGAAGTGTTCCAGGACTTTCTTTGGGATATCGTGAGGACATCAGTCATGCTGAGATGAGTGTGCGCCAAGACCCGGTGATGTCATCTGACTGAAATGTAATGTGTTTGTGAAAAAGAAAGAAAAAAGGAAAATAAAGGAGGTGAGCTCACTTTTCCCTCTGGCCTGTACTTGTCCAAGAAGCCATCATAAAATATTTCACATCATGTCCTGTTTATAAACCTGTGTGGAAACGTTTTATAGCATTTATATTTTAATTACATTAATAATAATATTATAATATTATTTAAATTATACTATTTGAAGATGACTGTTCCTGACATGGAAGTTTGATATTCATGTGAAGAACAGCACTACAATAATTATCTGATCCAGTCAGTGGCAAAAAAGCACTTTCTGCTTAGAAATACAATTTGCATTTCTGATCAAAATGGAAATATTTTTCTTAAATATCAGCATGGGGCGTCCTGTTGGCAGGCAGTCGAAGGCTCATACTGGATGATGAAAGTGACGTCCTGTGTTCCTATCTGAGCAGGAGGGGTTTGTGGCATGTTATCCCCCTTTCTTCGAAAACAAACTACTAAAAGCAACACCCTGAAATAATCTGAATGCAAGAATACTTAGTATGAGTTTCTGAGTCTTACATTGCAACATTACACGAGACATTTCAGATGCTGTGATGAATTCCTGTATTATTAGTGCATATTGTGACTCTAAAGTCAATTAAGGACAATTCAAAGGGATTTCTCGGGAAAATATTTTTGACTGGTGCTTTGTTTTTGTGTGATATATATATATATATATATATATTGAAATAATGGTGCACACTCATTTAGTATACTTGATAAATCTAGAAGGGAAAGCAGGTCTTAAAAATCTCAAAAGGCTTTTTTATCCCCTTGAAATATTGCAATGTGTCAAATAAATATGACGCACAACACAAACACAGCTTCTCATGTCTTGTAGGTCGATACGTTTTGTCGGTTTTAGAGAATTTCAAGCAGTTTCGGCAAAGATATAAAACACTGATTTCTCTGGCTTTACTGCTTCTAAATAAACATAATTTATAGCAGCTAATTCAACAAAGATATTGAACAGACACAAACTGGAGAATTTCCTGATTATGATGATATGAAATTAGAAATAACTTACATTCATGATGTTATGTCCATTGTTTTGTCGTCCGCATTGTTTCATTGTCCTCTAGGTGTTATATCTATGTATTGTCTTTTGTCTTATAATAAAAAAAGAAAGTAAAAAAAAGAAAAAGAAATAACTTACATTCAGCAAACAAAGCCATATCTGATCTGCTTGGCAACGCGTTCTTTGAATATATATATCATTGTGGGAAATTGCAATGCTTTTAAACTAGGGCTGTGAAACGATTACAATTTTTAATCGGGTTAATCACAGGTTTTTGTGGATTAATCATGATTAATCACATATTACCGATATTCTCTGTATATTTTGTGAGAACATAGAGATTTATGACAAAAGACGGATATATACATGTATACATTATTCTATACAATGGTGCTGCAACTCAGCAGTTATTTAGCAGTTTTCTTCCATATGGAACATTAATACATCTTCATCCTAAACAGAATGTTTAACCCTCCTGTTACCTTTCGGGTCAATTTGACCCCATTCAATGTTTAATGTCGGTGTTCTTTGGGGTCAATTTGACCCTTAACTGATTATCACTGTGTCAAACATATAAGAAATATCAACTTTTTATTTATTTAAAGGGCTATTTAGGTAGTCAACAAACAAACATAAAGTACCTCACACTTAAACTTGGGAAGCAATATTAATTCTAATAATTTTCTGAGGTTTTAATTGCTGGGGTCAAATTGACCCGAGGGTAAAATATGTTAGTAAATGTAAAGGTAACAGGAGGGTTAAACAGAACATGTTTCTCTTGTTTGTCAACCATTAACTCCACCATGATACAATCTAAAGGCCTCTGGTCTTCCTTTAGCAGCTGCTGAGGCAAACTGACTGTGGGTTTTCTTCATGAACTGGGCCGTGATGAAAGGGACGGCGGGGACACCGCTGCAAAGCTGAAACCTCACCGGCCCGGACAGGTGGACAGATTGACAAGTGACTTTTTTTTTGCTCGGTCCCGATGCGCGCGCACGGAGCTCCGTGGCGCGCGAGACGGAGATCGATAAGTGTTAACGCAACGCGAAGAGACAGATACGATCAACAACAGACGTTTAGTTTAATAAAAGAACAAAGACGTGCTATAGAGAACATGTCAGGGGGCGGGCCAATCTTTTTAATGTCATGCGATCTACCAACACTACGCCGCGATCGACTGGCAGGTCGCGATCGACGTGTTGAGACCCTGATCTACAGGAAGTAAAAGTCGTAACAAGGTTTCCGTAGGTGAACCTGCGGAAGGATCATTACCGATGAACAGACCGTCTGCATGAGAGCGGACAGAGTTCAGATTGAAGTGGTGTATTGGAAGCTCATTTTGCAAGTGACTTTTTTTTCGTCCCGACGACCAACAACAGACGGATTGTAAGCTCATTCTGCGCATGCGTTAAATGCGTTAAAAAAAAGAAACTAGTTAAACCTGTAATTGAATTAACTTGAGTTAACGCGTTATTTTTCACAGCACTATTTTAAACAAACAGTCATCCAAGTTATGTTTATGGACAGTTTGAAATTATAACCCTTTGTCAAATATCTGGTGTGATTTAAGAATGTATTTGATTAAGTGTGACAGGACACTACTACAATACTTGGTTTCAAAAGTTTGTTGAAGAGTTACTCTGCCGTATTTTTAAATCTACATGATCTTACAATATGTAACTCCTAATATCTAATTTAATTAGAAACTCGATCCTTCTATTTTTGAAAAAGAAAACAAATATATATATAGGCCTACATAAACATATTTACACAATACCAGCATGCAAAGCCAGCGTCTGTATTTATGGAATGCTGCGCTCCCGTTGAAGCTCTTGCCGGGCCAGGCTCAGTAAACTGAGACACACAGGGAGGAGGAGCCCCCTGCAAGGCCCACAAACAGGCGAATGAAAAGCAACATCAATTTTGGCACAGACAACCTCCGTCACACAGATTAGGCAGGCACAATGCACAGGCTCCTTATCTCCAGCGGCAGGAGGAGGGCAGGCAGATCTGCCCAGGATGGAAACATTCTCATGGACGTAATGGGCAAAATCAATTGTTGCCCTCCTCAATCAATGTAGCCCCCACTTTCACTGTTCAGCAGCTCACCAGTAATTGAAGTTATCCTTGGCCTGTAATGACTAGCTAAAGCACAACCATGACAAAGTTGAAAGTGTGTGATATCAGTGAGGGTGCCAGCAGGGTGGAACCTGGGACCCTGTGTGTGTGTGTGTGTGTGTGTGTGTGTATTCCTGTATGTGTGTGTGTGTCTGGTACACAGCCTCACACTTGTATGTGCACAGCAGGCAGCTGGCTCTTACCCGAATGGTCCATGGACGGACCTCATCAGGTCCAGCAGTGAAGAAGTACTCCAGCAGCAGGGATGCAGCCTGTCTTGATGATCTTGGGCAGGGCACTGGTGGAGAGAAATTTCAGTTTAAATCGAGGGGTCTGAACTGTTTAAGTATTATTTATTGCTACTCATGCCAAGACAAAGTTCACTTCAGTGGCAAGGCCTCATTCATTCCAATATTAAGTCATTAAGTGAATAAGATGGGTCACTTTGTTTCACATAAGACATTCAACTCTCCAATGGTTTCTTTGATTAATTAGAAAGCTTGTAGACTCATTTAGCATTTTTAAGAATTCAACACGATGCCTCGTTCGTTCTGCACCAAGAGGGAAAAAAACATCTGCTGTCACAATCTTTCTCTCTACAGAGGTTTTCACGCGAGAACAATAAACCCAAAATGCCCAAGTTATAATTATACCTACAGATGACAGATGACAGTTAAATACTTAATTTAGAAGAAAACCCTTTGACTGAGTTGTTCAGTAAGAAGAGGGATCCTTTGCTTTATAATGGTAATTACTCTTCCATTTATTATTCTATCAGCACATGCAATTAAAGGAGTGCATGGAGGACACAGCTGATAATAAAGTGTGGGGGGACTGAATGATAATTAACCTCTGCGTCTTGTGCTCTGTGCAGTGCTTCTGCCTCTCTTCTTCACTCGTGTCCTGTAGCTGGCTCTCCAGGCTGCTGCTGCTGAAGGGGATGACCAAGGCTCCGGGGTCATGGCTGTCCATCCACTTCTTGATTGTCACCAACCTTGGAAAGATTGGCAGCCACAAAAGCAGTTAAAGGACTTGATTCACTTGGAAGTATTTGTTATCTGCTGGTGCATGTGTAGCCATGAGAACAGCTGAACACATGAGTGTTTGCAGGACACTGAACTGCAACCAGAGGTTTTTTTTCAGAGAGTTTGACTTTGTTTCTTTAAATGTTTCTGCATAAACATTTGACTTGGCTTTGTCCCATAGGAAAGAGTATAGTAAGTAGAAGAAGCATTATCATTCAGTAAACATAGAAGTACAGGTCCTGCATTAAAAAGTATATACTCTTTACTTGAAACTAAGTTGATTTGTATTCATCTTACAATATGTTGAGTGATTTATAGGGTTTCATAACAAATTAAAATGACTCGTTAGAGGTCAATGCCTCATGTTTTATAATTGTATACAAGTATTATAAACTAAGTTAATGTTCTTTCCATCCAGTTCATAACAGACACAAAGATTTTGATTTGTACAATAACAGACTAATAGAGTTAATTCACCCCGACCAAACCATTAAGCCAGGAAAGAGTAAAGACATTTACTGCAAGGTGTCTCCTTACTCACAAATGTCTTTGTCATTCTCTTTACCACCTGAGTGTTTTTTCTCTTTTTGTCTTCTAGTCCAGCAGGACACCTGACATTGCAGGACAAAGATATCCTCACACTTAATGGTAACTCTCGGTCAGAACAATACAAGGGGTTAGGGCAATTATGAGATTAGCCCCACAAGCTCTCAGGCTGGGATTGGACAGGTCTCAAAGAACAGCATCACACAAATCCATTTTCACACGGCGGCTCTGACCGAGCTCCAAGGCTGGATTGATTCTAAGGGGTCCCTGTCATTATCTGTAATCCTAGTTTTCCTGTTTAAAGCCCATAAGAATCAAAGACTGGGAGGGACCCAACCACCTCAATACCACATCTATTCCAATAACAATGTCACCGCTTTATAACGTACAAAACCATACCACTGCTCCGACCTATAATGATTATCAATATACAACATACTGTAGGACAGGGAGAGCCCCGTTTTGCTTTGACTTAATGTTTTTCCCAACAAGGTAGAATAACACTACAGGGTACATTTGAAATGCCTCATATGCCTCTTAAGATGCACATCTATTAAGATACATAACTCAATATCTCCCTTTCTGTTGGACGTTTGACTGCCAACGCAATAAGATAGTCGCCATGTCTCACCAATGAAAGGACAGAAAAATAAAACACATTTAGTCAAAGCCTAAAATGCTGAAAACAGGAGATGGCGGACGCTCCAAGAGGGGGAAAAAAAAATCCAATCTGAGATAATAACAGCTGTAGTTTGTCACTTTTAGCAGCACAGCTGTCTATTTGGTGGCACATTATTTGCATTCCTCAGGTATTGCGTACTCTACAGGCGGCTGAATAATGATTCACAAATCACTCACTCCACACCAGTCAAGGGCTGTGATCCTTTGAATAGACCATTGTACCTGAGACTGTAATTGGTGAAGACTTGACAGAGCTGAGCCAAGCCAGCCAAGTAACAAAGAGGCCCTCGGTAGAAGGCTGAGGGATGATTTTAATAATGTGAAGCCGAGATGGAGAACGTGAGCTGCAAATGAGTGCGGGGGTCTCTGGGTCCTTGCACTGAGTGACACAGGACCAGACAAACACCTTGCCACAGGAACACAGAGCTCCTCCTTCCCTCAACTCCAGAAACAAAGCACTGTCAATTAAGAGCGTTGATGTTACATCAACATGACTCCCAAAACCGATTCTGTCAACTTCAGCGCTGTCTACCCATGCCACTTTGCAATTTGTATTTATGTCCTTTCCAATTATTTGTCTGAAGATCTATGAGGATGTGTAAATTGGGGAAATGAATATGTAAAAACATGCTGAAGGTTTTTTTTTCATCTTGTCATTCATACAATTCTGAAACATGAAATGTTTCCATGTAGATCTTTTTTTTTTCAGAGAAAATCTAAATGTTGACAATAATCATGTTTTCTAGAGATCAATGACTGTTTATAGAGAAGTCTGCTCAATGGCATTGAATCCGCATCTCCTAACTTGAAAGTTGACGGATTAAAAACTTTTGAGAGAAAATAAAAAATGTTCTATTTGGACGATTGATCTTCCGTGACAGATTCAATAAGTGCTCATGGAAAAGATTTAAAAGAGGTATATCCACAAAAAGAATATAGTGTGGAAGATTGTGTATTTGTGTGTGTGAGTGCGTGCGTGTGTGTGTGCGTGTGCGTGTGTGTCAGTCTCTATTAGGTCCCAGCACTGAGTGTCATCTCTCACTGCTGGTTAATAGAAAGATTCAGCACTTTCTGGTCTTGATATCCCTCTCTGAACAAATGATGCCTGACATTTTTATTCTTTTTATAATGGAATTCCAATGGCCTCTGCCGCAAATCAAGTGGAAATTTTTGCATATCAAGTGGCCAAAATTAAATATTAACCACGTTTTAATGTGATTAAGGGTGACAGGGACATTATTTCTGCTAA
Organism: Pseudoliparis swirei; assembly: GCF_029220125.1. NCBI lineage: Eukaryota > Metazoa > Chordata > Actinopteri > Perciformes > Liparidae > Pseudoliparis > Pseudoliparis swirei. The sequence continues at coordinate 9,854,577 of NC_079389.1, read as the reverse complement.
TCATTCACCAGCTTTCTGGCTCAAACAAAGCTAAGGAACAAGCCATGTTTATGCTTTTTTCCCCCTGCTACTCTCGGTTGAAAGAGGAAAATAGTTATCTAATCAAACTTTTACTAAAAGATGATATGCTACTGTATACTGAGACTGTATATCTTGGGGTTTATTTTAACTGATAAAACAAGACAATAAGAGCCAATATATGTTAATCTTACACCAAGAAAAATGTGTCACGTTATTTGTTCTAAGCTTGAGATTTGATGTGTGTTTAATTTACTATACATTCAATTTAAAGCAAAAATATATTGGGAAATGAGGGGAAAAAACAATTGTAGCTTTCACAACAGGCTGGCTCTGAATGGAGATGTCCCACAGGGCGCCACCCTCTGGGGCTAGTCCATTTGTCTTTTTGTGTGTGAATCCTGAGGGGGGTAATTCCTGTGTTTCCGCATGCCTGGAGCTTGCCTGGGCTTTGTCAGAGCTTTGATCTGCTTAAATGGCTCAGGAGGGGAAAACAATGGGAGTTTATAAAGTACAGGGGCAGCTACCTGAGACAATGACCTGGGCCTGCGTCAAACATACATTCATACAGGTTGGCTTTATTAGGAGTGCTTAGCCAGTTAAGCCTGTGAAAGGTGGGCCATCACCTCCAGTTTGTGTGCTCCTTTCAGATGTAATTGAATGTTGACAGAGCTAAAGAGTAATCCACGACCTGCATCCACCACAGCTTTATCACTGACACACCCAACCTGGAGAGTGCTGACGGGTGTGTGTAGCGGGCTCAGATCATTTAGGAACACTGGCCAGGTGTTCCCAGTTAACGCAAAGGCACCTCAGCTGCACACAGGACCGAGGCAAAGGGCGCTGGGGCCGCCCCGACCAGCCGATTGTGTTACTGAGCCGTTCCACGAATCTTGGCAGCTGCTAGCGTGCATGCCTGCACAGACCCATCAAGTAATAAACCCAGGGTCCCCTCTGTTTAGCTACACCCCAGTTGCAGGAACAAGCATATTGAGGGTAGGATGCTGCAGCACACAGCACATACTAACACCCTCCGTTTTCCTTCTGTGGAGGGAGACAGCTATGAGAGGTATGAGCTCATGGTCGCTTTTGAGGCTGGGAAGTTGGTAGCTCTGTGGGAAGCTTTTCATCCTCCCAGTGGTGAGCTCCTGAGCGACAAGAGTACAGACGCTCTCTTCTCCCTGTGGCCATGGCCTGATGGAAAGGCATTACACATCAGTCCCTGAGAAGGGGGAGATCTGACACAGACACACACACACAGGCACAATGGGAGCAGCTTTAATTCAGAGCATCTCAAATCATATCTCAAACAAACCTCGGGGGTGTGCTGATAACAAGCTTTTTCTAACAACTTTTTCTTTGATAACTACACCCATCAAATGTTTGTGATTTTAAATGTTAGCACATGATAGATAAAACACGAAAAAAACTTCTCCCCCAGTTTCTTATTTCCGAAGTCTGTTGAGAACACATTAGCTATAGCCTTGTTTAAGGGTCTTTGTGAGAGGGGGATGACCAAAAAAAAGAAAGCAGTAACCCAGAGTAGTGCATTCTACATAGCCCAAAAATAATTCTCTATATGGGGTATCCATGCTGTCATTCACAGCAGTTGACTGGGCGAGAGAAAATAAGGGGGCTGGGGTGGAGTGGGGGGAGTCATCAAAATGTGACAATTGTGACAAGAGCAGGCAAAGTGTAGCGTCGAAGAACACCACACGGATTTCTCCATCTCCTCTTTTTTTCCCCTGGATGACAGCTTAATGTCTTCCACATGCAATATTTATTCTCATCGTCTGTCAGACTGTCTAGCTGTCCTAGGGAGTACAAAGAATGCCACTTATTAGAATAAAAGCAGAAGGAAGGTAATCAAGGACATATGTAACATCAGCCAATCATGTCCCATTCCAATCCGGGTTCTTTTTCCCCTCCCCTGTTCATAACAGTTCAACAATAATTCTGATAATAAGCGTTTAGGAACTGTATGTGGCAACACGAAATTTCTTTATTTGTCTCATTAGAGCTGCCGAGGCCACTGGCAACTCACTGTGGCAACTGTGTTTGGGCTTAACCTTATCGCAAAGATAATGAAAAGCACAGCTCAACAAAGACACAACTATCAAAATGTGTCATTAGTCAAACTTTAGACTTGCAGACATTCATTTTTTGTATGTTATGCCAAACTTGGACTTTGCAGGGTACCAATTCTCAGGGCACCTTCAAAGAAAGCGAGCATACTGTGTTGCTACAGGGGTGTCTACATACATTATGAACTGCAGGACACTGCCTCGGCATTAGCGTCCTTGGGCCCGACAAATGAAGGTGAAGTGACAATCCGAATAGGATTTTTGAGAGCAGGCTGATTCCTTGCAGGGTCATTAAAGAACAAACAGGAACAGAAAAACGTATCATTATTCTCAAGTTTAGGATCTGTCTCATTAGTTACAAGAAGATAGCTGTGTCTTCGCGACAAGACAAGACAACAAAAGACAATGAGGTGACATGTTAACAGTGTCCTTTCTTTACCTGGACAGGGGACAGTCAACAACCATGCTAACTGGACAGACAGGACTTTATTAGCACCATCTGTTTCAGTTTTAATGTAAGCCTCTCCTGTTGTTTTCTCTCATGAAAGCTAGCTGAAGGCATCCATTAGGACTGACTGTGGGCAGCAGGATACTTGTCTTACCATGGGAAAGTGTTTCTCAGGATCCCACACTGCACAAGGATAGAGTAGCCAAGTTATCGTATATGTATTTCCCTCACGGCTTTGAAAAGGGAACACTAACTCCCCAGATAGTGGTTCCTAAAAACTTGGATGGAGCCAGTGGTTTTGCACTCAATAAAGTTTAAGTTGTGTTTATGAGAATTATAGTTTGGAGTAGCTGTAGTGGGCTACAGTGCATGCTTTCATGGAGTGGCTTTCAGTGAATCATAATAGTGCCCCAAAGATGTCACCTTGTGTTTCCAGTGCATTGAACCCTGCATGGCGACTTCAACAGAGAATTAGGATCACGGCGATGTTATACTGTATTTTTCTTCTTTTCATCCCTATAAAACGGGTAACAGATACGTCGAATTCTTTAAAAAGTATGAATAGTTTCCTAACAGCTGTAGTTTTTAGCAAACATCCCTCAAGACTACACAATGCAGGTGTGGGGGACTATTTTCAGCTGCGGAGTGATACACCTGTTGTCAATTAGTGGATATTTACAAGAGCAGAAATCAAAATAAACGTCAGTGTCCTTATAAAGGAAAATGTCCCTCCGTTTTTAGACAACAATGGAGCTCAATGGCACGGAGGGATGGCTACACACACAACAATATATTGAATTCTTACATTGTTGGTTTTGATCTTTTCATTAGATTTGTTGACAATATGACAAATATAAAACACCTCCAACCATATCCTTTTTACTTATAATGAGTAAAGTAGACAGGGGTTGAGTCAGTGTCTTTCTCTAAGACACCTTAACATAAAACAAGACCTTTTTTCTGAGATCAAACCGGATAAAAACAAGTCTCCTGAAGGGCTGAGGCACACTGATTGTTGCCCAGACATAAGCTGTCTTGTCATCATGATAGTCACAAATGGCTGATGAGAACACAAGCATTACAAAATATGTTCTGAAATACACCATGCCAGACAAATATGTAGGGAATTAATTTGGAAAGATCAATTCATGCCTTTATGCCAGGGGAAAGAAGATGAGTACAAAGGCTGACTAGAAGAGCAGCTGTGGTATGTAACTATTTCAGTTATGGTTTCCCAACAACAGATGTAACACACATTTAGAATGAAATAGTCTTAAAAGAGACAAAGTCTTCAATAAGTTTGAATGAGTGCAATAATAAGACTCAAAGAGTAAAGACTAAGAAAGAAGGCCTTCACATGCCCTGACATACAAACACTTGCATACAAGCAGGAAGACAAAGTCCAAAGTCCCCCCCCACACACACACACACACACACACACAGTATACACAGTTAATAAAAGCTCCACGCAATAGTACCCTGCAGTTCTTACACTCACCAGGGGAACCCACACGGCACACACTTACAGACATAGGTCACACTTGCTGGTTTCCTTAAAGGTCAACTTATCTACTTAAGAGGCACCAATTTACTTTAATGCACATTGTCCAAAAGAAGAAGAAAAATAACAGAAAAAAGAAACGCCAAGAGAGAAAAACATCACAGCATACCTGGAGTATTTTCAACTGTGCTTTTTTACCATGACAAATGTGACTGCTCTTGGTTCTCTGAGGAGGATTTAATGAATGTCTGATATCAAACCTAATGAAAGAAATAAAGAGTGATTAAGCTGGCGGGGCCAAAAGCCTATCAAACAAACAACAACTGACAAAGTGAAAACACGCTAACACTGGGCAGGCTTCAGTCACCACATCTTCAACAGTGCTCTAATGACCCTCTCTAACACACAAGCTCGGTATGCGGCACAGAGGGAAAGTCTTCGAGGCAGCTCACTGACGCCGAGGAAAGAGGAGAAAGCCCCTTGATAGACTCTTGTAGATGCCATTCCCTATCACGCAATGCCTCTCAGTCATAAACACATGACAAATGCGGCCTTAATCATTTTTTACGAGCGGGGATGTGCAGGGGGCAGTGCATGGTTAGAGGGGAGAGGGGAGCGGTGAGCAGCAGGCGGCCTCCTCTGCACAGAGGAGAGGGCTGTGGTAAAGTCTCCTCTGGAACATCACTCGGCCAGCGATCCTTTGATCTCCACACCGCAATTACACCAGCATCCAAATGAGCATGGAGTCGCCTCTGAAACAGACTTCAAACATGCACATGTACACATTCTAATACACATACACTGTATAGGATTGGAGCCATGTGCTCCTCTCAACAGTAAATGATGTACTGTCTCCAGCCGAGAACCTGGGGATGAAAGGAGGCCTTGCTCCTCGTCTGATCCCTCCATTAATGATGGCTTGCTAAAGCTAATACTGTGTATTCTCGTCTAAACAACGGTAGCTTCCCAGACTCCAAACAGGATGATCTTGGTTTACAATGAACTGGTTTGGGAGGCTCAAAAAGTTTGATCAAACTGATGCAATCTCCCATGTAAGACAACAGCTACAGCAATGATTTATTATGTCTCTACAACTTGTGATAGAGTGTGTGTCATAAGGAAATCAATTAATTCAGATACATTAAACTCGTAAAATAATGTTTGGTGGAGCGTGATGCTAGGACATTAACATAAAGCCTGAGTGGCAGCATGAACAAAACACCTAGAATATAAAACAGTGCCACTTGAAAAAACCGAACCTGCGAAATGGCCTGAATGGATGTCCTGAAAGACACAGATGAGATTGGCTTATTTGCCTCATTCTAGGATTCACCCTTTTTTCCTCCACACATTTTTGAGCTGAGATTGCAATTTGTCTTGCTATTTGCTTTGAATAGCCCTTAACCATATCATCATCTCAACTGTGCTGGGGGAAAAACACGGGAGCATGGCGACAGCCAAATGGCAGTCTGGCGTCTCTGCTGCAGACTAGCTACCATTAGAGCTGAGAGCAGCATTTATTGTACAATTAGGGCCAGCTAGATCTACCTGTAATCATCTCCATACAGGTGTGAGCTCTCTGGACAAGGGAAGTGACTCATCACTTGTCAGACATCAACACTTTGATGTCGGCATTGTTCATTGTGGCGCCCTCAGGACACCTGAGCACGACTGTTTGGCTCTTTAAAACGCTCCAAGATTTATTGCATTTCACACAGTTAAAAAATAGGCGCACACACGCAACAAGAAAAAAATGTTGACGGATGCTCCACATGTCATGAATCATTTGATTTAGGAGTTCCCGTCCTCCTCCCTTCTTCTGACACTCATACTTTGGTGTCAGGAACATTTTAACAAACAGTCAAAGGTAAACAAGTTCCCTTGTAATAAAACATTGCCAAGCAAAGCACTAACAAATATTTTTGGGAGGAACAGACACCACAAGCCTAGAGGGCAATTGGAAAAGTGCAATAACAATCCACAAGTTGGTGTTATTGACGGCTGTCGTGTGGAAAAAGCCTTTTCAGATATAATGGTTCAGCCTTCTAGATGACATTACTATAAAAAGTGTTTTGACAAAACAGAGCTGGAAACACAGCGAAGAAGTTTATTAGTGCATTAAAGGTCATACTCAGTAAGTTCACAGTAAGAATAGTGTTGCACTTGCAAAGTTAAAAGCACATGTATTTTATCTCCAGCTCATGGTGCGTCAAGAAAGCCTCAGTTGTTGTTGTTGTTGTGATCTGTGGGAATTTCATCTGTAAAGTGATGTTTGTAAAACTACTTCAGCAACAACATGTGAGGACCAAACCAAATATTCAGAGCCAAACATATTTAAAAATAATATGTACAATATTCATATTCAATATCCTTATGCTGTATTGGCTCTCTCCAGATGATTTGACTTACTGTTTGGGCTTTGAATGGAAACGTTTGTTTTAGTTTTTTTGTAATTTAAAGCCTTTCATATGATATGACACATTTTGATGGAAAATGGAGACCATATGCGGGTACGAGCTTAATGAAGTGCAGAGTCTGGTTGGAGTTTGCAGAGCTGGATGTTGTGTTAGAGTTTACTTAGCGGCGCCTCCAGGCAGATCCTCTTGCAAAGATATGACCGTTTTTTTGTCAGCAGGAGACCGCAGTCATCAGTGAGGCTAACTTCCAAACACACACACACACACACACACACAGGCACTCTTCTCACACTCTTGTACGTGCATACGCAGTCACATGCAAACACACTTGTTGAAATGCAGATTTAATCAAAGTCAGTGTAAATCAATGTAAATGTGTACATAAGTAGAAGGAAAGCTTTTCGGTGATGATTAACAGGCAACAAGTCGGCTCCAGCCTTTCCTGGAATCACTTGCCATTTGTTCTTTTCCCTTTCTCAGAGAGGTTAACGATGTAAATCATTGGTTTGGATATTAAAAACAAGTATTTGTTCAACACTTAGATCTGTGACAGCGGCAGACAGGGCAAGGACTGGGGATCCAAACTTCCAATGTTGCCTTTGAGGAAAGCATAGATAAGTGAAGCAAAGTCAAATTAGGCGCTGCTATATAGGCGCTGTGGGGAGCAACTTTAAAGCCTGAAAATTAAAACAGCGTGGCCAGATGTCATTAGCTTTGACAAAAGTAATGTCAAAATACAACCAACTAAAGACTGCATAATATTAACTTATGATTTGTACAAAAGACGAAACAAAAGAGGAGAAACAGCGATTATCAAGATAAATCACAATAATAAATTTGACTGTAACATCAAAGGCTTACCTCCTTGTCGTTACAATCGTGATAGTAGCGGACGTGTTTCTTTTCATCCATTACCCAGCTCTTGATTTTGCACATAAGGTCCTGTTTGGGGTTAAAAGAGAATGAACGAGAAGCCATTAACGGAGATGAAAAAGAATATAAAACCAGCAGGGTATGGGGTAATTATTTCCTAAATGCATGGGATCCTGATGCCAAAATGAACAATGGCTGTGCTCGGATTTGAGCAGGAGTGGCCTGGCTTTGACAGGGATGGCATGCACAAGACCCCTTCCTTCCTTTAAATCATGACTAAATGCCTTCTGGGGTGTCTCGCTGAGAGTCGCAGATTTTAACATCAATATTCCATCGGGAATGTTTCAAGGATAAAGAGGAGACTAAATTGGAAAAAACGAGAACTAATTGGAAGTTGGTTAGTTAGGTGCAAATGATTGTTGCTTCCTCAGGCACTTTGCAGAATGTATACTGAATAAGCACTATACTCTAAAAAGCCCAACTTCAAATTTGTTGTCCTAACACATTTTTTGAAGTTGAGTCAACAAATGCCTTTCAAAAAAGTTGAACTCACTCAAAATGTCAATTTCATTAATAAATTGTGGAATCCACTGAAAATGTTAAGTTGAGAAAACTTAATATAGTGGTTTGGGCATCTGCTGAGGTAACTAAGGCCACTGCGCAGGTATGTCAGTAAACACACACACATATATATATATATATATATACAAATACATATATAAATATATATATATGTAAATACATATATATACTACTTTAATCTTATATTTTAAATAATAAAATAATATAAAAATATTTTCTTTAGCCCCTGTTTAAAATTCATTGGTTTTGATACCATTGTTTGTTTATTATATTTAGATATGGATTAGATTTGGAAGGATATTGTCCATTGTTTAATGGCAGATTTGCTCCAGTTCAGGTTTTTGTCACTTATTGAATTAAAGGGAGCCTGTACCGTGAGAGCAAATGTTTCCCTGTATTTTGCTCCATTTATTTATTTAATTTAACAGACTATGAAGATTGAAATACTATAATACTAATGTGTAGGAGGTGACTCTTGTATGAAAGTGGTATATTTTAGTTTTTAAAATCTGCATAAAAATGTCTTTTGACTTTTAAATTGTATTGTTACAGAATGGGAAGGAAAAAAATGAAAATGTAACCCTTGTGTTGCCTTCGGGTCATTTTGACCCGATTAAATATTACACCCTCCCCCTGCCTTTGGGTCATTTTGACCCGATTCAATGTTTCACCCTCCTGTTACCTTTATATTTACTAACATATTTTACCCTTTGGGTTCAATTTGATGCCAGCAATTAAAACCTCCAGAAAATTATTAGAATTAATATTGTTTTCCAAGTTTAAGTGTGAGGCACTTTATGTTTGTTTGTTGACTACCGAAAGAACACCGACATTAAACATTGAATGGGGTCAAATTAACCCGAAGGCGGCAGGAGGGTGTAATATTGATTCGGGTCAAAATGACCAAGGCAACAATAAAAGGTTAATATTATTATAGTCCTGTATGCTTGTTTTTGTGTAGAATACAGACCCGGAGGAATCTTATGTGAAAGGAGTTGAACTGGGAATACTGCAGAGTGGGTGGAGCGGGGTGTGGTTCAGGGAACGGTGTCTGATTGTCATCAGCTGGACTGATTGGTAATCAGATTGGTAATAAGTCCAGCTGATGACGATCTGTGTTGGTTATCTGAGTCTGTCTCCATAAAGGAGCTGGACAGACAGGAGATGAGAGGAGCGTGGAGAGCAGAGACACAGTCTGCTGTCGGAATAAACCGTATTACCGAATATCCCTCTGGCTACTTGTTGCTTATTGGTGCTTTAGGGGGGGGAACCTACTCGTGACGGCTACACACGTGTCACAACCATGTTCCAAAGCTTGTTTCAAGGCCTTGATTTTGGATTCACAAAACAGATTTTTTTCTTTTTTTTTCTTTATGCAGCCATTTTGATTTTTAAGGATGTTGACCCTCTGCTGTCTATGTTCAAGTGTTGACACCTGGAATTCATATAGTTATGCAAACAAATGTTTAGTTATTGTTAATAAACATTTTGTGTTTGAAGAAGTTTGTTTTCTTTAACTGTTGACTTTTCCAAAAAAACGGTGTACATTTGTAATTAATTTAAATGAAGGCAACGTTGCAAAGAATGTGGAGTGTCCTCAAATAATGGGCAGTGAAATTTAGTAACAAAACATTTTAAGTTAAAAGTCAGTTCTCTCAACAAAACATTTTAAGTGCTGTTTATGTATGTTTTTAATCTACAAGAACACACAATTTAAAGTTTCTCCAATTTAATATTGTAAGTGTTCTGAACTTAAGTACATGAGTAGATCAAATGCAATATTGTAAGTAGTGTTAACTTAAATACATAAGTACGTCTGAATAGTAATGTTACGTTTGACAAACTTAAGATATCACTTTGAGTGAACTTCTTATCATAAGTTGACACAACACATTAGCCCTTAGTTGAGTGAACTCAAAAAGGCTTTGCAGCTGGTTGCCTCACTTTTTTAAGTTGACTCAACTTTTTTTTTTTTAGAGTGTAGTGAGGTACAGAACTAATTATTCACTGATACTTCTGGAGAAAATATTGAGCATTTCCAGCTATGTATGCCACATTCATTACTGAGGTACTTGTGGGTTGAGACCACAGGCAAGACTGGGCCTTGACAGGATCTGGAAGCGGAAAAGGGTGGGAAAAAGGGAGGGAGGTAGTTATAAAATGTGTAATAAAGAAATTGAGCCTATTATTGTTGATCCAGCCCCACAGAAATTAGCGGAACACATTCTTTTTGTTCCTGTCAACTTGACCTCCCCCTTCATATAAAAACTCCCCCACCCCCTGCAACACTCCCTCTACCTCCTGTTCCCTCCCCAAACCCTTGCAGCACTTCACAATCATACTCCCTTTTGAAAGAACTGAGGAAAAAAATCCTGCCAGAGCCTCAATTACACAATGGCAGAAAAAGCTCCACACACTGACCCCCAGCCAGCTGCATTCACTCTCTGCACATCTCTCTCCACAGGAATTCTAAAGGCCTTTTAGTCAGGCAGCCAGAGTGCAGCCAGCGGGAGAGAGCGCAGGAAGAGCTGCATACACTCCGCCCGCGCCGTCCCAAGTCTTCACAGAGAGATTAATCATCTGTGAAATAGAAACAGCAAACGGCCAGTGACACAGGCTGAACCCGCTCCAGGATTCCCTCATCAGCTCGCAGCTACCGTGCAGCGCTCCTCTAACAGGCAGGTGTTAATAAAAGGCATCTAGGTCCCACAGGGGTCAAACACATATGCCTGCCACCATGAAGCGCGGCTGGTGGGCCAGCTTCTTATTATTGTTTCTTGAGGATAGGTATTTTGAGGATTCACGTGGACAAAAGCAATGAAACATTGTTCTTGTAAACACAGCACCATCACATGTTATTGAAATCTTCCGTTTGCATTGCAGGAGCCCAGTGCTGCTGCATGCATATGGATTTAGCAGGAACTCAGAATTAAATATTCAGGAACTTTTTTTATTCAGAAAGCAATTTTAAATCGTTTTTCAATAAATTCCAAATTTCTGATTTGTTTTCTCCCTTACAAAACACAAGCTGTGAAAGCTATGCAATCTCAAACCAATTAAACCTACACAGGTTATATTTCTATTCATTTGAGTGTTTCTATACATAGTGGTAACAATGTACAGGACATTTCCTACACTACATTTTTCTAGAAAGAAGCTACAAAGCAATTAACATTTTTATGTTTTGCAAAATAGAGATTTGTGTGGTCTTATCATAACTACTTCCAAATTTTACATAATGTATTATTTCTGACAGGACAGTCAGTGGAAGTGAAAAGATATGGTTCAAGAAAATGACTTTTTTTAGGATTTTTAGGATGCATCTTAATGTAAACATTTCAGCTCTATAAGTGTGAATGATACATCTTCTTAAATCATATCAGGTATACTATGCGACAATACGCAGATATCTAAATTGAAAAATAATTGTGTGAATGCACTTCAAGCTGGATAAAATCGGCTCTTGCTCAAGAAATTTCAGGCCACATAAAGACCAGTAAAGCTTATAGGAAATTATTATTTCAAAGGTCTTGCAAATTACTCAGTAAAGAGGAAAATCTAAGGGAGTAATCATCATCTATACAAAATGATCCTTGTGTACATGCTGTGGCTCTGCAAAAGAAAGTACAAGCACTGTTGTTTTTTTAAACTGTACATAAAGACGTAGTCTTCATGCACATTTTCTGCATATAGATTACATAAACATGTATATGTGCCTTTGCACAGCTGAGCGTGTCAAATGCTCGGCGCAGACTGTGAAACAATCACACAATCCCTCCCATCTAAAAGCTTGCTGCAGCCTTTGATAAGCACCATTCTTTGCCATCTAAAGAGGTCTTCCATAGATTTCACTTGCCGCCGTGTGCACAACCTTTGACAAGTAATGTATCATTTTTATTCATTGCCTAAAATTGTTAGCAATTATGTGCGTAAGCGGCCACCTGCCTAGCCTGAATGGCTCCTGTCTGTGGGGCTACAGGGGTGTGGGGAAGTGCTGCTTGCTGGGGGAAGGGGGGTGAGGGTGGGGGGGTAGTCTGAGGGGAACCCACCAAACACTGGGCCTCTGCGGCAGGTGAAAAAGACCCACTCGTTAGTGTAATGAGTGGTCAGAGCCGCGGTGTGTCAGGGCCTGAAATTGGGCATGACACTCCAAGTGAAAGGCCGGATCCCCCCGCGTGCTAGTTCCACCTATCCTGCTCCGCCGATGGAAGGGCATCATGAAACGTTTACAACCAAATCATTGCTTACATTGGCTGCTCAGCCTCATTACCTTAACAATATGACCATCTGAATGCGTGTGCATCCACATATATTTTGATCTGACATTCAGGATGTGGATTTCTTTTCTCTGATCTTACCCAGCATTTGGCCTCCACCCCGCCGCATATAACCGAGAAATCCTCTGTCAAAGAATATTCTAAACATTTACGGTATTCATAGCGAAGCATTGGCGTATGTGTCACCCGCTGTATGGCCTTATACAATTTCCTGAGCTGTCGGAGGAGCATAAGCATGAGCAAATGCTGTGCCATGATTTAAGTATTACTTTATATAAAAAGAGCTTTCATTAGCCCAGCGCTGTGACCCAGGGTCAGCCGCTGAATAAGTAACTCTCTATTAATGATTTCTACAGCAGAAACCCCCTGACCCCTGATCACTTACAATCTGAGAAAGGGAGAAAAAAATGGGCCAGGGGGAGGGGTGAGACCTATTGGAGGGAGATTAAAAAAACCATACTTTTTTCTCCTTGGCCATGTGTGTGGGAGGGTTATTATTTGTGTCTCGCTGTGAGGGGTAGCAAAAGGCCTGCTGGGACATTGACTCACGTGTTCTGGTTTGAGTTTTTTGTCACCGCCTCTAATGGCCGTCTTCTTCAGCTTGTCAATAATAGGGCCGATCATCTCTTCATCCTTCAGCCTCAGCTCATCGTGAATGATCTCCATATCCCTCACTGGATCTTCTGTCCTCTCAACATGGATGATATCCTCATCATCAAAAGCACCTGCAGCGACAGAAGAAAAAACATAGAGAGAGTATCAGTATAGAATCCTTTTTTCAGCAGCAACAACAACAGTTTTTAACGTGAAGACAGTAAAAGCAACAGAATCCGAGCCGCAGAATCAATAATATTGACTTCTTGAGATCGAATGTGGAACAGTGATTAGATTTAGCCCACAAAAATCATGAGGTTTTTGCAAATAATATGGGAAAAATAAACATCCACATGAAAAAGTACAGTGGGAATTACGGGGAAGTCATAACAAATACGATAAAATACTCAGGAACATATTTCATGTTTCAAGTGTCAGAACTGCAAGAAACCAGCTTACAGTGTCAACATTAAAATTGTCGTTAAGTGCAGCAAAACAGGCTTGTGTGTCACTCTGCATGAAGTAGAGAGTGTCTGGTCGTGCATTTTGTACCTTTTTGTCTTAAAACTATTTGCCATTAAGTTAAAAATATACAAGAAAAGAACAAAAGTGAATATGATTTAACAGAAAAAAATCTCAATATTCACAGACCACAGGCAACCGTCTTCCCTTATTAATTTCCGTCATAGACATCTTGGCTGTGCTGGTGATTAGGTAATGAGGCTCTGAAGCAGACCATTTATCCAGCAGCAGCTCTCAGGACTCCTGATTCTCCAGCAGAGGGAGGGGGTGAGGGAGGGGGGACACGGGTGTACATCTGTCACATTAGAGTGACAGCCTTTAACATTACCAGTGGACTGCAATATGCTCTTTAATTTGCAACCCATACAGGTGGTGCACAGTCTGTTTTATAATATTACTAATAATTACTAATAATATTACTAATTTAGCAAATAAAAAATGTATTCACAGTGGTGGAGGGAGTACTCAGATTCTTTACTTAAGTAAAGGTTCCAGAAAATAGTTAAGATTACCCTCATGCATCTATTACTATGTAATACTATTACATATTATATTGTTATTATTGCATTATTGGATTATGATCACTGATGCAAATAAGCATATTATGGTTCTAGCTTAAACTATTATATATATATATATATATATATAAATATATAGTACTATACATATGATTATCTTATAAAATATATAAATATTATCATATAAAATATGGTACTGCATTGTTTGAGATTAAATATAGATTCATATATATTCCTTACATTTGTACAGTATTTAGTACATTTATATATATATATTAGGGCTGTCAATCGATTTAAAAAAATTAACTAATTAATCGCACATTGTGAAATTGCGATTAATTACAAACTTTTAATCGCGATTAATCGCGATTAATCGCAATTGAAAGTTTGTTCCTTCTTTTTCAAGACAAAACTGCTTCTCTGACTGACAGGCTGCTATAGAGCCTCACATGTGTGGTGGAGGTCCTTGTGATTTACTGAGTGATCATTGGTTGTTTTTTTCGCAAAATGTTGACAGACAAACGGATTGACCAATCACGTTGAAGGTTTCATGTGACGAGTTCTTTCCGCGCCGCGTCACCCGACACCTCGCCCCTCCGTTCCTCTGTGTATCAGAGGGGGAGACGGGAGGAAGGAGCGGAGGAGGAAACCCGACTGATTCATCCACGAGTTAAACTGATTTCTGCTCCTTATTTTTGCGGAGAAATAATTGTTTTAAAAACGGAAACAGTGTCAAACCGTACTGCCGCGGTTTGACACTCAGAGGAGTGTAACAACTTCAACGAACACCGGAAGCAAGTCGAAGTGTCCTTGAGCAAGGCACTGAACCCCCAGTTGCTTCCCGGGCGCATCACTGCAGCCCACTGCTCCTTAATAACTAAGGATGGGTTAAATGCAGAGAACTAATTTCCCCTTGTGGATTAATAAAGTATATTCAAAACAAAAAACAGAAAAACAAAAACAAAATTTGCGTTAAAATATTTTAGTGCGTTAAGGCGGCCAAATTAATCACATAGATTAACGCGTTAACGCTGACAGCCCTAATATATATATATATATATTTGTATTTATAGTAGTTATATTTCATATTGGGGAACCTTCATGCTAGATTTATTTAGTACGAGTAAATCTAGCATATCTGGATTTGGAATATGGCTTCACATGTTTTGTAAATCCATCAGTAGGGACTTGGAAAGTGTCATGCTGTGAAATAATGGGAATGCCATCTCATTCAACAGGGTAGTGGATGTCAGGAGAATGATGACTTGGCTTTAAGTATTTTCGTGTTGAGGGATGTTTGGAATGTGCATGGTGGAGTCACTTAATGACGTCAACAACCCATATTCTTGTGTTGACGCCTGACCAGTGACGGCCTGTTGACAGACGAGGCCCTGCGAGATGTTAACGTCAAAGGTGATCCGCACTGTTCCTCACTAGGGTGTCACATTGTATTTCAAGAGGTTCAAACAGTGATACATGTAGAACATATTGATGAGTCATAGCTCTGTGTAGTTGTCAAGTTGGGCAACAACATGAGATTCAGGCAAATCGATGGAGAGCTGCATTATCCCTGAAGTTATCTCAACAGTTAAGTTATCCCCACCTCTCCAGTAATAAGATGCATTTCCTGGTTGTCTGAAGATGAAGTCGGGTTCTTTATGTTTTTCAAGAAACCCTAAGGGGATGGCAGTGTCAGACCGTCAGTCAGCCACTTTAGACCAGATATTGCAACAACTGGTTAGTGGATTAACGGGCTAATACTCATTTGAAGTTAGTTTCACCTACATGTATGACATTTGGTCGGCAGGTGTAACATGTGGAGACATACAAAAAAGCCTCTTGGAGGTATTCCAAAAAACAGACAGGTACTCATATTAGCCTCTATGTTTAGGCTTTTATAGGCCCTGTACTTTAACGAAGCTCCGGCAGATTCAGAACGACTTCAAATTTGGCCGGGAACTTTGATCAGACCTTTGCAATCAAAAGTTATCAAACATTTGTGTTTCCATGCAACATTGTTGCTGTGGCATGATGTCTTTAAACTGGAAGTTTTTTGTCATTTCAAAGTACTTTATCAAATCTGCTCCAAATTTCTCAAGCACGATAACGGTCCAGGCTCTTTCATCACCAATCAACTATTTGTTGTTGACTTGTGTGGTATCATTGCACTCAGCAGAGATTTACCATCGAACTAACCACCAAGGCATCTACAACCTACCATCCCTCATCAGACACGGCTAAACATCGCAGCTCAACAACAAAATGACAGACAACCAACAATCTTATTCCAGCGGCCTTGTCACATGCGAGTCGACAGACGCTGTAGACTTTTGTGCAAGCTGTCATCCTGTGCGTTGTCCTCATGGTAAAATGAACTTATCCAATTACTCTTTGCCTAATCAGGCTGTTTTGGTTCCTCTCCTCTTGCAGAGGTACTCCACAGTATAAACAGTTCACTTACGCCGCACAGAAAGGGGCTAATCAGTGGAATTATTGTTTTGCTGCTCCAATTTAACGGCTCCCTGTTCACCACTGATTGGAATGAAAATGTGCTATTGTGTCTGCATGAACTCAGAAAATATAATGCAATGTAATCATTTTGTTAGCTGCAAGAATATACATATATTATAAACAATCATGATGTACAGTTTTGATACACAGTTTCAAAATGGGAAATGCATAGATGTTTGTTGTTCAATTTAGCACATTGGAATGAGTAGCAAAAAGGTTTAAAACAGGTTCACGTGGTTAATGAACCACTCATGATTGGTATAAATCACTGTTAATAAAAGCATGAGAAATTACTACTATTAGACATCAGTCCATATATTAAAATGTTTAAACACCTAAAGTAAGCACAATCAGTTCGAAACACCTTTATTACTTTAAACAAAATAAGTAATCGGCAGTTCTTTACTATTGTTATACATCCCTAATAAAAAGCTGATAAATCAAAATTTCAAAGAGTCTTTCAAAGAACAGGAGCAGCTGATCACTCACTATTTAGTCATCAGCTGACACTCGTCTGACTGTCACATATTCCAAAGTAATTTGCTTTAATTAACTCCGCCTAATTTAACATTCACATCTACTTTACCGCCGTCCCATTCAAGGCTTAGAGCTGGGGAACAAATGCACGAGGTGAAAGAGAGGAGAGAAATCTGAGGGGCAATCTCCACAATTAGTCTTTTAACAACTGGGTCTGGGTAGAGCTTTGTGAAGACAGCTCTTATGAGTCTGCGGCGCGACACAAAGCCACATGCAAGACAGTTAAAACTCACAAAAAAAGAAGAAAGAGGGTGGAAAAAGGCCCACAGTCAGGTCCGTCTCACAATTATAATTTGACTGTTTCATTTTAAATAGTGTATGTTTTGAAGACACTATTAACAGGTGCTCCTTTATTGACAATACAAAAGGATTAGTCTTTAGAGGGTGAGTGGTGTTCAATGGTCTGATTAGGGATCAGGCTAAACTCAGCAAAATTAAGGACTTACAGCGACACTGCAGGCTGGAGCAGCCTGAGAGGATATAAATATATATATATATATATATATATATATATATATACTGACATTTACAAACGAAAAACATTGACAAAGGAACAAAAACATTAATTGATTTGACTGACTTTGTTGATGTGTTTTACACTAACCTAATCATTCCAAATCAACAGCGTATAAACAAATATATTTGTAAACATTTTTTATTATAATTAGAAAGCTGTTTCCAGTTTGTACAGGATTAATATCAAAACAACCTCAACCAGCGTGAGCGAGCTATCATCACTTTTCTGTGAGGAACACAGACAAGCAGTCATCTGAGTCAAGTCAAGATCAATACTGAGCTGCTTCCTCTGATGTTGCTACCTGGGAGGATATGTGGTCAACATAATTCAGTTAAATTACAGTATTCATTGACGTCTAACTTCCCGTGCATGTTTTCACATGCAAGAAGGGGAAGAGCACATCTAAAGAACTCGCATTCCTTGCGCTGCTTTTAAAATGCTCATGCAAACTCAGTGCCGCGATTCTCCTGGTAGTCAGAGTAGTAAAAGCTATTTTATGAGTCTGTCAGGAAAAGCACATTATGGATGTCTTCCATTATAGAAACTCTGGCAATGCACACATGAGTATTCATGTTGATTCAGGAAATATCTTGCCGACATACATTTTTGGAGACATGAAATTGACAGCGAGTCATAGTTCGCTGCTTCTGTACCAGAGTTTAGTGGCATATTCAGCCTTGTTCCTGTGGTATATCAATTATGTCAAATACATTAGCTACTAAAGAGCAGTACGACACCAGAAAATAGTGGGTTTGAGCGCCTTAGAGAAACACTGAAACATGTTTTCTACATGATCCAATCTTTCAAAAAATATCACAGTGAAATCATACTGCTCGATAGTATGAATATCTGTACCTCACAAGGTGTATCCAATTCCAGCGTGTCATCTGAAACTGAGTATTAAAAGGTGTACTTTTCCAAAATGTTTGCTATTACCGACGGGGAAAAAAATTCATGTAATGGAAAGCTGCTCAGGCAAGCCTGATCTGTGTGCAGTTGAACAGTGTATGTACTGGGCAGGCTCCAGTGTTCATAAACTCTGACAGAAAACAAAAGTGTTAATTCCCCTTATGATTAGCGTAACCTCTGTCCCTCTATTTATTTTTGTTAAACCATTGAGCTTGAGAGTGCCTTGATTTGAAAGGAACCGTCATATGCAAACCACTGTTGTCCCACATTATTCAGAGAACAAACCTTCTTAGATCTTTAACTACTATAGGCCTGATGATTGCACCGGCACCAGCAATTTCCTAACCAACCGCCACCTGAACAATGATGTGTTCAGCTTTCAGACCCTCCAGCCTTTCAAAGGTGAATCATTTCACAGTTTGGAGCGATATCTCCATAGCAACTCCTCTTTGAAGGGTTTAGAATCACCATCCAATAATTCTATGATCATCGGGCCTTGCCTTTCCTAGTGGTTCTTTTCACAGCGGACAGGCAAGGGGGGCATGAGGAGGAAGCAGGAAGATTCTACAGTCTATTTCAGGCAATTCATCTAGCAGCCCCATTAGAATTCAAAATATTGCGACCTTCAATCACCGGGCATGTTATCTGGAGCTGTGGCGATCTCCAGTCAAGATGGGTAGACATTTTGCTCTAATCATCCTCTATGAGTGGAGGCTGACAAAAACTCTTCATTTTCGCTGAAGCAAAATGCTAATTTAAATGCTGTGACAGCACCTCAACACAGCCCCAAAAACACACAAAGGGAGGATGATCCCCATGCACAGCTAAATGATGTAGATTCAGAATTGCTATATTGGTTAACAACACTAACATAAACAAAGACCCACATGGAGCCGAGGGAAGCTAATTTTTCTTATTGATTTGCAATCCAACATTACTGTTTTTTCACAAGCATAACAAAACACAACATGCGGGCAGTCGCTAGGACCCAGCTGAGATTGTTGTACAACACAGGGTGGTGTGGGAAGTGGGTTGTTTGCTTCTTATAAACCAGTTAACTTTGCTACAACAGAGTAAATCATGGCTGAACATTAAAAAAACAGACAATGACACATTAATGCACAAACAAGTAATTATTTGTCCAAAATGTACAATTGACTTAAACCTATTGGCTTGTTCCCTCTTTGATAATGTAAGGTCAATTTCATTAGAAGTATTTTTTTGACACAAACAGTTGTTGGCATGATGGTACAGCCGAAAACAGTATTTCATACTTTCTTCTAAGAAGGGCAGTAAATTATTATACAATTGCATACTTTAAAGTATACTGTATACTATTATTACCAGAATAACTATTCAAAGATGCAACATAACAGTTGATGGATTACACTATAATAGATCCATGCTTCAGTTAAAATGTTTGTTTAGTAAAAATGTGTTAATGCTAAGTTAATGTGAACGGTGCATTGAACTTCCATCAACAGAAACATATTGTTTATTTTCCTACTTCTAAGATGTGCTTTTTTTATGTCAATGACGTGAGCTAATGGGCTTCTCACTCTGTTCAGCATATATTAAAAAAGGATAAACCGCTTAATGTTCTATTGTTTTTACAAATCTAATAAAAGAGCTACAACAATAGATAAAGTCATCCAAATAAGTATTTTATTTTTAAGGGAGTCCAGATTCCTTGTTTAGGCTTGGATACTTGGCCAATAAAAGTGATCAGGTTTCTGAAATATAAGTTTACTAAAGTATTGTTAGTATATTCTTTAAATAGGACTAGTTGACAGTAAAAAAGAGACAAACAATGTCTTTTAAATGGGAGGAAAAACTACAGTATGACAAAAATGAATGAAATACACTCAATTACTGAGATCTGAGGTTTGTTGGACACAGAAGCACATGTCCAGGGGTGCACATAACTTTTTCAGTGAGTTAGGCAGGTCGGGGGGGGGGGGGGGGGGGTGCTCACCTGTGTGTGCGCATCACGGCTGAGCGATGCGCACTAATGTATACTTATTAGGCCTTAGGCCTTTTAAACAATCTCTCTGTAAAAGACTTTAGCAAAATAAAAATGTAATGTCTGATACTTACTATAGGGGTATTTTCTGATTTATTTTATATAATAGAACAAAAGGTGAAACCCTCAAGCTGGTTTTAAGCACAGACCTTATTTCAAGCATCTAACCAAAACCCCATTAAACAATATATTGATTTTGAGAAATGGGAACCGGATGAGCAAAAAAGCCAACTCATGTCTCTGACTCATTTCTGTGACTAATTCCTGCAGCACAGAAGAAGAAGAAGTTACATCAAACTGTATAAAATGGGACAACTGATTCAGCAGCTGAATTGATGAGCGATTGACTCGTGGCCTGATCGGTTTAGATAGTCACACACATGGAAGTCACGGGGCTAGGTGAGGTGTCCTGGATGTTTGTCAAGTTGGAGAATTTGTGAGTTGGTGAGTGATATGGCAGAACTCTCAGAAATCAGTCATACTGCCGTCAGTGAGGAGGCAGTTGAGTCATAAATCATCTGTCTGACGAGTCTATCCAGTTTGTTCGTATACTGGCTGGAGCTAAATAATTATATTGACTTGTTAACTACAAGCGATTCGTGTGGGCTGCCGTATGCATGACGCAACAACCAAACACAAACACAATGTCCCACCAACAAAGTGAAGCCAACTGATGTGATCACTCACTCTTTATCATCATATATCCATCAGTTAATGATGAATCACGTGGAAGTCATTGAGGATATTAGAGCTCTTTAGATAGTGAATGTTTTTAGGGGCGAGTGATAGGACCAATTTATGGGTCCATTAGTTGACTGACTTTGATTTGATATTTGAAATAAACATTTTGCACATTGCAACACTTGCCAAGTGTTTGACAGGTTTCATACACAAACTAACACACAGCAACTAAATAAACTGATGTAGTAGTTTATTTTGTATTGGTCTGTTGGGTGTTGTGCACGCTGCTGTTACCACAGTTACAGCAAGCGGTTTACATGTACAGTGAATTATGTGACAAACAAAGTATTCTCTATTTGAAAATGAGGCCATTGCAGATTTGTGACATCTTCACTCTTTTTAGTAAATTATTAAGTCAATGCCAACACTCAATGACAAAAGGAAAACACTGGTGTTATTATTAGCATTCTGTGCTATGGTTATGATGGCAATCAATGCACTTAATGAACATTTTGGTTATTAGAACACAAGATTTTTTTTTCGATAAACATTCTCAAATTCAACGATAACAGCCAATCTTCACAGTTGAGAAGCTGGAACTAGTAAATGTTTGGCCTTTTCACGAGAAACATGTCAGTAATAAATGAGTTGCCGATTCATTTCCAATCGACCAATTGATTGACAGACCAAATGTGAATATGTTTGATTTTAAGGATACAGCAATACTCTAGCAAATATCTCTTGTAATTCATTTGGTTTACGACCCTTAAAACGGCTATCGTTATTTTACAAAATAGGAGAACTGTCTCGAGTCTGCTTCTGGCAGTAGAGGAGGAGAGAGCCTCAACTTCACCAGGAGTTCGGTGCGGTTTAAAGACAGAATACATGGTCTCTCCTCATCTTCCCCCACATTTACTGTGAAGCAAGAACATCACAGCGAGAGAAGAGTCTACGTCAAAAATAACAGTCAGCCTCAGCCAGTCCCTAAAGATACATTAGGGCTAGATCCTGACTGAGTGCCGCGCAACCGTAAATAAGTCTTTATTCGAAGTGAACCAGAGTATTCCTGCAGTGATGAGGGCAACATTTGTGTGAGCATTGAAATATATAATTGCTGGAAACCAAACATCTGGGAATAAGGCCAGGAGAGCTGGCAGAGTTGCTCGCGGGGAACAGAAGAGCAGATGAAGGAGAACATGTCTGTGTCTTGTCTGAGAAAGTGAGGTGTTCCAGTCACTGAGGAAGCAGTTTGTTATGAGACCAGGGAATACCAGTCAGTCAATGGAATCAGCTTCCAGGGTGCGCAGTAATCGTTGCTGGAAGATGTTCTTGAAAGCAAATCCACTGTTTACAAAGGCTTTTCAAAGTGGGGTTGAAAAATATTCATCACGTGCACGCCAATGGGGGAATTTTGAGATATCAATCGGAAAATAAAGTTACCTTTGTAAAACATGTTGTTATTTCTAAAATTTCACAACTTCTAAACAAATGAATGTAACCCATAGAGGGAATAAAAGACCACGAGTACAGAAAATCAAGCCTGAATTCATCAGGCTCAGGTCAATTGCTTGTGTCATCAGTTTGCACTTACAATCAGTCTCATGCTACTGAGGCTGACGACTCTCTGCCGCATCTTTATAAACCCTTTTGCTAATTCACAGACAAAAAACACACCACTCCAGACAGAAGTGTGATCCACCCCCAGAACCATATAATCAAGCAATATATAAGTAGTTGCTTCAACACTGCAGTCTGCCTGACACCAGACAGATACAATTACAAAACAAAACCAGCTTTGCTTAATAGTTAACTTGTGAAACATACAGCATTGTTTCTAAGAACTTCACAACAGTGGAAACAATGGCATGCCAAAACAGATATACATAAACACACACACACACACACACACACACACACACACACACACAGAGAGAGAAGAGGCTTTCGATCTTCCTATTTAGGAAGGATGTTTTTTATTCTTTGTGTGGGTAGAAACAAAATAGTTGGTTTTGAGAGAGGATCTGGCATTTACATTTGGCCCATATTAAAGAAACTGTGGGTGTTTTTAAACCATGTGCATGGTGATATTATAAATACATATAACACATAAAAGTAACACAAATGTATGTGTAACATCATGTTAAGTATTCCCTCTAAAAGTGGACAAATGCAAATAATAATTTCTGACAACACTGTAAAGGGAAATGTGAAAAACATTTTATTGTTACGAGTCATATTCCTAGTGTGTCTGGCAATAAACACTTCTGATTCTGATTCTGATTCTGATTCTAAATCTCATGAAAAGACCGAAACCATCAATGATCTGATGTAGTGTGTTCCCCTGTGCCATAGGCTACTATTGTTGTGCACAACCGTGTCAGGCAGCTACACCGCTTCTCTGGTTGACAAGTTCCTTCATTACCTTGAAAACATGCTCGGTAGTTTATGCTGAATCAATTCCAAATACATCCTGCAGCTGTAAAGACTCACTAGTGCACAACATGTGTATTAATCCTCACCTGAAAATAGTCCCCAACAAATACCATATTAACCCCCTGTTTGTTTGTTTGTTGAAAATTACAGTGAAATGCTAAATTAAGATAATACATATCCTTTTTTTAAATTTAAAAACAACAATGTAGCCAACAATGTAATGATAGATGGACTAATGCATTGTTTTCTAAGGGTTTTGTTTACAATCAAAGGAAAATATAGAATAACACCAACTTTATCCATTAATTTAAGTTGTACCAAAAGTCCTTAAAACTGAACTGACAGACTTATTTATCTCCCCTCACATTGTCCACTCTGTAAATCATTTCAAAGTCTTATAGTGGGTGGTCTTCCAGTTCCGCTTCTCACAAAGGCTATTTGAGAACTGTGCGGCACTGATAAATAATGACTTTTATTCCAGCACAGAGACAATTCAGGAACAATATCGTGAATTGGCCTTAATCTTAACCCTTTCTATGCCATTATTCCATGCCTGCCATCACGACTCTCGAATCATAGTCTTTCACACACCGGGAAAGTAAATAACAGCATACAGTCAATACAATTAACAATTTCTCTGTCAATTGACTGATAGCATGAACCACTTTGACTGTGTGAGACCAAGACCACGTCAGAGACTCAGAGGAACATGATGGAGACCTGAAAAGTGATTAGCAATCTCAGGGAGGAACAGACTAGGAATAATCTTCTGACATAATCACATCTACACATCTATATTCACAAAGTCACAGAAGGCAGTATTTTTTAACCATTCAAAATATACATTTTAATATTAGTTAGAAATAGGAAAGGAAAAGACAAAGAAACCTACATCCTAACAAGAACTGGCTAAGCTCCAATATACTCAAACCTAATAAGAAATGGCATTATGATTCATATTAGAATATTATGTGGTGGTCCTTCTGAATTGTCGAGTTAGGTTTCAAAGCCTCAAAATATGCTACTGATTGTGTGAAGCATTAACTGCACATGCCTTCTCACTTTCCATTCAGGGAGCCCCCCAGTAGGAATCTGAGGTTGGATCTGACTTCATTCATTCTGACTGTTGTGTTGATCTTGGCACACACCACACAAGATGCCCTACTGGCAATGCTGTATAGCACCAGTGAGGCCTTTGCTTTGAAAAAGCTGTTCCTGGGTCTATTGAGTGTTACCAAATGTTGCAGATGCAACTGATTTAGCAACAGTCAAAAATACTGTGATATGCTGAAAATATGAATTCCTATGAGGAAGATCAACTCAGAGACTCACGTGTCATGTAGATGTTGTCACAGGTGCTGATGTGGGACAGGAAGGCATTTCCCAGGCCTTTGCAAGCATGAGCAGCTTTCACCAGGCCAGCAATGTCAACAACATGAACAAATGCTGGGACGTGGCTGCAACCCAGGAAGTAAAAGGAAAAAATAAATCATTTCCGATGTTATTTTAATGAGACTAGAAACTGATTGCATTGTGCTCCAAACAGTCCTGTAAAAAAGTTTGGAAAATATGAAATTTGAATTGTGCAAGATTAAACTAAGAATGTTTTGTTTGGGATGTTACTGGATTGGATTGGATTAGATCGTACGATGTTTAGAATAAATTGCTCACCCATACTTATATATGAATATATAAGGGGTGGACAATATACCTGACCTTCTTTTCAATATTATTTTATACAAAACTCTTTCAAATTATAACCACACAATGTGGCATTGAGTTTAGTCAGCACTAAAATAAGGTAAACAAACGCAAATAAAAAACACTATTGTTTTAATTCTTCCTGATTTATCTCCCTTGTCTATGACACTCAGCTAAAAGCTACTTAATTCCAGCTGAAGCTATAAATCTGTACAAAAGTGTTTATTTTAAATATATATATATATATATATAAACAGGCTCAGTAATTTCATGAAACAGCGAGGCAGCGTAGTTATTTCAGGGTTAACTTGTTGTACATTAATACACATTTGGTGCTCTCAGATTCATTGCAGCAGGAGGATGTATGTGGGATTGACTCAATACAAACTACAATGCCCATGTTCACAGACAATTCTATACGAGAAGAATCAATTCATTGTTGGTGTTGGTCTTTCATGAAATTTTGTACAGAGAACAGATCAATTCTTGTCAGTCAAAAAGAGAACAGCTCACTAGTACTGTACAGCCCAATACATCTGAATTCAGCTGCTTTAACAGCCTCTATAATGTGTATGATAACCAGGTATTGGAGCTTTCGATGCTTCAGCTTTTTCCTTAACAGAAGACTTTGCAGTAGAGCAGCAGTCATTCCTCCGACACGACTGCAGCCACATGTCAACAACATTGTTACATGTTGTCTCTATTGCAAGGAGACCGTCAGCGACTGCAGACCTGAAGTGTGAATAATAGGTCAATGATGAGACCCCATACCTGGGAGGTTTGTGGAATTGGCAGAGGAAATCATAGCGTTCATCTGGAATGGGCACTCTGCTTTCATTTGGGTCAATGGTGCAGAAGGGGACATTTTCAGCCACAGCCTGACTCTTTGTCAACACGTTGAAAAAGGTTGACTTCCTGAAAATATAAAACAGCGTTGAGGTCAATCCATCTAAAAGTGCTGGTGTGGAGAACCCGATGGTTCGACAGTATGATCCCGAAACACTTCAGTAAGTTATGCGAGATTGGCTTTTTTATTTTCTGCACAAGAAGGAAAAGGTTTTTCCAAAGGATTCAATATTTGAGAGCTTGAACCAAAAATACTCGATGAAATACATTGCCCAATTACAAGGTCAGATAATCCCATAATAGATCAATTGCACATGGAATCAAGGGGAATATTACATTTCTGATAGATCTCTGCTGTTGAACAGGATCAGCCAAACGTAGGCCCATGTTGTGATCACAGAGAGATTTATTTTTTATGGCGCAAGAAGCAGCTCAAGAGTACTTCACAGAAGTAAATCTACAGACAATGGAAAGTGTAGAGTAATGATGGCATGGCAGTTAACTATAATCCGGGACTTTCCCTTTTTATCCCCTCACTCAGTGCTTCACATTGAAATTATTGTTTGTTACATCCTTCAGGCAAAAAATTGCTCAAGATTGCTAAAGTGCGTGCATTAATTCCTTATATAAAGCTACATTGTTACTCTGACATACTTGAGGGCTTTTCTTGGGTCACCTTGGGAGGAAAAAAGACCGACAATTCACACAGTAACACTACAACCAAAGTCAGGTGTAAAAATGTTCTTGATGATTACACAGCAAATTACTTACATATGTACAAATCAGAGTCTAATATGCTGGTCGATGGGGGAAGTGATGTGTATGAGCCGCCAGAGCTGAGTGTGTTTTTCCACAGGTGGGTGGGAGAAACTCATATAGATGCCAAATATCAACCTAAAACCTTCGACAGGGTTTTCAATTAAGACAATTTTGCAGACAAAAACGTGTATTGTAGAATACAATAACTACATGAGGGCTAAGCAAACCCAACAGCTAATGAAGACGTGTGAAGAGGAGCGTGTAAGTTCAGTTAATTTAATGAGTAAAGTCAAAATTATAACTTCTCAATTCAAATCTGGGTGATCAGTGTCCACGCAAAAGTTACCAACATGTATTTAATTCATAGTGAATGGAAAAAAGTAGGTACACTAATGATGACAAATAATTAATACAATATTGTTGTTATCAATGGGAATCAAAATATGTCCTTCTACCAAAGAGACAGGGGGCTGAAAGAGTCACGTTAGAGAAGAATACAGTAAAGCTGGAAGAAGAGAAAGATTAGGAAGATATAACTGTTCAGTCAATGCACAATCAATTAAAATGTCTAAGTGCACACCTTTTCCTATAAAAGGGTTGGCAGCTAACAAAACATATTTCTGCACGTTTATTATTATATCTTATTATAGCAGTAGTTAATAGCACAGTATTCCATATTCTCGGGTGTCAGTTCATATTACATATAAAAATATATATATACAACTCCAGCAGCTCTCCAGGGTTGGATTCTGGCTCTTGCTCCGTATCCTCCTCTCTCTCTCTCCTTTTCCTGTCATCCACCAGCTGCTCAAATAAAGGCAATATATATATTGTTTTTTATTTGTTAAATGATTAAGAATAACTTGAGTCAGCGATGCCGTAAACTGTGCAGTGTATCCATTAAGGGGTTAAATTGACAAGACTAAACCTTTTGTGTCTTTGAGGAGAAAGAGAACATGTGAGTAGTAATAGCTGGAAGATTGACGGAATCACACTCTCGGGTTTCGCACGTGTGTGAAGAATGGTCAGATACGCCCAGCTAACAGCAAGCTGGCATTTCAACATGGTTCATTCATGAAGAAACCATGGGAGGGTTGGCATATTGTACTTTGACACAAATGTGCCATGGCAGGCGACCACCTCAGTAAGTTCTACTTCTTAGACCTGGAAGAAATTGAATTTACACCGATAACTTCATGCAGCTTCCTTCTTACCTCATATAAGAGCATAACATTATATAAAAAAGAGAAAAGATACAGGACTCAGTTTTACAACTTATTCTCATTGGGTTTGTTGTTGCTGTAGAGCTAAATATAAAAATGGCAAAATACAATAGCTTATATTGCACATTAGAAATATTCTTGTATCTGTAAAGAAGAAGATGAATACACAACAACAGGTATTTTTGTGATGCGTTCCATGCTGGAATTTTGTTAAATGCCATTCAGTTGTAAAACGATGTACAGTATGTATACACCATAAATACTTATAGTCATATGCTTTGTTTTGAAGACCGGTCTGCAAGGTGGCTCCGGGAGATCCTGTGTTTGTGTTCACTTTGTGATGTGGTTCCTCAGATGTTGAGCCACACTTAAAAGACATGCAGGTCAGGTGAATTGGAAATTCCAAATTACCAGATATATGAATGTGATCGTAACTTACTGTATATGTAGTATGTGGTGAATCGGAGAGGTGTCAAGGATGTACCCTGACCTTTGACCGGTGCATGGTAAGTGGGTATTTAACATCAACGAACAATAGAGTTTGTTAATGCTTTTCATACATTTAACAATCTTCTCTGCATAGTAGCGTGGTAAATCCATGTTAACTTGCCGGATTTATACAAATGTCGATGGGTCATGACACATTGAGACTGCTGCTATAGGATACACACTTGAAGTATATATATATATATATAGATAGAGATATAGATATATCGATACATATAGATATAGATATAGATATAAAGATATATATATATATATATATAGATAGATATAGATAGATATAAATATGATTTAACCATAAAAACGATGATGTTAGATGCAGTACAACCCTTTGAAGTCACAGGTTTGCCCTCATTCATAGACTTATCTGCTATAACACCCAAAAAAGGTCATGTTTGAAAAGCTCACACACTTTTATTGAAGAGATGCAGAGAAGGAAAGACATGTGCTTTTGACTATATAGGGAACAAGTGGTTTCGTGCAGTCACTTAAAACAGCCTGAGGAACCCTCCTCTGCTTCTTAAGGAACACTAAAACATTTTACTCAGACAGTCGTCTAGCATTTTTTTTTTGGCTCTCTAGTTATTATGAACATCCAAATTGTGTACACAATGCAGCATGCCTTTTCACTTGTTTCAGTATAACATGTGACATGCACGAGTTGAGAAAGCTCCTTTGGGGGGAAAAAATCAAAGTCTAAAATTGTTTGTTTAAATACACACCATTTATTTAAGTCTCTTTAGCCATGCATTCGACTATACTCAGCTGACATGGCCTTACATATTTAAATGCATGGTAATACCATGCATATAAATATGTATAATATACCATGATGGTATCATGGGAGGCAGGCATATAGTTCAGACACAGACAGAACACGCTGCTGCATGCAGTGAATGGTGATAAAGCGATATATGAAATAAAAACCCTTTACTTACCCAACATTGGGCAGGCCAACTCCCATTTTCAATCATGTGCCAAACCTTCCGATCAGTGGCGTCTTTGGTGCATCCTGTCCCTCTCCCTGTAACGACAATGTGGAGACGTCTGCAGTCAGAGCAGCCAAATACCATTACATAATCCACAATGCATGCTCATTTTTGAATGGAGCTATCTCTCATGACCTGCACCTTTTTTTGGAACCATTTCCCCACTGTTACAGTCAATCAGAGAAAACTCCACATTCATTGACAGTTAAATGTGCGAAGCATAAGTCCTCAAATGTAACCAGTCGACTGCACTTCAACGGGCTCGCTCCCCCGCGCTCAAAATAGAACATGCAGCCGCTGGAAAGCGAAGTTGACACTGCAAGCCGGCAAGTTGACCCGAGCGTCCACTTAACTGTCGATATGATCGATAAGCTGATGAGCTGCTGAGAGATCAATCACACATTTGGTTGAAACGTCTGTATTAAAAGGAAAGTTAATCTTTATCAGGGGCTTGACTTCGTTGCCAACAGCTGCAGGATTTATATTAACATTTGAATGCACTTGAGAGCTGAAGACGTCCACGAGTTGCAGAGCAATTTTTCCATTTCCCCTTGTATTACCTTTTAGACTTCCTTCAACAATACATATTTTTGTCAAGTCGCTTTTTGCATGTGCACTTTAACGTAGATCAATGACTGTCCTTGTTGTCAGAATAAACAATGACTTGGCAACCTTAAGAACCAACTAATGAGAAACGGCAGCGGATGAGATCAAGGCATTTCCATTTAAATAATAATCTTCCACATGGGACCAGCATATTACAATCCAAAAATACTGTAAGAAAAGGAAGATATCGTAAGCGCATCTTGACACAATCATATTGTGTCTATTTCTATTCAATGAGCTTTCATTGATAATTCATAATGGGCAACACAGCGCCGCAGAAAAAAGTGAAACCTCCTTGCACTCGATAGTTTCCTTCAACCCCCCTTTGAGAGAAACAGGTGTATCCACATGAGCACACAACAGTACAACAATTAGTGAAATGTCCTCAAATAAACTTCCCTCAGAAGAAATACTAATTAAAGCACACAGGGGCACAACCAAAAAACATCGACCAATCCAGCAGCATGTCTGGTTTAACACGCAGAAAATGAGGCTCTAATAATCTGTATTTGAGGCAAGTGGGGCTGGCTTTATAGAAAGAATTCAAATGAATAGGTCTGAATTAATCATTTATCTTTTGTTGATGGATGCACCCCCACTTAGACTCATCACAATAGATGCAGAGCGTTTTGTTCGACCAAATAAATCATGCCCATTGTTTAAGGTACATTGATCAATCTAATGGCTTGTAATGGGCTTCTAATTGCCACAGAGAAGTGCTCAACAATGGAGTCCAGAAATACAGATTCGAATCAAAATTCTCACTTGAATGACAAGGCGAGATCACCTTCTCCCCTTTTGTCCCAAGTAAACATCGTCTGAAAAAAAATTCTATTTTATTCCAAATCACACTTACTTCAAAATAAATGTACGGTATGGATAACAAAATACATTGTTTTGGTGCATAACGACCGATTCCTAGGCATATGTCTTTGTTAGATTCATTATTCCAATCTGAACGGTCACACAGCTCCATATTAAGATATCATAGCCTCTACACAAATATGCATGCAAGAAAATTATCATTTGAACAAACTTTAAATTATGTTTTTTTCTTAATACATGTTCATTAAGGGGTTATTTTATTTTCCAATGTATTTATATTAAGAAAGTATAACGGAAAAAACCCTACGGTCATTCTTATTTAACGCTCGAATTAATATGGCTTCTTTTGCAACAATCAACTGTATTTATGTAAAATAGACATTTAATACTGTTAACAGCAGCCAAAATTGTCATGATTGCAAAAAGTATTAAATTTTCTTGGCAGCGCTTAGTATTTGATGAGGATGATTTTTTTATTCACCCTTCCAAAGGTGGCGGTATTAAAGCAAAACGAGTATTTTAACAAATTGCGCATGTGTTGACTGGCAGCATTCACACTCTATAATGGAGCATTATTTGCCCCTTTTGAATACTGTAATGCACATTTTTCAGTCAGCCTTTCTCTGGAAAATTGCTTTAACTTTTAAAGGGATGATGATTCACATGAGAGCCGGTCAATTGTACATTATGCCATTATCCCTGCGTTTTAACAAGCTATTGGATATGTGGGCTCATTGAATTGTGAGATTAAAAGAAAAAATAAGTCGTTAGTTCGGGAAATATAGTTGAAACACGGCATCCTCTTAATTGTCCACAAGTGATTAGAAAATCAGATACAAGACAGGCACCGTGCGGTTAAAGCAGTTTAATGGATAAGACCGGCGGCCTTTCAACAGGCATCACCTGGAAGAGGGAACTTCTTGTTCGTCCATTAAATAGTTTTCTTTTTGAACACCTACACCGCACGCCCTAATAGAGCAAGCTGTCATATTTAATTAACCCCTCACCTGCACTCCCTAAAAAAGTAGGGAGGGGGTACCCCTTGTATGGGTGCGCGTAAACTCGACCGCAAACACGAGCGCAGACGCGCGTATATTTGCGACTGGACGTAAACTATTGGTTATTGAGCAAGTCATTGTTTTTCCTTCATGTATTCAGGGATTAAGTCATTAATTCAAAAATTGTCAAACCGTGGTTGGCAGTAAGGTCCGTGCTGTCAGGCCTTTGCCTGGACTTCTTTCCTCAACTTAATCCATCTGTGGTTTCCTATTAATAGCAGCACTTTAAGAATTCAACATAAAGCAGATAGCCCCAGTTGTTCCCCCACGAGAATTAACTGGACCGTGCCTCACACAGCAGTATGCACTGTTCTGGTAAAGGCATCGGCAACACCAGTGTCCCTTACCTGGTTCAGGCTACATGTGCTTAAATGGCAACAATTCACACCGACGTGTTGCGCATGATCTGAATATTAAAAAATCAGAAGGAAAACCTGGGACCGGTGTTACCACAATCCACACACGCTTTGAAATGAGTGAAACGCTTACCTCTTGGAGAACTGACGCGCGAACTCAATTCTGCAAAGAAAGGAGACATTGAGCTTTCGTGTGAGAAAACACGACATAAAAATAACTGTATGCATTAAAAAAAGAAGCCAAATGGTGTCTTGTATGACAGTCTGTGCAGAGGCTGTACAACAGATGATTGACGGCGGGGTTCGTGGCGTTTCTGCCTGCGGTCGGGGCTCTCATTGGCTGACTGCATCCACAGCCAGACATGCGGCTTTCAGATTGGCTGCGCGTCCTCGCCAGCTGTACTTCAAAGAACACGCTCTCTACAACTAGGTAGTTGTTGGGAGCTGCGAGCCAAGAGAGAAACCGTGTGACCTCAGTCAAACACGGTGAGCCTGATCAAATTGGAGCCGTACAGCATTGAAATCGCGAACACTCTCATCACAGCACAGACCCTGGATATGGCAACGTCTATACTTGGGGTGAGTCCGACTTTGTCTCATGCGAACAAGTTGTGCGTAAAGTTATCCTAGACTGCGGCTGTTTTGCAGCTTTCACAAACATGCTGGCTTTCAAGTTAGCTGTAATTATTTCCTACTGTGTGAATTGCTATTAACTTCTTCGCTCGTTTATTATTAAAAAAGAATCCGTTAAGTTAAATCATCTAGATCAGTGTTTTACTGGTTGTATATTCACAGCAGTTCATAATCTGAGAAAGTTTGTTAAAAAAATGTTGCTCGTTAAAACACGCTTCTCCTTAAACACATTGACATTGGCTCAAATAGTACTTTAAATAATTGCAGTTGTTATATTGTAGGCTATTTTCTTAAGACAGTTGTCTGCTTCCCAAATATCTGGAATAAACGAAAATCATTCAGCATCATTTGTTGTTGCCCGTTTTAAGTCCAACTTTTTTTTGTGTTTTTCAGGAAGAGCCACGGTTTGGAACTACACCTCTAGCTATGCTGGCTGCAACTTGCAACAAAATTGGTAACACCAGTCCTCTTACAACTTTACCTGACTCAAGCGCTTTCTCAAAAGGTGGATTTCATCCTTGGAAAAGATCCTCCTCAAGCTGTAACTTGGGATCCAGTCTGCCCGGTTTCACAGTAGCAACCAGCCGCGCGTCGACAGGACTAACACCGACCAGTGGCACCGGCAACAGCGCCTTTTGCTTAGCCTCCACCTCCCCGACCTCGTCTGCATTTTCCACAGAGTACAGCGGTCTGTTCTCCAACGCTGCGGGAGTCACATCCCAAGACTCCGGACAGTCAGCTTTTATATCCAAAGTCCACACATCAGCAGATACTCTTTACCCCCGAGTGGGGATGGCGCACCCGTACGAATCGTGGTACAAGTCCGGTTTCCACTCGACTATCTCTGGCGATGTAACAAACGGTGCGTCCTCGTGGTGGGATGTCCACACTAATCCCGGGTCATGGCTCGATGTCCAGAATCCTGCAGGCACCCTCCAGACCTCACTGCACACCGGGACACCTCAAGCCATCCACTCCCAGCTGAGTGGCTACAACCCGGACTTCTCCTCGCTGACGCACTCGGCGTTCAGCTCCACTGGAATCAACCCCTCTGCGTCTCATCTACTGTCCACCAGTCAGCACCTGTTAACTCAGGACGGGTTCAAAACAGTGATCCCCACTTACACAGACGCGTCTGCCGCCAACGCCATGATTTCTGGGGGCAGTTCAGGAATAAGTAGCTCCTCGAGGTCGTCCCGGCGGTACTCCGGCCGAGCAACATGTGACTGCCCGAACTGCCAGGAGGCTGAGCGGCTGGGACCCGCCGGGGCCAGCCTGCGCAGGAAGGGACTCCACAGCTGCCACATTCCCGGCTGCGGTAAAGTGTACGGAAAGACATCTCACCTCAAAGCACATCTGAGATGGCACACCGGCGAGCGGCCTTTTGTCTGCAACTGGCTTTTCTGTGGCAAAAGGTTCACTCGGTCCGATGAGCTCCAGAGACACCTCCGCACCCACACCGGTGAGAAAAGGTTTGCTTGCCCGGTTTGTAACAAGCGCTTTATGCGGAGTGACCATTTGAGCAAGCACATCAAAACGCACACGGCCGGTGGAGGAGGCAAAAGGGGGAGCGACAGTGACACCGACACCAGTAACCTGGAGACCCCGAGGTCCGAGTCCCCAGAACTTATTTTGGAGGGGGTAAATCCCAGAATCAATGTTATGGATCCGTCTCCTCAAGACGAGCCCTAATGAGGCTTCACCCAAAATCAAACCAGATTCAAAACTGCACAGTATTGTAAACGGGTCTAATTTGACAGACGATAAAAGGAGAACATATTTCAAGAAGCGATTGCAGAGTCTAAACAATATATTCTCCACAGGCGTAACGAGTATTTCATTCGTAAATCCATCTAAAGAAAACACAGGCAACTTCTAATTGAAATGGATGTTTGAGGTGGCGCGAAACCTGTTGAACTTTGGTTGGACAATGTGAGTTACATCTTGTATATTGACGACTAAAATATGTGTTATTTTCATGTAAATGTTAGGCTATGATTGTTTTATTCGTGTTGGTATCCTGGAAATCAGGGAGTTTACTTTCGACGCACTTTGTGGATATGTATGTATACAGCTTTTTCAACTTTGGTTAACCATTTTATTTCTTTGCTAAAAAAAATCTATATATAAATGTTTACCTGTATAAAGTCACACGTATAAGACTTTCATTTTATCGTAATTAAAACATCTTTAAAAAAGGCTGTTATTGTGTGATGTAGATTTTATATATTTATTTTGGTTTAATTATTTATGTGAGATCTAAAAAAAAAAATAGTTTCATTTAATTTAGAAATTTAGAGTGCTGCTCTTCGGCAATTTTTCTTAAAAATCACCAATACCTTGACTTTCACTATTTCCACTATGGAATAAATCAATGTTTAATGCCCTGGAAAAAAACATTTCATGGCCAAATGAAAATCTTGTTAAATGGTATTAATTATGACTTGGAGCACATGGCAGCCCCATGTGTCTTGTATTTGCGATTAGGGATTCGTGTCTTATCAAATATCTAATTAATCTCCGAGACATCTTTTGTTCAGTTTCACTTTATCGGGGGGTTTCCAGGGGGGTTTGACGACAAAAGGCCCCTGAATATTTATTCTAATTGTCCAAATTAACTGCCTCAATTTGCATACCAATCGATGGAGCGAGAAAAAGGATGCGGCGTCGTTCTCTTGGCCAGAAGCCACATAGATGTTATGGGAACAGTTTTTTAAACTTTAGAAAGAGAAGGGGCAAAGAGTCACATGCAAATGTTTGAATTTGAAATGTTCTTTGCTCGGCGCAGTCAAACAGTGCCTGCATGTTATTTGAATATCAGTGGCCCCGTATTGAAAGGGTTCAAGGATGCTCTCTGACTTCTTTGTGCTTACCCACTGCAGCGTCCGACTCTCAAAGAAAAAGCCGGGGAATAATTACAGCGCGAGTCCAGGACCGGGAATACGTCAAGGAAAAGCGGCTCACCCAGAAACCCTCTTTTTTTTTTTAAGAGGTTGTTAAATTGACCAGAAGGCAATAGAGGGACATTATTTTCATTTCCTTTTGTGCAACAGCGGCTTCAAGTAAACGGCCACATAGTGGAAACTATTAGATAGCCTATTTGAATTTCATCAAAATATAAAAGCTAACACTTAGGTAAAAGATGCATACATGTAAGCTTTGGAGATCAAATGTAATTGTTGATCTTTTATTTCAAAAAAATATCCCCCCCCCCCCAATTGTGGAAACTATTAAATAGAAAAGGGTAAATATGAGCACCCCCACCCCCCTAAAAATAATAACATAACTGTGCAATATGTAATATACTAATTATTTGAATACCAGTTTCCACCAAATGAAAATATTAAATACTGGTCTGCATTAATACGACCAACGCTGCTGCATTTGTTTGTTCTCGAGGCTGTATTCACACACTCGATATTTAGACAGAAATCATAGTTGTTTTGTTTGACGCTCATAAAAACTCAGCAGGACGTATTTCACAGCTGTATTGATAACACACATTGTGTGCTGGCATTCAGGGAAACCGCGGCCTGAGAAATATCGCAAAATATTTTTTTTAAACTAAAGTAATAATTTGCTATCAGTGACCAGAATTTAAAAAATAATATTTAGGAGGTATTTAGTGGAAATAGGCAGGCGGTAATCAACAGAGTTCTTCATTTACAACCGATTTTAGACGCTGACTTCATTCATCCATCACAAAACAAAAGCATTCAATTAATGAATATGATTAAAAATTTAATCAGAAAATACAAGGTTCTGATTTTTGGCAAACAAAAACCGTCTAAGCATTACAACTTACAATGTCGACATTGTAAAAAAAAAAAAAAGGCAACAGAAATCAGTCATTTTCAAAAAATAGTCCAACAATTTCTCAGCATTGCTAAAAATTGCTTCCAATGGTAATCAATAGATTTAGACCCTTTCATAAGCTACAGGACAACACATGAGCTGTGTCTTTATATTTTCTGTCGACTGCTTCCCTCTACTGGAGGAAAAGGAGACCTACTGCACAACATCTGCTTTTCTAATGAGAGCGACACATTGATCACCGACAATACCAGAGAACAGCCACAGCAAAAACACTCAACACGTTTTGTCCAATATTGTAAGCGTGAACAAAACAAACAGTCAGTGCTTTCTTTTGGCTCCGTCTTGGCTTCTCTCCCTTTCCTTTCTCCTTTCCCTGCTTCTACTCCTCCCATCTGCTGTTCTGCCTCTCCTCCCATCTGTGCTACTTCTGATCCTCTCTCCATCTCTGCTGTGTCGTCCGTCTCTACCTCCGTCCTCCCTGCCTTTCTCGCGGCTCCTACTTCTGTCCAAGCCGGACTTGGAGCTGCCCGGTGGCTGCCGGTCCCTGCTGTTGGGTCTCTTTCTCTCTTGACCTCCCTCCAGCTTGATCTTGTGCTCTTGGCTCCGACTCCTTCCCCTCTCTGTCCTTGTTTGTCTA
Organism: Pseudoliparis swirei; assembly: GCF_029220125.1. Taxonomy (NCBI): domain Eukaryota; kingdom Metazoa; phylum Chordata; class Actinopteri; order Perciformes; family Liparidae; genus Pseudoliparis; species Pseudoliparis swirei. The sequence continues at coordinate 9,817,179 of NC_079389.1, read as the reverse complement.
TAATCTCCAGACTCCTCTTCATGCCGCTTCTGTCCTGTGTGAGGGCTCGCTGACCTGCTTCTGTTAGAGGAGGCCCTTTTCTGACTCTTGACTCGTCGCTCACTCTTAGGACTGTTATCCCGACAGGAATCTTTCTTCTTGGTCTTCTTTCTCTTCTGGCTCTTGTGCTTGCCATGAACGTCTGAATCTGAGTCACTATCACTGCTGCTACTATTAGAAGAGTCACTGGAGCTGTCACTACTTTCATGCTTTTTCTTTTGTTTTCTTTTGCTCTTCTTCTTCTGTTTTTTGCTCTTCTTCTTCTTGTCCTTCTGCTTATCCAGGCGGTCAAGTTTTCTGTAAAACAGGAGCACAAACGTTCAATTAACATTCAACCAGGCAGCAGATAAAACCTGAATATTAACATAATAAAATCAATGAATCACATTAATGTTTAAGCCAAGGAATGTTAAACACCTAATCCAAATGAAATAATCTGATGAACAAAATGCATTTCCCTTTTTACACCAGATATACTGTATATACTAAACTATACTAAAATAGTTCTTTAAACATTTTAATAGATTTATGAAAAATAGCATAGTAATCTTGTAATTCATCAGAACAAGGCCATCCTTAAAAAATACAAAATATATTTAAACAATGTTACAATAATAATAATAATAATAATAATGTTGCTCCACTCCTTGATGCTTTCATGAAAACACAAACATTTGGAAGTTGTGGTATATTGTTTACCTGAGGAGCTTCTGCTTTTGCTTGGTCGTTAATGACTTCAGAAATTCAACTTCGGGGTCTTCCCCTTCATCACTGGCAACATATTCCTGCAAAAGCACAAACCAAATTGGCATTGAAATCAAAAGGACAACATATAAATAAATATGACTCTCAAAAGACAAATTTGAACAAATGTACATTTGAATACATCAACTGTATACAGTAAAACAAATAATACAATTTAATCTAATTTGTTCACTTGACAAGTTGCCACAACAACTGGCCGCTCTGCAGTTTTTATACCCGGACACATCAAAGGTTTATGGTTGTTCTTTTCTCTCTGAAGCGTAGTATACATGCATGTGTATTTGTCTCTGTGTGCAAAGACGGGAGTGCGAGAAGACAATTACCTGCGATGGATCACAAACAGTAGCATTCCGACCAAGAACACATTTTTTCAGGGCAAACCCACTGTTTCGCATCTCCGCCATTAGCTCAGAGGGGTGCATCGACGGACCTGTTAGCACAAATCACAGCCTCAGAGTCCCATTGATGTCAAACCCAAGCCAACCACTATCTCCACAGTGGGAATTTCAGGGATGGCTTTGTTAACAGAATGGAACATAAAATCAACTCACTACACTTCCGGCTGAGCAAATCATCAATATCACTCTCTGCCACAGCAGCAGTTAGAGGAATCAGAATACACAATAATTACATATTTTTCTCCCGGCACAGGAAGGGGACCATTACAGCACTCCGCCATCAGCACCAAGCACTGACTGGACTCTCCCGGGGTAAACATTATTACTTTACTCAACTGGCTGATTGCAGAAGTCAGAATAAGCTCCAGACTGGGAGCTCCAGCTGAAACCCAAGAGGAAGGATACAGTAGGTGTACCTGCTGCAAAGTCTGTGACGGACTAAAGCTGGCACTTGCCACAAATATCAAGCAGTAAAAAAATATTCTGTCTCTATGTTCTTTTGTTCTACCATGATTATTCTACAGTTTTTTCCATTGCATAACTAACAACTAAACTGAAATATATGTTTCGGCAAGTAAAACCTCGACATATCAATTCAACTTTTGATGATTATATATATATATATATAAGTGACGCATTGATGTTGAATTACTTAATTACAATTTTACATTTATAATGTTAACATGGGCCAATATGATGATGCTAATGTCAATTAATTAATTAGTCCCGTTTAATTCAATAGCATCAGAAGAAAATCTGTATATAATGGTTGTGGTTTGTTAACAGACAACAAATTTGCATTTAATTACATCCATAAACAAAGAAACTGTAGGAAAGGTGTTTAATGTTTAAGACAATTATTGTATGTACGCTACCTGGTGCTTCCTCCGGGTCCACAGAGCTGGCATTGATCCCCGACAGCCCATAGAGAGGACACTCTCTGTCTGTGTTCACATGGCCCCATTTGTGACATTTGATGCATCGCACGTTGCGCACCTGGAAAGTACAACAGTAACAACAGGCATTACTTACAAATTGTGAAGATGTATGCATAATTATTTCAAACAAAATTCTTCAAATAAATGATGGAACACCAAATTATGAGAAAAAATCCATTCCAGTGATGTCTTAGACCTCATACTCATGACAAGCTCTGATTTACTTTTTGAAAATGTGTGTAATGTACAGTAATGCATATCCAGTAAATATAAATCATATCGTGGTTTCCTATCTTTTCTGCTTTAGACCACTCAAAACTAATCTGTGTCTACACGCAACCCATAAAACACAGTGTGTGGCTTCAGTGTGCATGTTTTTAAACAGTTTCATTTGTGGAATGTGCAGGTACCTGAAGAAATACAGTATTTAAAAAAGAAAAAATAATTTTATATCGTTTTATTTCTCAATCTTTTAATCCACTTGTGACCCCCTTAGATTCATCCCCCGCTTGGGAATCACTGGTGAAGGCTATTTGCTTCAAACTAATTCAATCATTACACACCTGGATTCCAAATGGCTGATCTCTAATATTCATGTCATCTTTCGCATATCTAGATGAGAAAATCAAGGATTAAAGGAATGCAAATTCCAGACATTATGACAAAAAATATAATTGTGTTGCAAAATAAAATACTTACTTTTCTCGAGGAGCCACCTTCTGCCACTCAAATTTGTAGTCTTCTCCTTCTCCTTCCTGAAAAATGACATTTCCATAATCAACTTTACTCGATAAAAAAATGAGTGGAAACAATATAAGTAGAATTGTATAGATTCATAATGTTCTCTACTTTACCTCTTTAGTTTCCTCTTCAGGACAGAAGACAATTGTGACAAAAAAGAACAGACAAGTATTCAAATGTTAAGCACAATTTCCTTAAGAAACATAATATTTACTGGGAATCGGAGCTGCTGAAGTGATCATTTACCTTTGGATGCTCCAGGTGGGGCCTCGTACATGAAATTGAGGCCATTTTTAACACGATCATCCCCCATCAACACCCTAGAGGTGAGAAAACAACATGTTTGTTTGTTTTAATGGTGATTATCAACATATAGAACATGTGAAGTTAGCGGAGGTATTTCAAAATGGTGTTTTAAATTAGTTAATAAAAGTCTTGCCATTTACTGAGACATTTTACACAGTATTTATCAATAAACAAATAAATGTATTAATGTTGAATGTTAAATTATTGTTTAAAATGCTGATAAATGATATTAAATGAGCAGGTCTTTTAGGAGGTACAAGCGTCACCTCTAACCTGTTGTTGTAACAATCTTGCTCTTTTGTGTACGCCTGCAAGAGATCTTCTTGCTTCTTCTTCTCGAAGCTCAGCTTCTGTTCTGCTATCCATACCTGTAAGGTGAAGTGACAAGGAGAATTACTGCACACATACTTATTCATACATTCCACAAACCTGCTTTGGGGACAGCTTACTTGCCTGACACACCACTGCATAAACAAGTCAGTAACTTGAAGACAAAGACGTTCAAGTACATTTACTGAATAATTCATTCACTTTTCAAACATTACCATTTCCTGCTATGGTTTTGTCTTTTATGCTAGTCATTTAAATATATTTGGATTATGGACTGTTAGTTGAATAATAAAGCAAACTCAAAACATTGGGCTCTTGGATCTTGTGACATCGTATAGATTGATGAAGTGGTGACGGAAACATTCAGCAATAGAGATAATTCATTGTTTGTTAGATGCCCTAACAATAAATTAATGAAAGCACACAGCCATTGAATTAGTTAATTATTATATGAATTTGTTAAGTAAGATTAAAAGGCTGTTGGGTTTAGAGATAATATACATGTAGCTAGTCAACTAACGTGTAGCAGAGGTTGCTCAGAAAGGACATACAAACAGTTTATCCAGAAATAAAATAGTAATACTGTTCATGTTGTACATTAAACAACGTTAATCAGTTAAACAAAACATTGATTAAAAAAACAGTACTTTGCGTGGTCAAAAATATTAAAAGGCGAAGTCCTCGTAATATCTTGATTTATTGCGTATGATTATTAAATTAAAGATAAAGCCATAACGGATCAGCTTTGTTTAGAAATATAGAGATTTCAACGAAACAACTTGCTCAGCGAATTAGCCATGTATATACTTTTATAGACAACGATGAGTGGACTAAAGACAGACGAAGATAACGTTTTAACTTTAGGTACAAATATGTACAATTTAGCTAGCTTAACGCTAACTGTAATGCGAGCGATCAACGTGCGCAAGGTAGCCTTACCTGAGATCGTGTGTCTATAATTCATAAAGTAGAAATACTCTGCGTGTTCTCTACATCAACGTGGATTCTCAAAGTCGCGTAATAGAAAGCTGGTCGATCAAGATAGCTTAGCTCTAACCGGATGCCTGCTACCCTCAAGCTAACTGGAGCTAACTTGAAGCTAAATGAAGCTAACGGAAGGTAACTGAAGCTACCACTCACCTTTTTGATATTTGACTTCGACGCAGGGTGGAAATCCTTCTTACACATGAAATTGGCAAACGACTTCCCCATGACTGACCCTCTATAGCGGCAACTGAGTGGAAACGGGTTATTTCTGGCTAACAGAGCCACCAGCGTAGCTTCCTTTGGAGGTAAACAAACCCCGTCTACACGAAGATGGTTCTGTATTGGTGGTACGTGACCTCTGACCTACGGAAGGCAGGCCATAGGTGTAAGTTAGTTCCTTAAATTATATATACACCGGAGATATAATACAATGTCGCTAACGTTACATTATGTTCCAAAGAAAGACGAAATATACGCAATTTGATTGCGAGTGATATAAATAAACACCTCTTTCATATTTGGCATACTTGATTGAACATTATTTCGATGATAAAAATTGCAGATAAAATGGCACAGTAACGATTTAATTAAAATCTAATTATGTAGTTGGATATTGTATTTGTTATTTGTACAACTATTGCAATGTCGAATATAAAACTGACTTCAGTTCGGTCACGTGACTACTGTTTCCGTTTCAGAAACCGTGAACTGGGAACTATGAGGTCACATTTATGTGGAAACGGAAATGGAAACAGAAAGTTACAGACACAGTACTCGGTAAGCGCACACAGGTAAGGTTGTCTTATTGTAATGTTGAGCACAGTAACATTGGCATGTATGTCAAACGGCAGTAATTCAAGGTTAGCTCTCGATCTGATGTCACATCAGTGAGGTAAATTCGAAGTATTGTAAAATGTGTTGTCTGTTTATGCTGAGGTCGATCTTAACACCTGTTCAATAATGCAACTCATCCAATCCATGGTTCTCTCAGTTTGTGATTCAGAATGTACCCGTCCTCTTGTGACACCTTTGTGGCTCTGCCCCCCTCCACTGAGAAGCAATGCATCATCTTTGGGAAAAACAGCGACAGGCCTTGTGATGAAGTCCAGGAGGTGGTGTATTTTCCTGCCAGAGACTACGATGCAGGGGAGAAGGTTGAGGTAGGGGACACAGACAGCATGTTATTGGAGGCCTTCAGCTTCCCACATTGGGACTGTTCCTCGGTGAAAGTGCAGTTGGACAACTATTAACAGTTTTTTCCCCCTGTGGTTTGTGTCTCTTGTGAACAGTGTACATACATAGAGATTGAGCAGGTTGCCCACACATATGCAGTTGTGTTGAGTAAACCAGCATGGCTGTGGGGCGCAGAAATGGGTGCAAATGAGCATCAAGTGTGTATTGGAAATGAAGCAGTTTGGGGCAGGGAGAGTGCAGATGGCGACGAAGCTCTTCTTGGCATGGATCTTGTCAGGTTTGTTGTACTAAGCCTCCGTTACTTGCTTATTGTTTGTGATGAAACTGTATCAACCAGAAACTATGTTGTACATTTCTTCCCCTTAAAGTTGTCAGTTCAGAATACATTTGTCAGAAACCCAGAAAGACAAGAAAAAACATAGATTTGTGACTCTTTATTTTTCCAGGATTGGACTTGAGAGAGCCAATGCAGCTGAGGAAGCTGTGGATGTTATTACTGAGTTGCTGGAGAAATATGGCCAGGGAGGATCTTGCATGGAGGATGAGAGTAACTTTACCTACCACAACAGCTTCCTCATTTCTGACAGGAAAGAGGCGTGGCTGCTGGAAACGTCAGGGAAGCACTGGGCAGCAGAGAGAGTGGAAGGTAATCGGAAAAATAATATTAATAAAAGATGCCAAACGAAAGGCTCCTTATTGTTTAGCTTGCAGAGTTATGATAATAATATAATTTAAATCCACAAAGAAACCATGAAAAATTAGGCTTCCTACACCAATCAGCAGCTATTTGTTAACGCCCTTCTGGTCAATTTTCAATGACCAATGTTGTTAATGCTGTCTTCGTTCTTCAGTCAACAAACAAACAAAAAGTAACACACACTTAAACAAAAAAAATATAAATATAATAATTTTTTTTTTTTATTAGCTGGTGTCATATTTGATTCAAGGGTAAAATAAAATAGTAAAGTAAAAGGTAACAGGAGGGTTTTAAAGAAATCATTCATATTGACCCGAAGGCAACACAAGGGTTAAATTAAGCTTAGAGCTTTTTATGAAAAATTGCTTGAGGACATCTGAAGCCTGTTGAAATTAGAGCCTTCTACATTCATTGTATTGGCTGATTTAAAAGAAATTATATCAAAGATCAATTGGTATCTGTATATATTCCCAATTCAAAATGTCAGTACAAAATTCCAAAAGATATGTTTGAGGTAGATCAGTGTTACCATAAAATAGTTTATCCACCAGAGGGTGCTGGTAAGTTCAAATGTACAATGTCCCAATCGGTACAATATTTTGGTTATAATTAATTGTAATCTCTAAAATATCAATGATTGTATTGGCCTAAAAGATGAGTATCTTTAGCCAAGGAGAACATGGCTGCAGACAAGATGGTGGATTTGACAAGTACCCTCAGTCACATTACATCAACGGCTATAGTGGTATCTTACCTTTCAAAGCAAAATTAGAACCATTTCTTTGCAAACCTTATTTAAGTCTATTGCTTTCAAATACTTAAGACAGGTTCTCTTCTGCCTTTCTTTATTTGACAACACAAGTAACTTTTTTATTTTAAAGGACTTTTGAAAATCTTGTTCTGTCTGCAAGTCTGGTCCTTCTTCAAGTAGCTGCCAGTCCAATTCTTCATTATTATCATGATGCCTTTAAATATTTCCAGTTTTCTACATAAAACAATTTCCCTCCTTTTGGATTTGTTGTAATCAGAACTAAAGTCTGATTAACACAGTTTTGCTGCAGGAGATAAATAGATGCAGACTAATTTGGACCCTCTATTAGTTTTCTAAAAATACAATACACTGCTTAGGAAGCTGTTGAATTACTAAGTTTTCATATTTGTGGCCTATCATCTTCTTTTAATCTTCTCTAGGTGGATATCGCAACATCTCGAACCAGTATAGCATAACGACTAAGATAGACAAGGAACATCCAGCACTGAGGGAATATGCACAAAGCCAGGGCTGGTGGGACGGAGAGACTCGGTTCAACTTTTCCACCGTCTACTCCTTTATGACTACGGCCAGAATAGAAGCCTCTGGGAGCCGATACTGTGAGGGGAAGAAGTTGCTGAAAAAGAGCAACGGTTCGTATTTCACTGTGAAGAATTGGCACGCAGGAGGAAAACATTACATGACTTTTACCTCTACTTATGCATGTGCTGCTTGTATTTACTGAAGGTCACATCAACGCTGAGACGATGATGGATATCCTGAGGGATAAAGATAGTGGCATCAACATGGAGGGCACGTTCATGACGACAGGAAGTATGGTGTCTGTGATACCCACAAATCCTGCTCTGCCAGGGGTTCACTATTTCACAGCCACTCCAGACCCTGAAATGTACAGCACTTTATCTCACTTCAGCTGATAATGCACCCTTTAATTTCATTTCGGAAGCAGTTAATGAGGAATTGCATTTTATTGTTTTGCACAACAGGTCTGTGTTCAAACCTTTCATCTTTGTGAAGAACGTTAACGAGCTGAAGGAGACTTCTTCTCCCAGTTACGGTGCAGATGACCCTGTAAAGAAGAAACCTCGCTTCCAGAGCAAGCCGGATCGCAAACACCTGTTGTTTGTCAAACATGAACTGGTAGCTGCCATCCTTCAATCCTAAGAGGCTTTAACAATTGACCTACATGTGGCACTTGTCTTTGTCACTGTCTGCTGAAAATGTACTCACAATATATATATATATATATATACTTTTTTGTTGTTTTTTTTAGGACAAAGGAAAGAAGATCACAGAAAGTATGAGGAAGCTGGAGAAGGACAAGATGACCGAGATGGAGAAGTTTCTTTCAAATGGTATTGAGGAACCAGATTTTTTGGCAGATCTGTTCACAAGCTCTGTTCGGGAGGAGATGGCCGTGTACGGCAAAAGCTGAAACCACAAAACATGTATCCAGGATGAAAGTAGCATTTTAACTTTTGTTCAAGAATAAGTACAAAGATGCTCCTATAATAAATACTGAAAACACAACTGAATTGTAAAGTTATTGTAGAAAGCATTATGCAGCAGAGGATACTGTTGGGCTAACTGCCAACATGTTGACATTTATGCATCAAATCATTGACCAGGAATACGGCACTGAACAAATTCAAGATGTGAGACTTGATTTGAAAGTTCATGAATAACGTAACAAAATCCATACAGACATATGCAGCCACTGTATTTTTATTTAAATAAAAACATTTGAAACCAGTTTATAAACATGAACTGAGGTAATAATAAACAAACCTTTGCACCGAATTACAAAAATATATATATATAATTAAGCAGTTAGTTTTCTACTTTTATTACTATATACCTGAGAAAAAAATCAGAACTACAGCAGCTCTTATTTCCCCAACTTCCAATGTCAACTTTCAAGAAAACATAATGCATCATCAAGTTCTGACCCTCATTTATACAGATATAATTTATTATTAATGATAACTTTACATGTAAGAGGCCATTTGCTTTGGCATGTTGTTGACAGTGTATTGGGATACCACTGGCACAGCCCTGGTTACCAGTGTCACCACTATTCTACATCAGTGCAAAGTCAAACTGCAGGCTGTCATAGCTACAATACACTGGCTGTTGGCAATATTACACGTCAATCATGAATAAAACAGACTAGAAACAAAGAAAAAATAGATGCAGAGTCAACCACATCTTCCCTTTATCTATTTTGTTGGAAAGTGCTTTGGTTGAAGAGTGATAACTCTGATGTTTCCCAGTCGAGAAAATAATACATTCAGCAGACGAGTGGTATTTTTCCCTGCACCAATATGTTTCTTTAGAAGGAGATCTATTTGTGCATAGTCTCGCCCAAATGACACAAAATTACATCATATTGAAATTAAAATGCTTACAAAAGGCAGCAAAGTCTTGGCTCACACTTTAAGAATGGCTGTTAGTTTTGGCCATCAGTCCTGTTCAGCGATGCTAACATTATATTCACCAGCTTTATTGCAGATTAACAGATTCAGTGACATCAATACAACTGGGTCAAACAGCACAAGGAAAGCAGACTATTTGATCTCCAAATAGTAGCTGTGTAGTTTCCAACTATCGAGGGATTAAAACTGCAATTCAAGCTACTCCCCTTTTAAGGTTTTACCTACAAATAAATGATTATGTTAAAAAGGCTCAACAGGGGATTCACTGAACATGTATGATCATCTGACAGCTCCGGCTCCGGTCCCGATTAACTGTTGCATCTCAACACAATGCATTATGCTCTGGCACCGTAGGTTTGACAATGTTCTGTCTGGGTGCAGGTATTTCTGTTAATGCCGGCGTTGTTCCTAAAGTTGTATTGATGTCATTTTAGCTCTATTGAAATGCCCTTTACATTTGGGAACAAAAATAAATGTGCACTTTGACCCCTGTGTCTTATGGCATGAAGCGGTAAAAAAGCCGATTGTCTTGGAAGCCGTGTTCCTGCATGATGTGCTGCAGCACGCCGCCCTGCTGGAGTCGCATCCCATAGAGCACCGCCTCACCCAGGTCCTGAGCCAAGCCCACCTGCTGGAGCCACTGCACAAGTTCACAGCCAAGAAAACTGTCCACCGCAGTCCTTTTCCCACACCTTATTAGAGTTAAAAGAAGCATGAACCCAAAGGTCTATTGATTAGTAGAAGCAAACGAAGCACACAAGCACCAGAACTATAAAATATTAATATAAATAACGCTCACAGTGGATTTTTGTTGGATGTGAATGACTACCAGGACTTGTTTGTCCACACATCAGAGAACATGTTTAGTCAGACATTAACCTCTGACAAGAGCAGTAGTGAGTAGGACGATGTGCTCTCACCTTCTCCTCTTGACAATGTCATGAAAACACTGGTCCTTGTGGTATTTGGTGAACTGGGTGCAGGTCATCCTGATTTCCTCAGGTAAATCAGTCTGCGGCTGCTCTTCTTGCTTCTCTCTATACCACAGACTGTATAACCTAAACCCCATGAACAAAAAACAATATATAAATGCATGGAGTACAGTGTAGTGTGTGTGGGTACACCCAGTATAAATACACATAACATGCAGTATGACGTGTGTAAACAACTGCAAACAGGCTTTCGACTTGGGCAATAGATGAATGTTGTTTACCTCTTCTTAAATGGCAGTAAAATCAAATGTTTGTCCAGCCCAAACAGAGCAAAGGAGAGAAAACCCTGCAGACAGAAAACATGTCATGACACTGTTGCTGTGTGATAATAAATGCTCAAAATGTTGGTCCCACAGTGTGGAGATCACCAACCTGTCCATAGTTGGTCACAGCACAAAAGAACTGCAGCTCCAAGTAGAGTCGTCCAGGAATGTTATTCAAGAGCAACCACAAGCAGCTGGACAGGTTCTGTGAGAGAGTTTAGAGAGTTTTATGCTTGTGTACACGTACAACTAGCTACTCCTGCTGATAGAAACCACTTGTTGAACATGTTGAGTTACATGTATGAAAACAATGTATTAAGTGTGCGTAACAGAACAGATAATGTACTGAACTGATGGAAAGCTCTAGTGTGTAGCATCTAGCCGTGAGGTTGCAGATTACAACCAACTGAAACTTCTCCCGTGCGTCGGAGAACTATCACGGACGAGGTAAAGAGGGCAATCTCCATATGTAGATATCAATTGGTCATTTTAAGGTAACGGAAACACAAGGCGTCTTATTTTCAGGAGATTATACACTCAATAAATTATACTTAATTATCATTAATTATTATGTCCATGTCTGCCCATAAATCCCCGTAATGCTACACACTGTACCTGAAAAATGTGTATTTGTTTTCTTCTTTGTTTTCTGATTCACAGAAACACAGTTAACCACATTACACACACTGTATTGGTATTAACTAGTCATACTTAATTTACTTCTTATCTATTGGGACCAATACATACTAATCAAAACATCTTCTAATGGGTTTCTTTGAGACGGCTTCCCTTGATACTGACTGAGTGAGGTGAAAATTACACGGCTCAGCCATTTGTGTCCGATTTGGTTTGTGAAGCACTAAATATAATGATGCAAGCAGTAAGGCTGACTTAATGTGAAAGGTGGTGGTTTCCTCACAGCGAGCAAGCTGACAGTCAGGAGCAGACATAAGAGTATATGACGGCCCACTTGTCCATCTGCAACCTGGTTACGCTCCTCCGCTTGGACAAGCAGGCAGTCTGAGGACTCGCAGATATTCTCACACTGACCTGCGGGAGGCAGCAGAACACAGACTTAAAATACGAGAGAGAAAAGCTGCACATTATTCAATGGTGATGTTTTGTTCTGAACTGATACTTCACTTATTGGACATTATTGCATTCTAAATGCTGTCAGAATTCAAATGCGCGTCTGTTTCTGGTCAATACTCCACCTGTGAGTGTGGTTGGAGCATCGTTCATATTTCTGCTGGTGATCATGTCAGGCATGGGCTGGGGTGGTGCACATTCACATATGAGACACGCTGATAACACAATGATAAAAGTGAGAGACATTCTTTAACATTTTACTAAAACATCCTCCCAGTTCACACAAGAAGCAAAAAGCACATTCAGTATATGAGTAATACGAAATGGGGATAAATACCTACAGTACATGGTACAGAGTATAATTTCATATGCCAGTGGTTGGCATAACAATATATTAAATATCTCAACAGGACTGTTTTCATGCATCTTCATGAAACGTTCCCTTTGTGATTTGAGTATTTGTTTAATTATTCAACTAATAATCAGTACTTGGATGTGTTGCAATGAAATGTTAGAATCATGATTTACTGCAACAACCTAATATCATAAGAATTACATTCATATAATGAATATGTGTTTTCCTCTTCTTCACATCTCCTTTCAAAGTAACACACTTAAGCCATTGAGGCTCAAGTACAAGGTGTGGGATTTGAACACGTCACATGCGAGATGATCAGTTTAGCATTGCCCTTTGTTGCTTACTTTAAGTAACTGACTTAACTTTTCAGGAACTTAATATATTGTGGGTCTCCAGATAATGACATCCAGTATGTCCAGTTTTGTTCCTTATTTTTTTCTTTCGTTTGCTGCAGAAGTTTTATTTTGTAATTGCAGAAGTGTTTTTCTACTCGTGTAATTGAGATGATCTGTGTGGGGACCAACATCCGACAGCCGTTGCATTGCCTACATCGCAGTTTATTTGTGGACGACTGTAAGATAAGGTGACAGAACTGCCTCTGTATGCTCAAGTGATTATCATATGCTGGGGTACAGATCATCAAACTGGTATCCATTCAGTGACATCAGGGTTACATTAATCAAACAAATATGAGAGTTAAATGAACATTCCTGTTGAATGGTCTCCATGAGAGAAAGTACCTCTGTTGAGATCTCCTGAAGGCGTGGTGGGCTCAATCAGAGTCTGGGTGTCCGCTTCAATCTCCGTCACTAATTCCTCTGCAGAGTTTCCCTCTTGGCTTTGGTCACTGTGAGGCCAGCTCCCTCGACTGAGACACACCAGAGAGCTCCCACCCAGTAGTAGACTGAAGGCAGCTACAATTGTTGTGCAGATTATCTGTCAAAGAACACACATACGGAAATGTAAGTAATTCCTTGGGGGTTCAATAGCAGTTCTTAAATGGCTTCCATTGAGTTCCACTTATGTTGTTACCTGTGGTTTGCCGTAAAAGAACGCAGAGTTAATAGTGTCTGACGTTTTTACCCCAAAAATGAGCAACGCAGCAGTTACTACGACAGGAATCCTGTCAATTAAGAGACAACAATTACAAACACAAAACAGGATCAAGATGTAAAAGGTAAACCATCTTAACAACACTGGATTGCAGATTAAATGAGCAGGAAGTGAATAGGTTTGTTTGATAAATTACATTCAAGTGAGGCATCATCCCCCCCCCCCCCTGTAAAACCTCCCTCAGTCGCCTTGCTTAGAGTTATGGGAGATACCTGCTCATGGATGCAATTCTAAGCTCTTCTGTCTCTACTCTACTCTAGGGCAGTTATTCTGATTGAGGCTACATGTTTTAGAAGACCAGTCAAACCATCTTAGTTTCATTTCCGAGTTGTTTTCCTTAAAATGACTCACCCCCAGCCAGCAATGACGAACACGCCTGGTGAAACTTTCACATCCTCAAACCTTTTTATGTGCACAAGAGACAGTGCTATTAAACCTAAAATGACAAAACATGCATGAAAGAATTAGCAATCACACTTGAGCTTAGAGCTCACCAGGATAAATCAATGTGGGGTTATTGTGTCTATATGGTTGTGCGCAAACACAGCATACCTGGCCAAACAAAGGTACTGTAGAGCGAGGTGCATAATAACGCAAACGTCAGGACTTGCCCGACAAAGTTGTCTTCTTTCACCACAAAGTTCCACAGGATCATCCCGATACAAGTTAGAAACTGGAGAACATACGAATGATGTGATGTTATACCTACTGGTAGATGTCAATTCAGCTAATGGATAATAAAATCAATTTAGTGAGTATGTGCAAATGTGCTTACCTGTGCCAAGAAAAGGTTGACTGTGAACATGTGTGGTAGCCGCTTGAATTTCTTGCTTAAAAACATGACCGTAATTGTCCACACCTGTAAGAGAAACACTCTCATTTTTCAATTGTTCATATTTACCAACATACAGAAAATGGCAGAGATGCTGAATACAACTATTATTAAACATTGTTGGCAGGTTATCTATTTAAAAGAAAAATGTATGAGGAAGTAGGTCCACAAGTTAGTAGAACATCTGTTTGGACACAGCTTCCTCTGAATGACTGAACATTTAACAAGAAGACACATTTTTCTGTATTTACATTCGATAAACATGATCTCAATGGTGAATGTGTGCCATGTTATAGAACAAACTAACTGTTTTCAGTTCAGGAGGAGCATGCTATAGAACAAATGTATTATGAAGCATGACTTTACTTTAATAATAATAATAATAATAATGCATTTCATTTTTATCGCACTCTTCCTTCAAAGAATCTCAGAGTGCCACACATATAGTAAAAACAAATAAAACCGATTAAAACATAGTTAAAGCAACCCATAAAAAGAAAAAAAATCAGAATGTAATAGCTGACAATAAATTAACTCAAGGTAAAAGAAATGCCTTCCTGAATAAAAAGGTTTTTAGGCCAGTTTTAAAAGAGTTCAGTGTCTGAGTTTCCCTCAGGTGGTCAGGGAGACTGTTCCACAAGCGTGGCGCTGCCGAGCAAAAGGCCCGGTCGCCCATGGTGCGGAGCTTGGTGTCGGGGACCCGAAGGAGCGAGCGGCCTGTGGATCTGAGGGTGCGGGTGGAGGTTAGGGGAGTGATAAGTTCTTGTAGGTAGGGGGGTGCATGTCCGTTGATGCATTTATATGTGAGTACTAGGACCTTGTAGTTAATCCGGAATGAAACAGGGAGCCAGTGCAGTGATTGGAGAATGGGTGATATGTGGTCATATTTCCGGACTCCCCTCAGGACCCTGGCAGCGCTGTTTTGGATATATTGTAGTTTGGTGATGTTCTTGTCAGTGATCCCAGTGTAGAGAGTTGCAGTAGTCCAGTCTTGAGGAGACAAAGGCGTGGACGAGCTTCTCTGCGTCTGACAGGGTTAAAATGGGGCGGAGTTTGGAGATGTTTTTTAGATGATAAAAGGAGGTTTTGCACAGGAATTTTATATGGTCAGTAAAGGTCAGGTGGGGGTCAAACCGAACTCCCAGATTGGTGATTGTGGAGGAGAGGGGTATGACCTGACTGTCAAGGGTGAGGTGAGTTATGGATGATGTCTGAACCTGGTGTTGAGTGCCAACAAGGAGGGCTTCAGTTTTGCTGCTGTTTAGCTGGAGAAAGTTGTTGCTCATCCACGCCTTTATCTCCCCAAGACAGGCGGTGACACATGACATGGCTGCAGAGGGGTTTGGGGCAGTTTTGATGTAAAGCTGTGTGTCGTCAGCATAACAATGGAAGGACATCCTATGTCTGCTGATGACACGGCCGAGGGGGAGCATGACCTCCCCTCGCTCTCCTCCACCATTGGCTGCCACCGTCTCTGCCTCTGTCTGCACCTATTTACACTGCCCATGTCAATTATTATAACGATGCACTCTCCTTCCGTCTTAAAGTCGTCACCCCCAGAAAATCCAAACTCGTCTCCTTCACCCACTCCGCCCCCTGGTACACTGACCAACTTCACCGCCTCAAAGTGCAGGGCCGTCAACTGGACTGCTTGCAAAGAAAACTGAACTCACGGTTCACCTTGATGCCTTCAAACTGCACCAACAACAATATAAAGACCGCTCCATCCTCTCATTGATCCTCCATCACCCAATCTGGCTCCAACAAACCCCAACATGCTTTTCTCCACCATCAACAAACTCCTCAAACCAAGTAAATAAACTACAATATGTTCAGAACTTCACCCGCCGCTATGAAGTCATCACTCCGGTCAAATACAGGATAGACTTTAACATATGACTCACCACCTACTTATCCCATAACAACCTGCCCCTCCCAACCTTTCAGACCTCCTCCCCCTCAAAGCTCCAACCCGTTGCCTCAGGTCCACCGGTGCAAACACTCTGAAGACCATCAGGACCAAGCGCCAGACCTGGTGGGACAGGGCCTTCTCAGCTGCTGCACCCCCCCTCTGGAACACCCTCCCCCTCCACATCCTTCAGGCTCCCACTCTCTCATCATTCAAGCAAGCCCTCAAAACCTCTTCAAACTCGCCTTAACCTGCTAACCCCTGCACCCTACCCTTCACTACATGACTCACGCATAGCGTCTCCAGTTTTTTGTTTACTCTGCCCTATTTAAAGCATCTTTAAGTACCTGGAAAAGTGCTATATACAATTGAAGTATTATTATACTGAGATATTACAAAATCAACAACAACAAAAACAGCCGTCAAAAAGTCAGTTATAAAATATTAGCCAACAACAAGGTTACACATGTCAAACTAAAGTGTCTATAGTTGTAACTTACCAGTGCAACCAAGGTCACTATGCTAATGTCAAAGCTGACATTCTGCAGTGAATTCATCAAAAGTTGAGGATCCATCGAACGGATTGTAAGTAACCACGCAGAAACATACATTATTGGAGCTGAGAGAAAAGTGCTGATCACCATCCCAGAGGTTACCTGTTAGGAGGCAGAATTAAAAATCACATAGGTAAGATAAAAAGAAATGAACCGTTCAGAATCTGAATGACGGATAAGAGATTGGCAGGTAGACGTAAGCAACTCACAACTTCTAGCTCTGCGTTATAATAGACGGCATAGATGGCCACACTTGGCGCAGTGGGAAACGATCCATAAAGAAACGCATAATTGGAGAGGCTTGAGTGGTTCAAAGCACTGGTGTTGCTGTTGTTCAACAGATCCACCATTTCCCTACAAATCAGCGGCATCAGCAACCTGAAAGTAAAATCAAAAGAGTGGCGTCATGAACCATTGTTTGAGGGTAAGGTTAACACTAGAATGAAAAGTGCAGTTCTACTAAAATATATACATCCTCAGACTAGCAATTATGTTACGCACTCCTGAGACCTCTCAATGTCCTCCATTTGGTAAAAGGCTTGTGGTGTGGGAGATGTCTGAGTCACCCAAACCATCAGCACAAAACAACATGTTGGGAGGGCTAACCTGCTGCCTCTCTACACTCCTAAGCGCCTGCCTCATAAGGAAGAGGCCATCTGATCACACACAAGCATCTCTTGTAGACATCAGGAGGATTGAAGTTGTTTTTTCCACTCACAGTTTTGCTGTGATCAGTAGTATCAGTGTCACGACTGTGGATCTGGTTAATTTCCCCAACTGTCCCACCATGGACAGACCCAAGTAGAACAGAGCTGCTCCCCCGAAAGAGTTGGCCAAGCCGTCCACAAATTCAGCCATGAAGGGAGGAATTGTCTGGTGCAGGGCAAAATGGGCGATGATGCCGATGACAACCATGAACACGATAGGGTTCTTCAGCACCTGTAAGACGACAATTCCCAAAATCAAGAGTTTTCTCTGCTGGCGATTTGATCCATTCTTCCACTTCTGGATCTCGCAGAAGGCAAAGCCAATGGGATTGAGAAGCATCAGGGACACAGGTGCAACCAGGTAGATGTACTGGAGGTACTCTGGGTTTGTGCTCTGGTATAGGGCCGCAACTGTGGATGGAGACAAAAGACTCAATATCAACAAAACATGCTTGGCACATCTGACTTGTTGGAGCATGCATTACAAAAGCAGTAATAAAGTCATGTATAAAACATGGCCTAGATTTCACACTCCCAATCCTTGTGTACAAGACGCCTCATTTAAACAAATGACCCATGATACATTTTTACATTTAAAACCCTTCTCTGTGGGAGAAAATAGGCCATTATTGCACAGGGTTTTTTCCCCTCAAAATTGAACCATTGGGCCAGTTTGGATAGATTTCATGTACACCTTTCCAAAGATAGCTATGCATAAGCATGATCAAAAGAGGTGTGAATATTTCAGAAAGTACAGAACGATGAATCCAACTTTGCTATGAAATGATCACAACCTCTGGGTTGTTTTGTAAACACATTGTTAACTAGAACGGGCACTCGGTAGAGCGCATACCTTCGCATATCACAAGATTGGGCATTGAATTATGAACATTTTGGCATTAGTTGCATGCCAATTGGATAAGAATTGACCGTGCTAAGGTAAAAAAGAAGATGTTGACCTTTTCATGACCTTGACCTTTGACCCGATCAATCCCAAAATCTAATCAAATGGTCCCCGGATAATAACCAATCATCCCACCAAATGTCATGCTATTCGGTTTAATACTTTTTGAGTTATGAGAGTAACACGCATACAAATAAATAAATAAATACACGGCGATCAAAACATAACCTTCCACATTTTCAATGCGAAGGTAATAAGGGAGGCCACTGAAAGCAGTGACATCCAACAACACTCTTTGTTGAGGTAGTTTACCGTGTAACAAAAAGATAATTATCATTTTAGTCTGCAGGATGGGATGATTACAGTCATAGCAGTGAAAACAAAACTCTGCGGGTGGTAGGCTCACAGCATCATACCCACCAATGGGATATCCCAAAGCGAAGTCATTGCTTTGGGTGGCAAATATTGAGAAAAGCCCAGCTTTACTATAGCGGCCATCAGGACTGGCAACTATCAGCGTGAGGACACAGACGAGGACAAACACAGCCACTTTGGCAACGAGGACGCTCCACAGGAATGGCCAGATGACATTCCCAAAGTCCAGCTGCACCATGTTCTTGAACAGCAGCGCTGGGAGGGCAAACTTGGACACAAAACTCCCCAATCCTTTGGCCTGCGTGGGCGTGATGATGTTCGCCCTCCCTGCGATGTACCCACATAATATGATCCCAAAGCACTCCAGCAGAGCCGGAAGGAGTTTGTCAATGGACATGCTGGGCGAGGAGTCCATGTCTCCCCCCAACTCATGGGAAACGTTTAAGTTGCTGGCGATTTCCAGTGCCTCCATTGCGCTGGTCCTCCCTCCAGGGTGACCAGTCATGCCGGTGGGGAAGTCATGTCATTGTCCTGCCGTGACACTGAAAGTGTAAACATGAGGAGGACAGACAACTGCGTTAGTGAACTCAAACAACGTCACGAGCATTTCAACGTCGGTGCGAGTATCACGGTTAGTTACTCACCTCTGGCGTGTCGGAGTGCCAGCTAGCGTTAGCTCAAATGGTGAACCGAGAGAAAGGGTGTCGTCGAAACTATATGGAGCTAAAAGGAAACTGTTCCGATAATTCTGTTCAAACTGCGTGATAGATATATTTTGAACGCTAGTTTAGTTCCCGACCAGCAGTTTTCAGAATCTCCGATTGTCAACAGCGATTTAACCAATCACATTCTCCAGACGGCGGGAGGGGGCGGGGCTTACTGGACCTGCACAACTCAGCTGCCCCTCGCCAACAATATTCAATATATAAACGATGTTATCCTTTTTTACTTTCAATTTATTGGGCTTTTATATCTATACATATACTCCTCATCTTGACTACTAGCAAAAAGCGTGTAAGCTCATTGTATTGTGAAGACTTGCTTGGTAAATTGTTCCAAGTTGTTTAACTGTCATACTATTATTGTAGTGTATGTGCATTGTAGTGATATATACAAATGTTTTTTTTAGTAATTATATATTTTATAAAGCTTGCTCAAAAAGAAGCCTGTAATTGGCAGGTGAAAGGTGTTTTGTACATATTCCCATTAAACAAAGTAAAATTAAGGGGAAACAAACATTGTCATCTGTCGCACTCGCAACATTTATAGATTCACTTAGCAGTAAAAACAACTAACAAAAAGTAATTTGGAAATAGGTTATACTTATATTCATCATTCATTCATCAAGTTTTAAAGTAGTATTTATTTAGTTAAAACTGCAGTAATAAGTATCTGTATGTTAATAATGGACCATGTGACAATGACATTAATCTGACTGGGATAATTTGTCGGGATATGCCCACAGAGAACTGTAATTTATGTTTGCCCTTTCCCTCATTTTTTAAATTGTTTTAGTTTTTAAGCCTACAACTTCCACTGCTTTGGAACTGTCATGCTCTCGCATTGTTGCGTAATGTCTGTTGTCTGTGTGTATAGACAACTATAAACATGTTAATATCTCCAGGGAACCTAATCTGCATTTGTATTTGAATGTGAAATGGAGTTGTCAGAAAAATAAACCTATCTAAATAGTCCAGTAAAACGTGGTGAATGCTGAATAGAGAAACACATTAGTGCTTCAGAAAGCTAATGTTTCTATTGGCCAACATAGCCTGCGTGTCCTGAGGGCAAGTGCAAAAGCAGTATCATCAAATGGTCCAAACTCCATATCAGAGTTAATGTGTAATTCTATCTTCTGGAAAACTGATAAGTCCTTTTATTCAGCTGTTTCACATATCAACATATCAAGGACAATATTCCAACATTTTATTTAGAATGAACATCAACATTTCAATTGCACACATATATCTTCCCTAAAAAAAAACACACACAAAAATATCATAAAGAAATTGTGAGCATCATGCTCTTTTACAATGCTAAATAGGACCGCAACACTTAAGAGCAAGCAGCGATGTCTGTATACATGCAGTGTGAAGAATGCTGCTGGGCAACATACAGTAGATCCCAAAACAAAGGTCGTAAAATTTCACATAAAGCAACAAATATGAGAAGCTGCAGGCCTTCAGAGCATGCTCAGCTCAATGAGACGGCCCGCGAACACGCCTAACGTGCCGATGAGACACACAGCCATGAACACACACAGCAGAACATGATCCAACACCATGGCCACAAACTTCCACTCTTCAGCAGCCTGGAAAGAGAAGAATGACAATGTGTCACTTACACAACAGCCAGAATGCTTAAAGAACCATATTA
This sequence comes from Pseudoliparis swirei, assembly GCF_029220125.1. NCBI lineage: Eukaryota > Metazoa > Chordata > Actinopteri > Perciformes > Liparidae > Pseudoliparis > Pseudoliparis swirei. Next base: position 9,796,105 of record NC_079389.1, on the reverse strand, counting down.
GTGACTCTTCCTGTGTGAGAGAGATTACATTGTTGGATTCCTCATCGGATTTCATGGTTTCTGCGATGTACTTGATTCCTTCAATGGCACTGCGGACGTCAGGGTTCTTGGTGATGGGTGTCTGGTAGGTAACAGAAGTGGTCTGGTTGCCAGAGATGTCTGAGATGTCAAAATCAGCACCATAAATACTGGATTTAGTCTGCTTTTCTTTTCCTGGGCGTTTCATTGTTGAGAAGAACATGAGGTTGGGAATGGTTTCAATAAAAACCTGTCATAGAAAGACAAAAGAAATGCACAATGTCAAGGGACATTGCACATCATAGCAGTTGGAGTAAAAAAAACAAACAAACAGATATTCTATATACTACCACTAGATGGCACAATAATACAGAGAAAAAAGATGAAGGGTCACTGAATTTAGGAAGAGGACCAATTCATTTCTATTCAATCATTGCTGTTGTGCTCACCGTGCGGACCCAGTCCGGCATTGTGTGAGTGCTTGGGGAGCGGTGGTGGGTGTTGATGACGATGACAGTGATAATGATGGAGGCAATGACGAAGACCATGGTGAAGAGCATGTACTTCCCAATGAGCGGTACAGCACTGGAGGTAGAGGGGATCAGCTCAACAATGACCAGCAGGAACACAGTCAGAGACAGCAAGACGGATATGCTGAGAGTCATCTTCTCACCTATGAGACACAACAAAACATCCTCATTGCCCTTAGAGAACTTCATGCAACATGCAGCTCCAATAAATACTGCATCGACCTTTTAACCGATGTTTCTCAGACATGATGAGAAGGATAGGATAAAGCCAAAGGGTCCAGATGAGTAACCGGATGGAAAGCAAAACTAAATAAATTTGACAAAACGATCTCGACTCAAGGTTCTTTTAGTAGCATCTGCTCTTCATCATCAGAGGGATTTTGCTCATGTGATATGATAAAAAGCTTTAAAACAGCGACTGAAATGACCTTGATGTGTGATTGTTTTACATTGTGCCGTTTATAAGATCACACATTAATTTAAATACACTTAACAATATCTTGGATTACATTTAGATCACAATGAGCATCCCAACATTTTTCAAATTGAAAATAGATTTAGTTAAAGAGGAGAAGGTGTTTTTTTCAGTGAGAAAATGAACATACCATAACGCATTCTGTGTTGTTCAAACACATCCTGTACGTTAAAAGACTGGATGAAATGAATAACCCTGAAACCGGTGTTGGAATTGTGGAGCTGCCACTTTAAACCGCGTATTGGCTTTTGATACCAACACCATGCACTCTTAACACATTGCCACAAGGGAAAGCTGTTGCTATGAGTACATTTGTTCCTTCCCTTCCCATCCAATCAGGGTAGTATTTACACAACAACACAATAACTGCACTGATCAACCAAACCAGCCAATCACATTTGCAGAGCGTGAGACATTGTGTCGTTGCTTTTTAATCCCAAAATAGCACACGTAAACAGATTCTGACACCATTTCACGAGAGAAATGTAAGACATGTTTTTGTCATGCGAGCAGTTATCCCAGAGAGAGCATTATTCAGCACCAGCTTCTCCTCGTTCCTGTCAGCAGTCGGATCAGAAACTGGAATCAAGTGATCTATTATACATTAAAGCAACGGCCTGCTTTCAGACTTGACAACACAGAGGGACCCTGGGTAATGAGGCAGACCTACACACGGGGAACATGGCCAGATGTGCACACATGCCATGCAGTTTCTGCAGCAGCTGATGGCTCAGATTTAGGGACACAAATGTGTCCAACATGTTGGTTATCATATCATATCTGTGTTTTCCTGATATAATTAAGAAAATGTAGAAAGTTTACAGAAGGTTTCTTAACAATTTGCTCATACATACATACTTTTCTTTTGCATATCCCTAATGATACATATACAGTGTGCATCGAAGTGCATTATTGAGCATTTCATAGTACATCACACACAGACTACTACCCTCGACCGGGCAGTTCAGAGGTGAATAACACTTACTGTCCTTCATGACATTTTTGGAAATAAGTTGCTTTCCTGAGAGTTAGATACTCATGTACATCTTCCATGTCTGTGGGCTGATCATGAAACTACAACAAGGAAACTGTCAGCTTAGTTGAATACTTCACTCTAATGGGTAATTAGTGCTCAGTTCCAATAACCGTCTCCTCGGATAAGTTTCATATGTGCCCTTGATATGAGAGTGGTATCAATCTTTTCAAGAAAACAAATAAACATATTTACCAAAATGTTGAACTATTGCTTGGCAAGTACAGATTTCCTGATTTCAGATGTTTGATTGGAAAACATTTTAAGCACATATCACAAAAGCAAACGCAACACTTTGTTACATTTGTATTTCAATTACATGGAAAGTGCTGTGTATGTATATATATATTTATATATTTATATATATATTTATGTATATATATGTATATATATATACATATATATATATATTATGAGTTACTCTACACATATTGTGTGTGATGAAGGCTTTTTGAAAATGTTAAAATAAAATAGCCTTTTAATTTTTGTCGTATTGTCATTATGCTGTTAACTAAGACTTAAGGTTAGATTCCAGTGAAAATCCATCATGTGAAATCTGTGTTAACATACCAGAGTCTGTAGGAAGATAGAAGACGAGACCAGTCAGGAAGGAGAAGAGCATGCAGGGGATGATGACGTTGACGATGAAGTACAGCGGGAGCCGCAGCATGAGGAAGTGGTAGGTGATGTCCAGGTAAGGTGTATCTGGGCAGCAAGCGTAATACACCCAGTGCTTCCAGCTCCGGAAATCCTTCATTACCCACTCCCCACTTTCCATAAAGTTACTCAGATCAGGGCGGTCACTGTCCTGGTGAAGAGGCAATAAACAGGATGATGAGTAAAGGCTGATTTAGAGTTGATAAGAAGATCAACACCACTCGTTCTCTGTATGGTATGAATCTAAAGAGAGGAGACAGTTAGTTTAGCTTTGCTTAACTTAGTTTTGTGTGAAGCCTGAAAGCAGGGGCTAGCAGCTAGCCTGGCTTGGTCATAAGGTAGGCCTACAAGCCATTAATTAACCAACATATATCCTCAATGATATATCTTAGAAACATGTTGTGTGTGTATGTTCTCATATAAATGTCCAGGAACTCCAGCTTTCAGAGCACCTGTTTATATTAGGTTTAGGATAGTATCGTAGTTTGGTTTAGTTTGTTATGTATTTTACATTTGTGGTGTTAGTTAAGTGAGGAATACAAGTTAACTTGTCGTGGGTATAAGTATAAATCATGAAGGAGTAACTACAGTTTTTTGTACAAAAAAGTCAGTGGTGATGGCCACAAAATGGCCTGACACGAAAGCCCTCATAAAACTCACTGTAATATATAGTTACCCCCCTTTCATTATGTACTCATGAAACAAACTAGATGTAATCTGCTAGTTAGTGAGATTTGTTGATGCTCGTAGGCAGATTTTGACCTTTGTACAGAGCCAGACAAGCTGTTTCTTATTAATGCTTATGCTAAGCTAACTGTCAGTGTCTGTAGCCTTATATTATATACATGAAGACATGAGACTGGTGTTGTTCTTCTCATCTAACTCTCTGGAAGAAAGCAAAGAACCACATTTCCCAAAATATAGAACTATTCTTCTCAAGAAATGGCCTGAAAAGAATTACGGGATTGACGACGACCAAGTTTCCATCGTAGGTCCAGGTACCCAGCTTCATGCTGCAGTTCTGGAGGTCAAAGGGGAAATGCAGCACGATGATTTCACAGTAGCTCTTGAAGATGGCCGGTGGGTTCCATGTGATCATTCCTGTGTACTCCAGCAGCACTTTGGTCTCGTGAACGATGGCAAAGTCTCCGTCAGCACTGCGGGCACAGACAGCATCAACATGGGAGATAATAAGTTAAATGTTAACACAAGGGGACTTCAGTGCCTGAGGAGGGGTCAGCGCTGGTAGCGCACCCCAGCCAACCAGCACTCGGCTTGGCACAAGTTGTGACAGCGGAGCTCGTTGTCAGGAGGAAAAGCAGCTTGTCGGACGCAGCATATGGTGAGAGGGAGAGTCAATGTACAATCCAGATTTAGCCCAAAGAAATCTGAGCTTTCACATGCTGCATACTGGAGTACAGGGACGTATGATTAGAAACATTACTGGTGTGGTAATTGTTTATAGACGCTTGGATGCTTACAGTCATGGACATCTTATTGAAATGAAGAAAAAACAGGTTTCCTAAAAAAGGGATGTGGCATGGATCAAATATAGCCTGAAAAAATAACCTACTTATTATAGAGAACCAGATCCGGCCGCCAAATGTCAGTGGAGGGAATTCTGATCTTTTTGATGCCGCTGTAATCCATCGGGTTCCACTGCAAGTTCACATCTTTCCATTGCTGAAATAAACAGAAAAGAATGCCTAGAACAACGGACAGCACTTCGATCACCATTATTCATGTTTTATTTTGTAAGGAAAAGCAAATATGAGCAGAACAAAAAATACACGCTGTGATACTACACAGTGGTGACACATTTTGTACAGATGCATATTTTAAAGGAATAGTTCATTAATTGCTATATAATTATATTTCCTCAATTTCAGTGCTATTTCAAATTCATAGTAGAATAACACACCTCGTATATTTCTCACTAACCATTCTTCACTTAGAATCAACCATTTGGTTTGAAGGGGTTTTCTTCATATGTATAGCAACATACTGAATGTGGATTGAATCGATCTGTAATCTCTTTGGCATAACAAGTATTCTTTTATTGCACTAATTGTATCGCTTGCCTATTGTCGTCAATCAGTCATTTTTTTTTGTGGTTAATTTATCAAGTCACAACATTATTTGTCTATAACTCTTCAAATCATAGTCGTGTTCTTTAAATCTTAGCAGTGTACTTTCAACATTTGCGCAATCAAATATTTATTCAAATGCTTAAATTTCTTGGCGGCAGTATTCATTTTGTTCACATTTGGGACATCTATAATTTGTAGCTAAAGAAGCATGGGGATGTATTTTTGCCCATTTGTTTCTTCCATATTTTTATTAGTACATTATTGACATTTCTATTCGTAAATATGAAGTATCTTCTTTCATGATATCTCATCAATGTAAAAAAACCATTTAACAAACCTGTTTCACTCGCACATTGCTGCTGACAATCTGGTTGACCTCATCCTGTGAATGCAGATCAATATGTTTAGACAGTTGATGACAGTGAATCTTAATGCAGACGTTGATATGGTGTGTTACATGACACCTCACCACACTGATGAGCTGGATGAGCTGAAGGCCCACGGTAACCACCACCGGGTCCTTGAAGTGATGGACAGGCCGGACCACCTTATTGTAACCAGTGAAGAGAGTTTTGACCAGACGTGTTTCATCATAAGAGGCCCAGGCAGCACCTAAATAATAAATAAAAAACACACCATACACAGTGTGTTGTTTACAGTCACTTTATTGACGGCATTTAGACGGTGCACTGTACTCCTCAAGCTACTCCATCTTGTGAAAGTTGTAACATTATCATGTTGCGCCAAAGTAGAATGTCGCTTTAAGAACATCTGATACTTGAGGTGACTTCAATTAATATGAGTTAAAAATAGATGGTACAAGTGTCATACTACGGTGTTAGGTGTTCGTGAATATATGTGCTTGTAAACTTAAACTGACCCATATGTACTTGTGTACAGTATGCACAGAGAAAATCTTTACAAAAGCTGGGCAATAAATATGTTTGGTGGTTTAAAAAAGACTGTATTTTCATTTATTTACTTCAATTGAGTTGAGCACAGACCTGTAGATCTGTAGTGTAAATGTTTGTATTTGTGTATATATTTTATATATTTTGGGTATACATTTGGAAATAGTGCATTCAAACATTCAGTAGCACCCCAGTGAGGCTGTTAAAAGAGATGTTCTTATGTTCTTCCCACTACATATCTGTCAGCAGCCAGAGGAGGATCTCCTTACATCTTTCAGCTGACCTTAAAACGAAGGTCATTTTACAGCAACGTGTTTGAATGGTTGAACGATTCTCCCGACATTCAACTCAGTAAAATAAGAAATCACATGAATATATTATGCAAGTGACTTCATGAAGTGACAGACAGACAAAAGGCTGAAAAGCTCAATGACAACAGCACACATGGCCCTGTCAATCAAATAGCTGGTTTGCAAAGAATAAAAATGTGCTCATTAGATTTGTTGATTGAAATTGATTACCTAGTACGGACCTAACGTCTCAATACATTTAATAAACAGACAGAGTTAACTGGTTGTTCTTGTAGACTTTGTATAGGTGTTATACTTCAAACACTAAAAGTAATTCAAGCAAAGCAGACACATATATTTCAACATGTAACCAACAGACATTTAATTTAGTTTTAAATGTGTTCTTACCTGCTAGAATGACGAGATGAAAAATGAAAAATACAGTATTCATTCTTGCCAATAAACCCAGGCATCCAAAATCAAGATCCAACTTCCTCAAGCTGCCCGTTGACCACTTGAGAATTGAAAAAGGTTTGACCCGTCTAAAACATTCTTTCAGCACTGGTAAATGACTTGCTGTACAGGCACCACGCTCCCCACTGGTCGCCTCGTTGTTATTGTCAGGTCGGATGTGAGTGACTGACTGCCAATGCTTGTCATTTGAGAGGGCCACATTCTTTGTCATGTGGTATAAGATCAACATGCCGGAGTAATCCACCACTGAAATATCCCATCGTGAGCTCGGCCCCACACACCGTTGATATGAGACGCAGCACATGCTTACTGTTTCTCTCGCAACAGCGATGAACTATCATTCAGTTTTTAAATATGTTTGCAGGTCCATATGATATTGTTTAACCCCATGAAACACTGAGTGATGACTTCATATGTCTGTAGTATGTATCTATTTGTGCTGAGGAAAGCTCTCTACCATTTCATTTTGGTGATATATGTCGTATTTGGTATCATTTTAAAGCTTTGGATCTTGACTAGAATTACCAAATAAAGCTTTGTCAAGTTGTTGCATTGCGAACATGACAATATGATCCCTCCACAAGGGCCATTTAGCGGCAGTTAAATGGTCGCAGATAATAAATATCCCTCCGCTATGGAAGATCATGTGAGGCATTTTGAAAGCTCCAGAAACAGCTGCTGATTGGAGCTCGCCGTTAGTCAAAAGCATGCTCAGTTTGAGCAAAACATGTTCAGGCAACATTAACATGAGGCCTTTGATTTGGGAATAGTCTAAGACATGTAAGAATTGATTTAATAGGCACAATATTAAATCCGCGCACATTGCTTTAGAGTTACATGGGAAAAATCAAGAATATCTTGAAACTGTACGGAAATTTACGATGTGATATATACTTGTAATATATTCATGTATATTTATGAAAAGGCTCCCTTGAACTACAACTCTAATCTTAAAATTACACTTTACTACTACTATTTGTTTAATGTAGACGATGAAGCTTTGTTAAATTTACTTTTGAAAGGATTCTCATACCGCCGTTTATGTCCAGTTGCCCCACAATCTTGGATATTTTAATCTTAGTTGATTCAGATGTTCAAACTGCCTCGTGTGTTTCCTGGGGTCCAGGTGTTACACCCATGTCTCCCTCCTTTGCTCTGCACTACCCCACCCTGTTGGCCCGTGATGGGTCAGGCAACTCAATTTCCTCATAGCCCGAATCGGTTCAATCAGCCAGTCACTCAACCCCCGCCTCATTCATCTTACTTAGGGACAAATGACCATTCTGGCAATGCCTGAATTATGAGAGATTTGTCTCAACCCTTCCCCACTCTATCTCCAATCACTCAGGCCACCTGAATTGACAACATGTAGCCGCATTGCCTTTCTTCAAGTCGGCCATGTAACACGGGACAAGCGGCATTGTATCTGCTCAGCCAACCTGCAGTCCCAAGCCTTTTGGTTCCCTGTCAACTGTTAATTAAAACACTTTGAATTCTAGTCTCTGGGGGACTATGAGCTGTGTGTTTATAACTGCACCGTGTATGTGATTAAGTGTTCATTGAATCTGAATGAAAGCGTCCATGTAATATCTGCAGGGAGGTGGATGAAAACTGGACAACATACTGGATGTTTATGCCTCCATGAAGATTAAGAGGATTACAGTTTTTACAGAAGAGATTATGATGTGTGTTGACTGTTGACCGGTGTAGTTTACATGAGTTTCCAACATAAATGTAGAAACGTTTGACATTCAACAGCATTCGTAACATTCCTTGGAAGAGACTCTTATATTTACATTACTATAAACCATTATATGGTTCCACTGTTGCCAAGTATGCAAGTCATATTTTGACTGGTTTGGTGCTGGTTTGTTAACCATTCATATAAATGACCATTCTATGTAAAACTCAAACACAGCAAAATCCATAATTCACCTTTAAATATTCTGATCACACTGTTGCGTGTTCTTTAAGAAAGAAAAAGAAAATGTTTCCATTTTAAATTCTTCACATTGGTGAACTAAATATTTCTTTCTATTTCAACATTTGATAATGTATTTAGGTCAGCTGTTTGCAGAGGAGGAACGTATTACTATCCAGTCAACGGTGAAAAGTCGGTTCTCTCAAGGATCACAGCCTTTCCAATTTGGTCTCATTACTGCGAATGAGGCAAATCCAGCGCACAATGCATTCGGCAGACATTACTCCAACACGGTGTTATCACAGCATCTGACTGAAAGGTAGAGAACCTGATAGCCTTGTTGGTGTGGCGTACCTTCTTTAACCGTAAATGTCGGATTGGGATGACGGGATGATATATCTAAAATGGCTGCTAATGGCGGGGGAGGATAAACGGTTGGATGAAAATCCAATTTAGCCACACAATCAACAGACGAGTCAGAATCTGGTTACATTAACTCAATGTGATGTGGTCACAAAACCCAAGCGATTAAATGTCAAGCAGTGATTGCTTCTCAGATGCGTTTGTGGTGATGTTCAAAGAACAAAAACTAATCGTGAAGAAAAGCTGAACGTAAAGCTTCGAACAACATGGTGTGCCAAACACTGTGGTTACATCAGATTCTATATCTGTCAATAATAAGTACACTTGAGAGCTCACATGTCCACAGACTTTTAATTTTTTTTATATTCGAGCCTAAACAGTTTGGTCGTGTCATTGATGTACATGTTGGTTTTTATATAAATTGCTTGTAAAGACATAACCTGTGAGGGATTACACCTAAAATCCATACATTTAATGTGGCATTGTTTGCACGTAGATACAATAATTAACAGTCTCTCAAGTGGTGTTGCCTTAGGTGCTGTGTGTTTGGTTTTAATCTCACCATGAATCAGTGTGACTGATGTGTTCTTAGAGGGGTTTAATGTCAGCCAGTGCATTGTGGTGTTGAGTGCAACAATAGTAATAGAGTAATTAACTATAGTTTTAGTTTCACAGTTCATATTTGTTTGTGAGATAAATACATTTTTGCTTTTAGTCTTTCCAAATGATTTATGACAATATGTCAAATATTTTTGTATTGCTGGACTTCCAAAGACAAATGAAAAATATATTTTGAGGAGGTAGAGACACACGACATTAAAGTGTGGCTGGATCCATGTGAAGTAGGTTCTCATGTGATTTCAGAGGCAGCATTACATCTGTATCCTTTGAGATGTCACCACTAGTGGTTGAAGCTTGTATGACTGTTGTTTACCGTTAGGAAACATTTTACCTGACAAAAGCTAAAGTTGTTAGTTGTAGCTGTAAAGTATATATTTCATGTTGACAATCTATTTGAACTATTTACGAATCATTGATTTGAGTGTCTGGTTTACAACTTTGAGATGCACTCAGCTGCTGTATCACTATAGCGACCCCGACTGGGTCAAGTTAAGAGTCAGCAGGCTTGACGGCAGTATAAAACAATATCTTATTTATTTCTACCTTTATTTAACCAGATAAATCAATTGAGAACCAGTTCTCATTTACAATGAAGGCCTGGCCAAAAAGGCAGGGAAGTAAGTTATGGCAACCAGGGCCCTTGAGAATGCAGTTAAAACTGGGCAACTATAATATAATGCAGATTGCTGCAGCGGAACACAATATTAGCCCCGGACAGACAGAGATGCACGTTCACTCACGAACACGCAAACATTCACATTATCTTTCTGGTGGAGAAAATAAGAGCAAATATTGGACTCATAATTGCCAGGAGGCCAGGAACACAACTCCAAATGAAAATTAAACACATTTATCTTTTCAACTTTGAAGTTGTGTCTACAGCTTGTGTATGTTGCCCAAAAGTGGCCCAAAAACAGGTTTAACACAATTTGATGTAGATTTTTATTATAGTAAGTGAGATGACACACTAAGCACAGCATTTCTCAGAGTAAGGTTTAATAAATTAAAGTGATCATGCACAAGTTGCGTACAAAAACATTACAATAAAAAAATGTAATTCACAAATAATGCTGTTTTAAACACAATAAAATATTACGGTCAGGCAAATGCACCAGTGTGTACACGTTAACAGGAAAGGCGCATTCAACTACAGGTCACATTAAAAAAAGTTGAGGAGATCAAAAAAATACAGCGTCATAGAAATTACCCCAGAAATATCAGTAGCATATTTTTTACACCCAGCTATACAATGTGTGACCGAAAAAAGCCCAGCAGGCAGCTGGGATTGTGGACTATAACTACTACAAAACAGACAAATGAGAACTCTCAGCGCTACACGATCTTAACACATGCTGGGTTACGACTACAAAGCAACAAAGACCTTGCACCATGCACGCTGGCCTGTCAGCTTCGGAAAATCCCCCGACATAAATGGGGAGACATAAAGTACTAAGAAGTGTAAAGTTCATAAGTTCATCGTCCACGCCCGATACAGGGAAGGAGAGATGTTAGGGCAGCACTAGTCCATATAAAGAGCTTTAAAAAAATGTATCGCTCAATGTAATACAAACAGTCATTCAAGTTTTTACACAAAGGAATGATTAGATAGCCGTTCTATAAAAGTCCTGATCTGTGTTTAGAAGAGCACATCTTCCTTTTTAATGAGCACCTCCACCACCTGTCTCTGGTGGCGGATGTCATTGAGTGCTGTCATGGCGTCCAGGTTTGGTTCGCGCATGAGGGTGGGTCCAAAAATGATGGCGAGGTTCTCTGCGTTCATCAGGTTGTATTTCTCATTCTGTGTGACTCTGCGAATATGGATGAAAAGAAGAAAAAGTATTAAAAAGTTGGAAAAACAGATTAATTCAGTTTAAGGGACTGTATGAAAATGAGTTTTGTGGTGAGGGGGACTGCACAGTAAGTTTCTCTTTCTTTTTGAGCAAAGCCCTCCCAGTGTTTCTAACATTAGACTTCCCCCTTTTTTAATCACTCTGCCCACAAAATCTCAAAATCTCAAAAATAACATCATTAAATGGTATTTAGCCACCCAGAATTAAGTGAGTGTTGTCCAATTTAATAAAACAATACATAATCATCCCTCTTCTAGAACCCATTCCTTCTTTCCCTCCAGTCTTTAGCTCTTTGCATTGCTCACCTTTTCAAGTGCGCCATGAGGTACTTTAAAGTTTCACTGTGTGATGGCGGCAGCAAAGCGAGAGCCTCACGGAAAGCTTCCAGCTTCTTCTCTGGGTCTGTGAGCTCTGAACAGAAACAAAGACGAGAGTATGGTGAGAGAGGCCAGACTACACTCTCTGACCTCAGAGGACACACAGAAATCAATGTAGTTATTTCCTGTGGGGTAATAAGAGCCATTAGTCTCTGAGAGGAAGTCTGAGGCTGCTTGAGATGGCTAATGCAGATTAACATTGTGAATGTGTCCTTGACTGTCGCTTTTTGCAAATTAGGGGCAGCAGGGATTCCGCTTTAAAAGTGTTCACCCATATTCTAAGTCGGCTGTCGCTGCATTTGAGCAATTCTGTCCCAAATGCAACTGGGGAAAATGACCAATGAATGTTTTCCCTTTTCTCAATAATAACCATCCAATCTGTGTAAGCAACATTTTAAATAACAGCAAAGGGCTGTTGTGCTCACAGCAGCCATATACATAAAAAATGACATGCTGTGGAGCAAAGTTTAACACAAGAAACCTGCAAACTACCGAATGTATGCATTAAAAACGTATTTAAGGAATCAGTTTTGACAGAAATTAATCATTGGTATATATTATTTTTATCATTTTGATTTCCTTACATCCACACATTTCCGATTTGACACAATTAAGCCACTATATGTGTCATCTGGCATGTTCTGCAAATAAAGATTTTAAAAATGAACTATTGCAGCTAATGTCTGTAATGTGTAACCACCTGAAGACGGCGACATGAAGCTCAACAGGGACTGCTTGCCATCTTTATCTGCAGCAGCATCCAGCGCAGTAAAACAGGTGTGTTTCTGACTGTTGTGACTTACTTGCAGCCTCGATGAACCTGGGGTAAGCATCGTATGAGATGATGGGAACAGGCAAATCCCTGAGGTAAAGTTTCAGTGCACCCGTGATGATATTGATGTCTTCATAGGCATTCACTGAGATGTCTGTCTTCTCGCCATCTGTGAGGATGTGTGATGGAATAAGGGAGACAAGAAGAAGTGTTTTCACACGCTAGAAATGGTTGACATCAACACTTTCACATCATCGTGTGAATTGAGGAGGAAAGAGATTGTGTTACTGTGGGTGGAAAAGGAAAAACTAAAATATTCTCTCTATTTTGCAAAGTATCATCCGCCTGGCCTGTTTTATTCTGACTTTCCCTCAGTTATGCATGCTTTCCAGAGCAGGCCATGGCCTACTTGTGCTGGCAGACTGAACATCACAGCGCTGTGAGCAGGAGTGACACTCTGTCATGGATGATCTCCCACAGGCGGATCTGGTGTAGATTCTAGTCCACTGCTGCAGGGTTTTTCTGACAGTTAAGATTCACACTGGGCAAAGACAGCCTCATTCTCACTAAGTCTCTTCTGAATCTGAATTTTTTGTGTTATTTCTCATATGTTTGAGGTAGTGAGAGTACATCCAAGCTTCGTGTCCCATGAGATCTCCCTGTCTGTCAACACTTTGAAACCCTGCGCGAGAGGGACATGTCAGGATCGGATCTGCACACCCAGATGGACAGTAATCCTCCACAAATGTGACACTTTCTCATTAAGCTGTAGTGTTCTGTGTCTTATGTAAACACGTGAAAACACGCCATGTCAGACATCATGTTACAGGCTGCTAGAAATCAGTAAAGGAACGCATACCTTTGTCAAACGACATCTTGACTTCTTCCAACAAATCACTGAATCCAGATATTCTGTAGAGGCCTTCAGACTTCAGTCCTTGAGGAACAAACATAATAACAATGAAAGAAAACAACCTCTCAGACATTGTCAGGGCTTTCATGATTAATGAAGAATAAATTCAACAGCATATATTGCCTTGGGTAATTTCGGAAATTCCATTAAACACCATTAAATATGCATAGGAAATTAAGGAAAAAATGTCCACAATGTCACAAATAGAACAACATGGGCTCATGCCAATAGTTTTCTGCATCACTGGGTAAAATAATAAAGACATAAATCAAACTTAGCCACAGACATATATTAGAGGGCAGACAATGAGGGAGCAATGAGTTTTCTACATAGTTGAATGATTTAACTGAAATGCAATCAAATAAGGCAGCAGGAAACAGAGTAAGTGTTTTCCTCATTACACGTTCACAATTACCAGCACTCTTATCACTCCTCTCAGTCACTCCCCCGCCTGAAAACAGTACCTCGGTTAGTAATGGAAGCAGTCTCTAAGCACCTCCAATTAAGTTGTATATATTGTAGAATGCTTATTTAAAATGAGAGGAAAGCGCAATAAATACAGGAAACAGGATCCCAATAATGTATTTAAAATGACATTTTAAAGGGATGGTTTTCATGGGGGCTCCTGTGCAATGTCAGCTTAATATGTTAAATGTAATTTAATTATATTTATTAGTTTTAGCATTTCCTAAAAACACATACATTTAGACCAACTTTTGTTTAGTTCAGTTTCCTGACCTGACCGGCCATGAGCTTGATTATTTGTCCTCGAATAAGTACAAAATGTCTTCATGGATGCAAAGAAAGTTGGTACAGGTTTGGATCTTATGAGGAATGGAATACTTATTTATTAAGTGTAATCACTTCTGAATGCTTAATAATGAAATTTAAATGGTACTTAATATATGTTTTTTTCAAAAACTAAAAGTACTTAGAGAAGCATCCATCTGAATGTGGACATTTCCAGTGGGTAATTTCTGCATTTTCCATCACTGTATATAATACTTGATGTTTATATGTTGTGGGTTTCACAGAGATAAAATGTAAGTGTCCAATATCCAAGTGGCATCAGTTCAATTGGTTATGTTGGGATCTAAACACTAACAGTTATGTCATGTCGAAAATTTTTTGAAGCTCAACATTTCATTGTTTTATATACATTTTTTAAACCACTACAAAGACATTTGGAATTCAATGAAAGAAATGTAAGAGAAACTACCAGATGTTTTCTCATGGATCTAAATATTTCAACATTATAAATTAGGCTCCATTTAAATGTTAATATTAGGTTCACAGTGGTGACAATTATTACAGCCTTTCTTTGACCACTATACTCCTTTCATAGAAAGCCTCCACTCGGCCAATTAGCTGAGTCTACTTTTACAATCGTTATTCAATTAGTATATAAACTAAACTGCATATTTACATCTAGGGGGAAATTGTGTTATATTGAGGTACACATATGAAACACACACACACACACACACATACAGACGTCCTGAACTGACCTCTAGACTCGATCTCACGTATGCACATGTCCACCACCATGGGCCGCGCTGTGTTGTAAGCTTTCACCAGGGTCGTGAGGTCACAGCTGTAGACTTTACGGACGTGTCTCAGGTCTGGTTTGCAGTCGTTGGGCACCAGAGATGAACATTGTTTGTGGACGTTTAAACCACAATCTACAGAAATGGACATACAGCAGGTATAGTTCATGAATCAATGTAGCTTAAAAAGAGTCCAAATGGAATGGAAATAAATGTCAATGAAAATATAAAGTCTAATAAATTATTTCTTGTGAGTCTGTCATTTTATCTCTAAAATGAGGACTAAAATGCAAATTTACATTCAACATCAGGATCATTTGGATTTGGTTGGCTGGTTTGTGTATGTTTTGGCTTGCAGAGGAGTGTTAATTCCCTTGATCAATGTTTGCCCCCTCAATGTCACATGACCACTGGAGAGCTCCTCTCTCTGCACCGCACGGAACATAGAAGTCACCTTGAGCAACGGATTGATCCAAAGTCACCTCCAGAGGGCGATTTGTTTATTAAGAACAGTTAAATGAAACAAAGATTAACCACAATACATTAATCTAGGAAATGTGTGTGTGTCTATTTTCAATTTATATTAAAAAAATTAATAGTAATTCAACAGGAAAAATGCTATAGATAATCATCAATAGTGGGAAATCCTCTCTCTTTTTCCCTCTCCTATATGATATTTTCAGGCCCAGGATGCACCACACTGGGTGTTCAAATGGCATATCAGTCATGATGTCACTTTAAGTATCACACATTGCGTTTTGTCTTCAGTCACAGCGGACGGGGCCTGAGGCGCAGCTGTTTCAGGGCAGGATTCACCTTGTCGGGAACAGAGGAGCCCGTGGAGAGCAGACGCAGAGAGAGACTGCAGCTCTGCTTTGTAACAGAGACGCATGGAGGGAATTAGAGGAACACTGAAAATGCTGTGGCCTAGAGGAGGGATAGTGAACGCTACTGCTGCTCTATTCTCTTCCAAATCCAAGCTCACAAACAATGGCTGTGGAAGCAGCAATTGAGGCGCTGCGGGCTACACGAGACCTAGTTTCCCAGACTGAAATAGGGCAGCTCTTCAAACTCTTGGATCTCTTGAGCCGTCTCCAAGTACTGATAGGGTTTTTGACAAATGCCGCCTGATTTTTCATTCCAAAAACATTTTAAAAATAAAATTGTAATCCCTCAGAAATATCGCTATTTGTTAAATTACATATGAGAAAAGAATCTATATGCTTCTGGAGGATCACAGACAGTATTGAGGTTAATATGGATCCCTGGAGAAAAGCCTGCATTGATATGCAGTGATGCAGAAATGTAATTACTTTAAGAGATGATTCTCTTCAGGATATGAGACAGGAAGCGCAATAAAGGATGGCCTGTCATCAGACACAGGTCTGCGGAGCTCCCGTTGTCCATGTGAGCACACTGGCGGCCCTGGGTCCCAGGTGGGGCCGGGTGAGGGTGAGAAAGAGGCCCAAGGGACACGGAGCCAAGCGACAGGGGATGCTGCTTTACTGCACCGTCAGCTCCGTTTCTGTTGCTATGGAGAGGAGTCTGCTACTCCGATTTGGCCAAAAGGGCTCTAAGATAAGGTTTAATGGTGGCTGGTTGCTAATTTCTAATCAGCACACTATCACCATGTCGACCAGCCGAGTTATCAGTTCAAACTGGTTTCCTTCTGACTGGAACTGAAAACAAAATGTACCCCTGTATGGATGCTCTGTTTCCTCTCTTTTAAAAAAAAAACCAAGTCAGTTAAATGGAGGTTGAGATGCTTGACCTAGCTCTTTGGTTGAAGCCGCTGAATTTTAATGTATATGGAAACAGAGGTCTTTCCCCACGCTCCGAGCTCTGCTCCTCATTATAGAGACATGCCATCTTTGTTTTCCTTCATGGGCATGATGGGATGAGGCTGGGGGGCGTACTCTGATGAAGAAATGTGGCACAACAAGCACAAGCAGTGGCTGGCTTTCTGGCACGCGGCCAAAAACAGTTCACACATACAAAAAGAAAAGGGTGTGGGAGAAAAAAAATGTGCTATGCAAATTTGAGGATCATGTGAGACTTCGCTGCCCTAGATTCTGGTCGCTGTGGCCCAGACTGAAGAAATGGCAAAATAAGAGTTCATGAATTATTATTATTTATTATTTTTGTCAGCGTTCAAAGTCAGAATGTTAATAATTAAGGCCAGCGCTCCCACAGATTTGTGTGACATACTTTGTTTCATCAATAAAACATCAAAGAAACACACTGATTCTGGGATGTGAAACGAATTCCACAGCTACAGTGAAACAGAAGTCACAGCATGTGTGTTATGTATCACAGAAAGTAAAGGAATATAAATTAAGGGTTGAACATTATTACAGATTAAAGGTGATTGTAAAAAAAAGAAAAATGCTAACACTATGGTCCATAATGACGAAATGCATTTGGAAAAATACAAATATCTCAGCTTTAATCATATTATTCTTGTTTGTTGCTGTATAGTCTACTGGTGTGTGTTTATTAGGTTATGATGCAGCACATGTTTATCCATTAAAGTCATGGAAGTAGAATCACAGATGGCCTTTGTTATTGTAATAATAACTCACCCAAAAAACTAAAGAGCTACTTTTAGACTTTAAAAAAATAATTTGTCAGTGCTAAAACGGTTTATTCTACTGGTTTGTATACTGTATATATGTATATATATATAATTCAAAAAGCAGTAGGGGGAAATGTAGGTCAAAATAAGGTTTTAACGTAGGGTAAAGTGCATGCTACAATGTATAAAGCTCTCATTTCACTCGATTATACAACCACTAATCCACAAACCACTGTTGGGATTTTCGATTAAAACTCAATAATCCAGCTCCAGTTGCACTAATAACCAAGTAACCCATATACAGCAATGCCCCCCTTTTGTACGCCACGGATGTACCACAAAGGCAGTTTATATAAGAATGAGTAGCCTGAGAACTACATGTACCTGCACATTTGACCCCCTGAGCCATCAGTCCCCACATGAAGCTGGCACAGTGTTCACACCAGTGAGGTCCTCGGAAGGTATGGACCTACAACAGAGAGGAGGACAGTGATGGACATTAGTAATGAAGTGCAATGGGGAGGCAGTGGGGAGTTGCAGCCGCTTGCTTTATAGACACCATATCTCCTTTTTTAGACCTGTATGCTGCCACTTTAAATGAGGCAGAGGAGGATTGTTGTTGAAGCAGACCCTCAAACTGACAATACTGAGGCTTTGTCATGACAGTAGGATTTGACTTTTCATCAGTGCAGGTGCCAGATGTCAGGGAAACGTGTTATGGTAACCGTGGGAGGCAACCTTGCTGGTGAAAGAAAGGAAGTCCTAAAAATCCTCCAGAGGACAAGAGCCCATCCAATCAGGAAGGCCTCTGAGAGCCACAGCTCTCCCTGTTGTCCTCCTAAGTCAACAGCAGATACAGCACACAGACAAACCGCTCTGGTAAATATAGTCATAATATGATCAATGTGTTAAAGAATATGAACTGATGGTTATGCCAATCACCTGGAGAGAGTCATGTGACCTTTCTTTTGAAACTTTCAAAATCTTAGCAAAACAATTTAACATATCTCGAATCAAGTTGTGCTGTTTCTATGATTATATAACTGTTCTTTGTTTGGCTCTATAGGTACTGCATCCTGTCTTTCTTTTCGGTTTACTGGCATGAAAAACAGCTACATGCAGGCGGTGAATGTAATTCATTTCAGAGGCAGAAGGTTATGAAAATGTAGGACTACAACTGTAGTTTATTTTTGATAAATGTGACGTTTAACTATCAGGGAGCTTAATTTGGAATGTTTGAAATTTCGAGACTTGTTTTAGCACACAGATGTTGTTGATACTCACTTCATCATAGATGAACTCACATTGTGAGACCTTTAGTTGTGGGAGTTTTGATCACAGGAACTGCTCACATGTTAAAATGCGACATTAATTAATGCAGTATAAATAGATTGGTTAGCATCGGCTGTTTGAAAGCTTTGAAGATGATATTTCACCTGCTGCTTCCATCCCATTAACCAGCCAAACTAGGAGAGTGAGCCTGAGCCAAATAGGGATACACTCCTCTTCTGTTTCCCCTCTCCATCGGCCTAATCTGTCCATCTGGAGCTCAAACTCACAGCAGTGGTCCACAGACCACCCAACATATTTTTCTTTTGATAAAGGCTCACTGGACAGACCCAAACAGCTCTGTTTTCATCCCCTCTCTCCCACTCTGTAACACTCCCCCTCCTCCTCTCACAAGGGAGGCATGAGAAACAGCCCTCTGGCCACACATGATGAAATTAATGCAATGTTTTGGAGAGGCAGCAGCTGATAAGAGTTCTTTAAGTCTCACCTTGAAGTTGTGGACTTTCTCAGATTTGGGTGTCCGCTCGTTCTCCTTCAGCGTGGCTCTGCGAACCAGTGAGGTGAGCTGTGAATAGGCAAATAGTTTAAGTGGCTGCCAGAAAGTGGCTGGAGGTTTCTGTGGACCCATCCTCATCCCAAGAGCTGCCGCCAGAATATCCTCCTGACTGGCCTCTCGCTTGGCCTTCTGCACCATGGACTTTTCTTCCTTGTGAACCTCGTAGGACTCTCTAGATGGCATTGTGGTGCTACAGTCTCCCAAATGAAGAAACAACCTCGGTGGAAAAGTCCCAAAAAACGAAGGGAAAACTGTGTGATGCTCAGAGCAAGACTATATCAAATGATAATACTTGCATTGTCCCAAATTAAATAGAGACATCACATACAATAAATTGTTAATACAAAAAGAGAGATCCTGAAAATAATTTCAAATAATCCAAAACGGAAAAAAATGTGGTCCTTATTAAATCCTCTCACAGCAGTGACAGTAGATGAAGTGGAGCCTCTGTGATAGGAGTGCCAGGTTTTATACAAAAGAGGTGCAGCCCTGGGTGCTCATGTGGTTCTCTGGGAACGTGTATGCAGATGAGCTGGCTGGCCGTGCTAATCCTCTCCTCCCTGTGCAGACCTGATATTCTCCCTGGAACGGAGACAGCACACTATTGTGTATGGATGCCGTCAGGGCAGGAGAGCGAGGGGGAGGAGTACAGGGGCGGACCCTGTAGTAGTCGCAGCAGATTAAATGGATCCCACCAGCCAATCACAGCATGGATACACCGGCTTTATAGTATCCACTACCCCGCCCCCACACAACCGTCTGCATCAGATATCCAAGCAGGGGACCTTGGGTAGGATGAAATGAGGGTGGGATGATAATGAGCAATGAATGAGTCATGCATCAAGAGTGGGCTGCTGCCTGCCGAACTTGCGACAGCAGTGGGCCGTTAGAGAGGAGTTATTTTCAAAATCATGTTGTCACAGAAACTGGACATGGCCGGGACCACGACGAGCATAAGCACAAAAGCACCAAGCACGCAAGAAAAAAAAGGATCATTGATTTGAATGCACGCTTTGATAGAAAGTGATGCTCTAGCTTTCAAACAAAAGACACATTTCACTTTCAGCATCTATCATATGAACTATATATATGAAGAGAAAATCAAAATATATCAATGATAAATCAAAATGATGAAGAATAAATCGAAATAATAACCTACTCCTGAAAGAAAATGAGTTTCTGTCAGAGCTTTGCTTTTAATCCTCCACAACTTGAATGTCTTTCAATGTTTTATTTCACATGTCTTTTGTGCATCATGGGAAGGACATTGAATTGCATAATATGTTATATTACATCTACAAATAACATACAAATAAACAATTCAAACATCACCGTATGGAATTAAACAATATATTTTTAATCCAGTTCAATAAATTGTATGATGAATCAATGTTCCCTGTTCGCAGTTAACCCTAACCCTAACCCTTCTTAAATCAAGATACAATATACAGTAAAGAATTTAAGAGCATATGTCTGGAAGCTGGGAGCCTTATAGCACTCCCAGGTACCCTGGGATGTCTGGAAGCTGGGAGCCTTGTCTCTCTTTGTCTTAATGTTGGTTTCCTTGAGGTTTACACTGATGCGAGCGTCGTCTTGAGTGCATGCAAATTACGTATCAAAATAGTATCAAGACGGCAATGTGGGAGAAAGGATCCGCAACCTGCCTCAGTGATTCACACTGCAAATCAAATGTGATTATGCTCCCACGGTTCAGAGTCTAATTCAGACTCAGCTGTTAAAGTGCAGCGTTCTCACCTTTTAACAGAGGGCAGCTGCAGGGTGTGACTGTACAGACTCTTCTACGGAAATCAATGAGGACCCCCATGCCACCTCAGCAGAGAGGTATCAAAATGAGAGTATGAACAAAGGAGGAGAGAAAAAAAGGAGTGTTTGAAGATCAGTGCTGATGTGGAATAGTATCCCAACCTGTGGTGTATGACGAGGTTCAGATCACAACAGGAAACACATGAAACGGAGGGCTTCCAGTGCAGCTCTCCTCTCTCATGCTCATGGGAAAGCCTCTGCTCGGGAGGGTACCTGGGAGTGCTATAGATAAAAGACAGTAAGAGTCTTTTATTCACCCGTTCATCCTCTCAGACCCTGAGCACTTTAGAAGGGTTTGCACCATAATTGCATTTCCTGCTGTTAAGTGCAGAATGAGAGTCTGACTCCCAGGATGTGGTTTGCTTTGAACGCAGCTCTAATAGACGCTGATTGATTTGCTTGTTTCCCAAACATGTCCAGAGATGGCACTCTTGAAGATGGATGTATACAGTACCGTATTTTTTCTCTGGTACAGATGTCCATCCTTGTCCACCCTGAAAAAGTGTGCTTCTTTGAATGTTTGGATCCATTTATTATTAGTAGTATTAGTAGTAGTAGTTGTAGTAGTAATATTGATAATAATAATAATAACACATTCATTTATATAGTGCCTTCCAAAATAAAGTTACAAAGTACTTCACAATAAAAACATTAAAGCAAATATAATCCAGAACATAGAGAATAATCCACACTGTAAGAGTGAGTCTTCAGAAGAGATGTGAAAGAGGATACTGAATTAACCTGCCATAGATCTCCAGAAAAAATATTCTAGCAATAAAAATAAATGTGTTGTCAACGCATGATGTGTCCTAGACGTAACGTAGGTAAACAAGAGGGGACCCAATATTGACCCTTGGGGTACCCCACTGAGGAGAGGAGGACAAGAAGAGGTGGCATCTCCAAGCATTACAGAAAAGTACCTGTTCGACAGATAACATCAACCAATCCAGCGCCACATCACTGATGCTCACCTAGTTCTTCAGACGGCTGATCCAAACATGGTGGTCCACGATGTCCAAGGCTGAGCTGAGGTCAAGAAGAATTAAAGTGCAATACAGGTCTGAGTTGGTGGCAAGCAGAAGGCCATGTGTGACCATGACCAGAGCAGTGTCATTGCTGTGTAGGAAGGGAAAGCCAGACTTCAAATGTTTCATTGCTATTCATAAAATAAATCAATTAAGTGATCGTTTCTGAATTAGCAGATTACAGAGTTTATTGTTTGAAAGATAAATATGTGATTGTCACCCTTTTACTGATCAGATTAGAAATAAAATGTGCTCCTTGCTTCTTTAATTATGTACATTATATGTTTTTGAGAGGCAAGGGAGTCACTGAGTTTATCTTTTTTCCAGTTGTGTTCTGCCTTTCTGCTTTGTCTCTGCACATGTTCACCAAACCATGTCAGAGAAGAAGGTTTCAGCTTCTTACACCTGCATGGAGCTATGGAATCTAAAATGTTGGTGAAGAAACTGTTCAAAGCACTGACAAGCTGCTCTATGGGGAGGCCAAACTGTCCACTGATATTAAAGTGTGTGTTTGTGATTCAGTAAAAGCATGAAAGAATAAAAAACAGGGTGAATTCAAGGGGAAACTCACTGTGGGGGGTTTGAAGGAGAGAAGTGGGGAACCTAGAAAAGCTCTAGTTTATGATCCGAGAATGCAACATCAATTAAGTTCACATCCTCCACACAGAGATCATGGGAGAGCACAAGGTCTATTGTCCTTTGTCATGGCCCAGCTGATTCACAAATTAAAAGAATCAAAAGTGTAATACGATTAGAAGTAAAAGAAGTTCAGAGGCAACAATTGTGGGTATTACAATCCTTAAGAATATTAACTTTGTCATAATGTAACATAATGAAGGATGAAAGGATCTAGGATGAATACAAAAATGTACACGATTTGATTTAGATTTAACCCCACAACTGGCACAATCTCAAAATGTTCTTCTTTAAAACGTTATTTCTTTATATCTTCACTCTCTCTTGGAAGCCTTAAGCTGTTAATGTGACTATTTCTGTGGGTTAGGAAGGTTGTTACGTAAGGACATGTTCTTGTAATGCACTGCTGCCCCAGCAGCAACAGAAACACCCATTAAGGGGACAGCAATATTCACTCTCATGATCTGTAAGCTCTCAGGGTTATGATTTATATCTCTCGCGTAGCACTCATTGTTTGAGATACATAACAGTTATCTTTATCTTAATTCTTAAATAATAATTCATAACCAAAGCAAATGAAGAGATGCCGCTTTAGTGATATGCAACACTGAAAAGCTTAAAATTAAAGTAAAAAGCGGCTGATCCACTAACCTCATCATTGAGTAAGGCTTTATATCAATGTTTTTTGACAGGAAACCACAGCATGATGGCGGGAGTGAAAGCCAATGTTATAATAGAGTTAAAAAATCCAGAGGACTGATGTCAGAATGAGGGTTCCTGCACACTAAAGCTTTACAGTGTCGGCCATCCAACAAAGCCATTTGAATCTTGTCCTCCATTGTAGGTCCTCACACTGTGACTGAAGTGGCTGTACTTTACCATTGTGTTGCCATTTATAGTGAAGCACACAACACCTCGCACATTCATTCTACAAGCATCTACAAGCATCCATTGGACCTAAAGGTAGGAAGACAATGTGAATCATTGGCAAAGAAAAGCAACATATTGTTCAGCCACCAGCACCAGGAAATAGCACATATGCATAAGATGCAGCTGAAATCTTTTTATTTTTTTGCTGAGCTTGCTAGAAACGCGGAACAAATTACCAGTATAAATGGATTACCTGGATGTGGCTGGAACAGTCAGCGTTTTGACAGTGATGTATGGGGAGCTGCTATCGCGCTTCGCTATTCACACAGCAAGGTCAGAACATACGTACAACACACGCTTTACAATACATAGAGTGTGAGGTTATTGTCATAGCTGTGTTTTAAACTGTATATATATATACCATGGTGTGGGATTTTACTCTTGACAAGCAAACATACTCACATATATATATATATATATATATATATATATATATATACACATATATATAGAGAGAGATATACTGTATACAAATATATATATACACACACATAAATATATATATATATACAAATATATATATATGTTGATCTGCACTTCACACATCTCATTTGTTTGCACTACACACATACACACACATTTCATTTCATTTGCTCTGCACTCATACACACACTTTGCTTTTTGCACTCTGTCTATATTTAATATTTTTTGTATTTGATCTGTCAGTGTTGTTGTGTGTTGTGTATGCATGTGTGTTGTATATTTATTTACATATATATTTAGTTTTGTATTTTACTTTTATTTTACTTGTATACTTCTATATCTTTCATCCCTGTTTCTTATATTTTGTGTTTTGTTTTTATTCTTGTGTGTTGCTGCTACTGTCACGACAAATTTCCCCTTGGGGATTAATAAAGTATATATCTATCTATCTATATATATATACAGGACTGTCTCAGAAAATTAGAATATTGTGATAAAGTTCTTTATTTTCTGTAATGCAATTAAAAAAACAAAAATGTCATGCATTCTGGATTCATTACAAATCAACTGAAATATTTCAAGCCTTTTATTCTTTTAATATTGCTGATTATGGCTTACAGCTTAAGAAAACTCTAAAATCCTATCTCATAAAATTTTAATATTTCCTCAGACCAAGTAAAAAAAAGATTTATAACAGCTGAGTGTTTGTCAAGGCTCAGGAAACCCTTGCAGGTGTTTCGAGTTAATTAGACAATTCAAGTGATTTGTTTAATACCCTACTAGTATACTTTTTCATGATATTCTAATATTTAGAGATAGGATATTTGAGTTTTCTTAAGCTGTAAGCCATAATCAGCAATAAATCAGAATAAAAGGCTTGCAATATTTCAGTTGATTTGTAATGAATCCAGAATGCATGACATTTTTGTTTTTTTAATTGCATTACAGAAAATAAAGAACTTCATCACAATATTCTAATTTTCTGAGACAGTCCTGTATATACATATATACACAAATATATATATATATATACAAATATATATATATATGCAAATATATTGCAATGGATAGATCTGTGCCACCGGTCCATTTAAAGAGAGGAATATTTTCTCAATGAACCAGTGCTGATAGATGCATGCATTGCGCAGAAAAATCCCCGTCTTTTTTTTCTTCTGTTTTTTATTATACACAAAGATATATGTGCACTGCTGATTCTAATTCTTAACAGTTAACGGTGTTGTCTTAAAATGTCAGCAACTGAACATAACAGTGTCTCAGTGCTTCAAAGACGTGCAATCAAAGTCACATTTAACACTTACAATAAGCAGCTAATCCTTGAAAATGTTTTGTTTCTATTCATACTTAGTTGGTAGAAATGAATAAAATAATTGAATAATCTTCTAACTTTTAGGTTTAGAAAATACCTTCAACATTTTGTCGTTTCCCCTCAGTCTTTTAAAATGAAATGTGCAAAAGTACTATTAATAAGGAAAAAGACAAAATAGTATAACAAAAATATGTTGCAAGTTTAGAGATGCGGTTTCCATCAAACTTCTACTCTACATTGTTGCATGTTATGTAAACAATGCCATCAGACACACTTAGCCTCTTTTCTGGTGGCAGGAGTGGAATTGTTCAGCCATGTACAAATGATGCCATTAATCCTTGAGAATCAACGTAGTTGCCACAAAGCCATCTACTTTGGGAATCACCTATTTTTATAAAGAATGGCTGTATTTATATTATATGGAATGAGAAATAACTGTGGAGAATATTTAAGAGGCTTGAGTGGTCTTTTACCTCTGTGATTCCCCAACAACAGTCTCAGTACCAGTGCTGAGAGCATGATGAATGGCTCATTGTACCTCAGCTACTTTGGCAACACGGTGATGATAACAGGATCGGATGATTTAGCGAAATATGTAGTGAATCTTTGGGTGTTTTAACAGAATAGCAAAGGAATTTCTGATCTGTAGAGGGTTCATTTACTTTTTTAACAGCACACATTTTCACATATATTCTTGGAGAAATAGTTCAACATTCTGTGTCTTTCCAAGAGTGAATAAGTGTTTTTCAAAATGTTGAGCTGTAAAGATTTTGGGGTGTCAATAAGTAACTTGGCAAAGTCTCCTACTGTGCTTCAGAGTGCCTGGTATCAAATACAGTCATTAACCTTTTCAAAAAGTGAGATAAAAACATCAAGATATCTGAAAATAAGCCTTTGAATGTATTAATGTTTTATAAATGATTGAAAAGCTCCCTGTGTGAGCATCCAGGGTGGAATATCTGAGTGCACATGCTGGCCATGGTTGAGCATGGATGGATGGAGCAGCTCTATCAGTTATGTAATTGTACCTTACTCCTCCATATCCCTGAGGAGAATAAGGCTTCCAGAAAGACAGCGAGACTTCAAAATGAGCTCCTACACAATCAGTTTTCAATAACAGGCACCAGGTCAGAGGTCCTTTCTGTTCTCAAGACAAAGGAATATTTACACACATGTTTTACCATCCCGATTAACAGCTATAGGTGTGCAGTAGAGACTGTATATAAATGTGGATTAGTATTATTTTACTAGTTGCAATATGCATTATGGTTGAATGAACACATGAAGGACAGCAGTCTGCTAGCAGAAATATTTTAATATTATTTTTAGAACGAAAGTATAGATTCACATACTCTACATGCTCACCTCCACACTAATTTTGTGTACTAATTTTAAAAATGTTCCGAGAAACATTCATGTAATTTGGCGTTATACATGTATTCAGATGAAAAAGAGATTGTGACAGTGACAACTGATACACCTTAATGAATTCAATGTGCCTCTCCGATGTGAGGTACGGGACACGGATGTCGTATGTGTACAGATTGTTAAGCCCTCTGTGGCAAATGTATTATTTGTGATATTATATTATATTTTACAACACCAGCTTATGTGGATGCCCTGCGTGTAGCAATACTGTTTACTTACTTTATTTATTTCATATCTTGGTTTGCATAGAGCACTACAGCATCCAGGAATAAAAGAAATGTAAACAATGATCCGCTCTTCTAGCTTCATTGTTTGCAGACAGGTGGCCCAGCGTCACATTCTGGCTGCAGTGCTCGACTTTTGATGGTTAATCTGCTCGCTGTCTGCTTTGGCTGAAGAGGACACAAACCTGTGGAGCGCTGGCCATGCTGTACCTTATTATCTATCACTTGCTGCAGAAGAGCAGCATCTGTTCAGAGCGCCATCTTCCCATGAGAAACATTGTTCTGAGCTGGTGGACTTCTGTAATACTCTGCTGGTTATCCCACCAGCTGAAATTAGCTGACTGGTCCCATGAGGCGGAGCTGTTAATAGGTATTTTATCGATGCTGATGTCTGAATCATTTGATTAGTGTGCCGTATACTACACTGCACTGCAAACATACTGCATTCTGAGCAATTGAGTGCTTTATAAAAATCCCTCTCTCATGTGTAAATATCACCAGGAGGAAAAAGAATACAAGTCAACCATGAAATGCACAACGACACCTCATAATGTAATTAGCATGAGAGCTACATACTCTCAGAGCGGAGCCCTCCAAAACTGTGGCAAAGTAGCTTGAAGCCGAAATCATCCCTAAAAATATGTTGGGCTCAGCTCTTGAAAATGCCTGACAGCATTAGAAACAGCAGCGTGAACACCTCTGCAGTGAATGGAGTGAGGAAGGAGGCAGACCGTTGAGTAAAAATAACTCCCCATTCTAATGACTCATTTCATGTGGGCCTAAAGGATGCTCATATTCAGAAGTGTTGTGCCATACGGAGCTGTGGTCAACTTGAATTCATTACAGATACCAACGAGGAAGACGCTTGGTGTTCACACAACCTCTCAAACCACTTCAACAGCATGTTCTATTCTTCTTATGCTTATGCTTGATATGTTTAATACAATCGTAATGTTTGGCTTATTAGGAATAAATAATGTAGAGTGTGCTGCTCTATTGCCCTCCATGTTCTAATGCTAGGACTATATAATACAAGAGTTCCTGTTACACTGGCCGTATCGATCAGTTTGAAACGACTCATTGGTTGAGACAGAACACGACTATGTGTTTCTGGTTGTGTTCGCATAGCGTGCCCCTCAGGGAGTCCGTTTCCATATGTCACATGGTGTCTTTTCGAAATATACTTCTGTTTACAGGAAGAAAAGCACTCAGTTAGGTCAAGGAGAAGAGGATGGTTGACGACTCACGTCAAGAGGAGCATTGAACAATCATCGATCTTTGACATCAGACATGTGATCGCTTTCCTGCACCATTGGCTCTTTACCGCTGAACTCAGGGCCGTGTGATGCAGACGCAGACAGCTGCATTGTGTTGTCTTCACACATCAGCTCGAGCTCACAATAGTCATCTTTCTTTGCGATAATCAGCTGTTAAATGACACCTCTCCGAGCGATTATTTGTCAGTTTCTGGTTTTCACACGTTTTCAAATAAGTGCAGACAGGAAAATATGTGAACGTCAGCTAATTAAAGGATTATTATTATACATACATATATAATGTAGCAAATTCTATTCAAAGCAGCATGTGTCTTTTTCACACAAAGAGACTTCCTGAGGTTCCTGAGGTTCTGGATGATGTGTTTGTGACTATAAATCAGATTGAGATACATTTGAGTTCAGCTTTCAATAACAATTAACAGAACTTTTTTTTTTAGAAACACTGCCCAACGATATGACACAATCTGCCTGGACAAATCCTATGAAAAGAACTTATTGGTACCAAAGTCAAACAGTAGGGCATAGTGCACTATCATAGCAGCCACCAACGACAAAGTGATTGACATTGATTATTGAATAAACCAAACCAGTTCAATTGTTTCAATTCAGTTTATTTGTATAGCCCATTCTCACAAATTACAAATTTGCCTTAGAGTGCTTTACAATCTGTACACATAGACATCCCTGTCCCAGAACCTCACATCGGATCAGGAAAAACTCCCAAACAACCCTTCACGGGGGAAAAAGGGAAGAAACCTTCAGGAGAGAACAGAGGAGGATCCCTCTCCAGGATGGACAGGTGCAATAGATGTAATGTGTACAAAAGGAATCATTATACACAAATTAAAACACAGTAACAACACAATCAATGAATATGACAGAGTGTATGAATAGTTGGTAGGAGGCATGGACCACGATCCAGACCTCCACGATCCATCAGGCAGATGGAGGTAGAGAGGAGGAGTGGGCGGGGCATCAGCAGGGCCATGGCATACTTAGCAGTAGGCACCAGTAACCAGCAGTTACATATTCATGTATATGTATTTATATCTGTCCAATCCAAGGCATTTGGCTCCAGGCAGTTTTCAAATCCACCCGCAATGAATATCAAATCATTCAAAATTATCCAGAGCAGAGAGGCTGGTGGACATCTGGTCGACCAGTGTCTGTGGCTGATCCGCTCCCCATGCAGCCAGCTTGTTAGCATATCAAACACAAAAATATATGAGGCAGACAGAGGGAGACGGAAAAAAAAACAATAGTTTGAGCTGTAAAAGTACGTTTTAGTCCCACAATAAGACATTACAGAAGCAGAGCCAATGAATGTAATTTGCCAAGATTTTCAAACAGTTTCTCTTTGTTTTGAGGTGGAACTCCCCTCCACCACCAACACCACCACCACCAGCACTATTATTCACGAAGAAGAAAGGGAGAGTAACTGCAGAGGTAATACAGCTGCAAGTATCGCCTTGAACCATTCTCCATTCTCTGGATTTATTTCAAAGCGATGTGAAATTGAGAGTTTCTCCACAATCTCTTCCTGCTCCGTTAAGCAAAGACAATGTGGCTCATTGTCGACACGTCGCCTCGCTCGCCTCTGGCTGCTTGTCTGTTTTAAGAGGTCTGCATTTTCCTCCAGAGGCCTGACTTTGTGACAGTAGAAATGTACCATCCTTTGTATCCATCGGATGAGTAAACAGCTTGCTCTCAACTCATGATGGGTCAGTGTAAAAGTTCAGTGTGAAGAAATAACTTTCATCGTGCATCAAACAGACCCAGTGTACAAGTGAAGACAAAAACCTGTTGTGTTTCTTTGTGAGAATACAACCCCTGTACAATTGTGCAGCAAACCACAAATAAAGTATTTGTTATACTTCTGTATCATGTGAACTAACATGTGAATGACTATCCTCGCCCTGCTGGGAAAGAACCGACTTGCAACCAGTGATGTGGAACCCATTTTGATGTTGATAATCGGGCCTTCTCTCCTTCATTGTTTGGGTAAGCCTCTCCTCATGATCAGCAGAACGTGCCAACTTTGATTACACACAGTCAGACAACTCGAGCGCTGACTTGATTATGAATAGATCAAAGGAAGAAGACAGAAATGCATCAAATTAAATCAAATTAAATAAAAATACATTGTTATATATGGAAAATATTGATACAGCATTTTTTTTAATAACTTTTCTGCTGTACTGTGTATTGATCAGACCCAAAATGTGGCAAACAGTGTCAAAGTCATTGTCTGCATGGCTTTAAAATATTGTGGATGAAGTTCCCTGACAAGGGAATAGGGGAGAACTGTGATTTTAGATAAAAAAACAATAAAAAGGCTTAAGTGTTGTTAGCAAAGAGACCTAAATGTAATAAAAGGGTGAAAATATCACCACGTCTGGACAGATCAATATCTGTCATGGCTGACATGTTACAGAGCTCCATGTTTTATATTACCCGGAAGTAAATACATATTTGTTTTTAAAAATCAAGTAAAAAGGTAATTTTCCAGACATAAAAAAACTGTTATTTAGTTTTTTTGAGATATCGGCCGTAGAGATGTCCGCCTTCCCTCTAACTGGGACTATATGGCACTCGGCTCACCAAAAAAAAACACAGAAACTCTCAGAATTCATAACCGGGTTGTTCAAGATAAGCAACAAAACATGTCGTGAACTGTTTCATGTGGAAACTGGTAAGAGGACAAAATGTTGTCTTTTTCATATTTGAAAAGTTGAGATTACATCCTGTACAAACTAAAGAAAAACTATAAGTCTGACCGGACACCACTAGAACAGAAGCAGGACCATATGTTTTATTGTAATTTGGGTAAACTAACTAAGAACATGGTAAATGCTCTGACTTACATAAATGTATAGGAGAAATGAGTTCAATGTTCAAAGCACATGAAATAGTGGTGATTGTATCTCTGTGCACATTAGCATAAACTAAAAATGATAAAGCATCAGTGTAATGTTAAAATAAGAGGTCTTTTAGAATAACCAATCAAAGATTTCTGACTTCAAAGCAATTTGAAATGTTCTGGAAGCCTTTCTGAAAGCACAAACCGTAATTAGCCATCACTTCATTTAATGGAGGAATGTTAAAACAGTGATTAGCTCGTCTTTGTTGTCCTGATTAATTCATTCGCTGGCTTGAAAGCAAGCAGCTGCAAGTCTCTTAATCAGTGGCAACAATCATCACAACACAGCAATTTTCACAGCAGCCTGGTTAAAGGAAAGAGCACCGAACTATCGATCATGATTTCAGGACAAGAACTTGGGATTTCAAAGAGTTTATTAGAGCAAAACCTGAGATTCAATGTGTTGTCCTTTTGCCAGCAATGGCGATTATGTCTTTGTTGTTTTTTAAATGCAAATATTGTGCTTTTTGACCAATAATTGTTTGTTGCTTTCCACAGCTTGACCTACCCATAGAGCTACTGGATCAGATATTCAAAAGTGGCATCAAATTATATTCAAAGAAGGAAATTAAATGGAAGATGTCAAAGGAGTAAAAGTAAGAAACAAGATGACTCATGCTGCAGCTAATAAACTGATGAGTTTTATTTTTGAGGATCAAATCCTTACACGCCTGCTCCTCCAAATGTGAAGTGAAGGACTTGGCACACTTTAAAGGATTAGAGAGAGACTTCTGTGTTACTCTTTAAAGAGATGTCATCGTTTGGTGTCATTTAAAACAAAGGACCCATTCATGCGATTAGGGGACAATCTGAGGATCCTACATGCACGTTTCTATGACTACCCGCTCTAAAAAGACATCTCTTTTTCTTATTTTGCATGCAAGATGCTATTTGTAAACAATTATAAATATTCATTAATTTATCTCTGATTATGACAAGTTATTTTTCTTCTTTATAGCGGCTGATCTAATTACCAAAGCTGAGAAAACAGACCCAGTTGCTCTCATCTGCAAAACAATATTGTGATGGTGAATCAATAAAGGCAAATCTCCATGTCCAATGTTGGGGACTATTTTTAGCAACGGATTAATACACATTTTAGTGTTGAAATAGTGTTTAATAAAGAAATAATGCTGAATGTATATGGATAACAAGGAAGCTTTATGGGATAAATAAATAAGATATTAAACTTTGGCGTCACAGAACATCACCGGACCTTTAGAATCACGGACTACACCGGATGCTCATATGACAACCGAGGACGACAAACATCTGCTGAAATCTGTCTGTCCCTCTCACAGCTCAGAGTTTGGATTCACAGGTTTGTCATCAGCCGGCACAGCAGAGCTGAGGAGTTTATGTTGCCTGTGTCAGGCAGACACGTCCCGGTTTCACCTCGCTATAATACACTTTATGAGCAGGCTTTAATAGCGCCAATGAAAGCGGTGACCTCGCGGTCCCCAGTGTCATCTGATAAACCGCAGTAATCTGACTCCCCTTCATGTGTGATGAGAAGTGCCCTCATTAGCTCGGCACTGCTCTTAAACATTTGGTAGTTAAATCCTGGGTAAGCAGCCTTTTGCAGCCTGTTCTGTAATCCCATTAACTTCATCATGCTCATGCACGACTGTTGGAGAAGATGGTGCGAGAACACGAGGAGCTCACAGAGACGGAAAAACAAATCTGCCAAATGTGTTCTGTATTAAACACATTTTCAAAGTTCACATGAGTATTTCTGAAATCCACATCAGAGTTGTTTTTAAACCCATTTAGTAGATTAATGGAAATCCCATTAAAGGGTGGCTGACTCAAATTAGTGCTGAAGAAATTGGAAGATACAGCTGTTGAGACAAAAATGGACTTGATTATTTTTCACGAGTCGTAATGAATCTAAAAATCCAGTAGCACAATCGTAGACAGTGCAAGGGGAGACCATGTAGATGGATTCTTGCCTCATTATGGTTATTGATGAAAAGAAAGAAACACTTATTAACTTCATAAAATACAATTCAGTGAAAAATAAAAGTGTCTTGATTGACATAATTCTGAGTGACAGCAGAATATGGTCGCTTTGCATACTTTATTTCTTAAGCTTGTGTGTGAAATTCTCACCCGCTGCTGTATATCCAACGAGATCGTGAGAGTGGAGCTGCTCTCTTCTGCATAATGGTGAGTAAATGCTGACCACCCCACATAACGTTAAAGACAGTGGAGCAAAGCATCATCCAGAAGCAAAATACTTTCTTTCACCTTCAATAAAATCAATATCTTATTGAAAATGTTAAGCATTGTTTGTCCAGTCAGCAAAGTGGAATCTTTAATTAACCTGCTCAAGTAACCTTGAATTTGGTG
This sequence comes from Pseudoliparis swirei, assembly GCF_029220125.1. Classification (NCBI taxonomy): domain Eukaryota; kingdom Metazoa; phylum Chordata; class Actinopteri; order Perciformes; family Liparidae; genus Pseudoliparis; species Pseudoliparis swirei. The sequence goes on along the minus strand of NC_079389.1, from coordinate 9,762,476 downwards.
TTCTGGATGTTGTTGCTTAGATAATGAGTGGACAAAATAATAAGAACAGGCTTATTTACAGATGTTTTTTAAAAGCTGCTTATTTGGTGGTATATTAAACATTTCTTGATGTGATGTTTAAAAAAAAATTGTTAATAGAGCTAAGAGAAGAAGTGAAATAACTCTGAATTTAAGATAAAAGATAAACCTAATTGATCACATCCAGTGAAAATAAAGCGGCACAGCAGCAGCAATACATTAACAGATGCACGAGCTGTGTTAGTAATTTAATGACGATAGGTGGCTGAATCATGAACAGTTAATGTGATTTATTGTGGCAGGTTTAGTAGGTCTACAATGTGAATTCCTGAATATTAAATGTTCATCAATACAGCAATGTTCTGTTGTGGATAGGAACCATAACATGTGGGATATTCACACAAATACAGTGAGGAGACACAGAAGTTGTAATAACAAATAAATACAAAAATAGCACATGAGGAAATGGAGTTGGCATCTGAAGTGTCTTGAGTATGCAGATATCAGTGTTAAATACACTTATTGTATTGAAGCTCAAATGTGGAAAAAAAATAAGGATTCTATCATGATAACCACCAAGCAAAGGAATGTTCTCAGAGCCAGCTCAATAAAACTCAGTGTACAATATGGCCCACCATGAAATGATCAACGGCGCAATGAAGGAGCTAATGAGGGGGATCACGATGGCTGCAGAGCCAATAAATCAACACAACTGTGCCGACAATGATACGGGAGCAATAAGTAACACTGGTCAGGGAGCAGAGGGGGGAGGGTGCATTGGGTAAGGATAGAGGGGGAGGGGGATAGAGGGGGAGGGGGACAGATGTGGAGGTCGACACTGCAAGCCAATGTCAAGAGCACATGGCTGATGTTTCAGAGCTTTAAGAAGAGCTTTACATGCAAAAAATTACTTATTTCTAAAGATGATCATCACATTTTTCTGAAAAAACTTTCATATTAATCTCTCTCTATATATATATATCTATATATGGTAATTATTGCAATTACCGGTAATAATATTACATTTTGACGCATCTCTAAAATAAATCAATCCTCAGATGCCAATCGATAAGACTTTGCACTGATCAGCAGTTAGTGAAGAGGATTCTCGTGTTAGCATGTCGAAGCAAAAGGTCGGATGATGCTTCAGCTGAGAGACATCTTAGGAGACATCTTGGGAGGCATTTTAGGAGGCACCTCGACAGCACTTTGTGCGTGTCCTTGCACTGAGATCAGAAGACAATTCACCGCTGTGGTCATTAGTGAATCAATGGTTATAAATTATGAAACAGAAACAAACAAGAAAATCTAGATAGTCTCTGTTTCATAAACTATGAACGTGTTTTCATGTGATCAGGCTGGCAATATACTGTATGTTTCTTATTTAAACAAATTACAGGATTATAACAAAATCAGCTTAAGTCCATCTTGAAATAACTTCTTACTTAGTTAATGTCTCTCACCCCAAGCACATTTGTTCATAACGTAAATCTTCATAAACATAAAGGGCGATTTCAAACAAGGGAACAGCAATATCTGGGAATGAACTATCGGCACTGGAAGTGTATTGAGTAAATGTTACTCAAATGGAAGTAAGTAGTGGATGTGTTGGACTATTTTCTGCTGCTGAATGATATACATTTGGTGTCAATTGCAGTTGTTCCCAACTTGGGAATTATTCAAACGAAACATTTTGAGAGTGGGAAATTAATCCTCAATTTAACAACTCACTTATTCACCTGAATAACTGCCCTCAACCTTATATTCTGAATATAAAAAGTTCATATCATTAGGAGATATAGTGGCTGGAAGACATGAATCATGAGCCAGACAGCAGATACAGGAAGAAGATAAGGCCTCTGAAACATTAGCTGGGGTTCAAGATATGTACAACTCTGGAAGTTAAGTTTAAGGATAGTTATTGTGAAAGACCAGGCAGCATTCTTCTCAATATGGTGCAGTCAAGATGCAGTTAGTTGAGGTAAAAATAATGAGATTAATAAATAATTAACCTTCTTTGGGTGAAGGCGGAAAAATATATCTATAATCAATTATCACATTATTCAATTTTAAATTCCAGAAGATATAACTTCCTTGAGCCAGAGAACAATCACTGGTGGAAAGTAACATGTGAACATCTACTGAAGTACTGTACTGTGAATGTATGTGCTGGGCTTATTGTTGTTGAATGATGCATTGCAAGAAATGAGCGTTACATGAATGCACTCAACTAAAGGAGGAGAAAAGGTGTATTTCTACACTGTAGTATTGCTAAAGTAGTTTTATAGAAGTATTCAGATCCTTTAATTCAATTCAAGGATCTGAAAACCTTTTCAACTACAACAAACCGTAAATACTGGCCAAACAAGACTGCTCCAATAGTATCATCAGCATACACGGATGAATTGAAGAACAGGCGTTCTGGGTCACAGACCCAGAGACTCAAGAGGTCGGAGGGCACAAAGAAAACGCGTCTCAGACACAAAATACCTACAAGGATTCAAATGAAAACAAAGAGATGCAAAAAAACATGAAACATCTACATCGAGAAGCAAAATGACATCAATGTGATGCAAGATAAGCACAAAGAGACACAAAGCAACCACAAAGAAATGCACAAAACAACTACAAACCGACACAAAACGACCACGAAGAAACAAACAATACACAACGACCATGTGACTATTTCAGACTGGATGTCTTCTATTAAGGCGTAGGGAGCACATTGTTTCATAATCCATCAGCATAGAGAGGAGAGTGGACCAATATAAAATATTAATAACACAATAAGAAAATCCACACGGGAATCAGAATTGAGTAACAGAGGAAGACTTTGCACACAGAACTCCTGCCATGAGGAGACCTCATGCATGCTAATGTCAGGAGAGGCGAATGGAGGAGAGCTTCTGGTGCCTCCAGAAGCACCAGGAAGTGCCCAGGGGAGGGATTGGCAGAGTCAAGCTGATGGTGCACGTGGACTTGCCTACCGGGGATGTGCCTCTACCCGTGCAGTACACCCCTCTAATACCATTAAATAGATGCACATCTTTGGTGGCAGAGGCAGATGCCAAGCCGCGCCGACCCTCCAATCAAGAGCAAACGCAAACAGACACAGTAAGGTCGTATGTGGAGGTTGCCAAGTGGAAATAATGAGTGGTTATCAGTATCTGTAGAGAGAACATATTATATCCCATCAAGAGTTTAATTAAATGCCTGGAACATGTGTGAAAGAAATACATCATTCCTCAAATTTGAATAACAATGGAGGCCATCTCTGCTGGGTGCTGCAGGCGGCCGACATTGTGTCCCATGTTTGGTTTGGGACACGACCAGTGGATTTACATAATTTGAATTAAATGTAAATCAGGCTGTTTCATCTCTGTCTACCAGGGTGGGAAGGGTTAAAAGTGTGTGCTCATGAACACCACCCCCAATGTAGGGGAAAAGAGTTTTCATTGTGAGGGAATCTGGTTTAGGGCCCAGAGCATCTTCTTTTCAGCAAACCTCCGCCATTTTTAGATTTACCCCTGATGCCCCTGAAGGAGAAAGGGTAGCCAGTTTGTATTCATGATGCAATCCACGTAAATGGGACTGTTTGGCCTTAATCCGTGCCTAATTAGGTGCCAGTCTGCTAAAGCAGGCTGCTAAGGGCCAGAGCATAATACCTGTCGAATTATGGGAACAGCTGGAGCAGCCTGTCTGTCAGCAGAGCAGCTCCACTTATTATCCTGCTCATTTATCGAGAGGATAAAACAGAGACACTCAACGAGTACCTTAGCCATCTTTATTTCTGTCTCCATTCTTCCCCAATTAGACTCTGCCGTATGTTATGGCTCCACCTCCATGCGTGGTTCAGTATTGTTTTTAAAAATGGAGGCTGATGCTTGCTGTTTGTTGATGATGCCTTTTATTTCACCATGTGCGGGTGTGCGTCTGAAAACTTCTCTTCATGCCGCAGAAGCCAGGGAGTGGTGATATCTCGAAAACATGCATTCATTATTGAAAACCTCATCAAATTAACATTCAAATCATTACGAATGCATAATTAATAAGCCACAGTTGTTTGCCAGCGGGAGTTTAATTAATCAAACAATCAAAATGAAAAGTGGAGGTGAAAAATAAAAAATATGACACTGTGATGCTCCGCTTTTCTGCTCCCCTTTGATGTAACTTCAAACATGCAGAGAAATACTCACATCACTCGGCTCTAGATGTGTAAATATGCAGCATTGAGTCGAAAGTGTTGTTATTGGTGAATGCTGTGACCTACATAGTAACATCTAGACTTCTCCCCTCTGTGATCAGCAGCCAATCAAGGCGGCCCACTTAGGCACTTCAGCATCTTCAGTGGGATGGCAGGCAAAATGATTTTCTGCAAAACATGAATTACACAAATATGATTTACAGAAAAGAGATTATTTTCTAATAATCATTGACATGTTATAGAAAACCAAAAGGCTAAATTCGTTTAAAAAAAACTGAATCCACTTTGTATTAGAATGTATCTTCAATTTGAAAAGCTTCTTTCTTTATGTCCATGTCTTTGTGAGATCTCCTTAAAGGAATCTGAAGGGGGGAAATCAGATAATCCATAAATCGAGCGCTTCCGTTTAATGAATCGCTTTGGATGCACTGCCCCCTGCTGGACACGGGGAGTTGGTGCATCAGCGAAACATGACGTAGCGTGTTGTTACGTCCCACCTCTTGGGCATCCTTTTAAAACAATCAAATCCACGTGAGTATTTACATGAACACAGACTTAAGAGACAATACTAAAATATTAATGTGAGAAGCAGCAAGACCGGCGGTGCCCGCATGAGAGGGTTATCTCTTCTGCTCGAAGCACTTCCGGGCCAGAGGCGAGGGGGAGAAGGGCCCCCCCCGGTGCAGGTTCCAGCTTTGCTATCAGGTTTCATTTTTGTAGACAAATATCAAAACATCAAATCATTTGAACTGCCTTTATTTTGTTGTTGATATACAACATTTGTTAGCAGTTTATCTCCATTCATAAAAAAAAAAATGATGATCACGCTCTAGGACTGTAATTTGAGAAGTTGATGCAAAAAAAAAAAAATTGCAGTCACCGTAACAGAAAAGACAAATGTGTGCGTGTGTGCGTGTGTGTGCACGCGTGCGTGATTTAGAAATAACTAAACAAAGTAGAAGTTTGCAAATACGATGACATGGAATATAACTTAAAGAGGAATATTCAAGTTGACCTCACAATTGTTACTTTTCATGAGTAAGTAAGTAACTAAGTGGTGGAAAGTATAAGCACATTCAAACTGACACCATAATGACACCAGACGGGCACCACGACAAGTCAGAGGATAATATGACACTTTTACTCCACATTTTGTGTAAGTCATGTATTTACTGTGTTTTTTTGCAGATCAAGATATAACCAACCAATCATGTGATCAACTAATTTAAATATGATGCATTATCTTTGTAATTAAACTACTCAGCAGTATGTAAAGTTGTCAAACTTAGCTCCACTATACACATGTTTTAAGTGTAAATTTAGCAACATTGTGAATTAAATTACGTTTAAAACTTTAGCCCAGAGAACTGAGAAGGTTTTACTTCTCAGTGTCGACAACAACATCCCCAAACAAACTCTGTGAATGGAAAAGTTAACTGTGGTTTACTTTTGATATACAATATTGTTGTTGGAGATACATTATTATAATATTAATAAATACACGGTCAGTCCCTCCAACTGTCTTATAATTTAGACTCAACTTTATATCTTCCACAAGGTGGCAGAATACACCACGAGAAATGTTTTTGAGCACCAACCAGCTTTACAGTATGACGTCAGCGCCGTAGTTTAAGTTAATACACGGTGGTTTGTGTGAAAGCTACAAATAAATAGGACCCTGTAATGTTATAATAACATCTAGTAAGGCATGTGTGGAGGACTGGGCTTGTTTATATTGACATCTTATTGTTAGAAATATAGTGTAGAGTCATTCATTTGCTATTAATCACACATTCAGTTTCTTTTCATACATCTGGAGAATAAAAAGGAATCGAAGCTGGAAATTAAAGAGATATTAAAAGTTTTATTACAACAACGTATCAAATAAAATTTGAATACATAACTTTCACAAATTATAGGTACACTTTCAACACAGTACCACACTTCTTTTTTAACCAGTGAGCCATGGAAAAACGAACCAAAGCTTTCATAAACTTAGAACCACAACTCAAGATGTTTGATGAGGTTTATCTTACCGAGACATTATCGAAGAAACAGTTAAATTCTCGCAGAGAATTCTTACCTCATGCAGTTAAGCACATCACAGTTAAATAAACAATAAGTACAAAATAAAAATCGTACTTAAAGAAAACAATGTGTTAGCTTCTCATAAAACTACACAGTAGTAAGCCAGGACAGAATAAGAGAAAAGGCTCATTGACTTCATGGTTTGATTTTCTTCCTACTAATATTTCAATGATGAAATGCTCACAATTCTTACTCTAGTGTACATGATGTGATTCCTGTTCACATCTGAATGCTTTAATTTCACTTGACAAGATCTGGAGTCAGGAAGAGGCCTATCCTAATGACGGGAACATTGCTCAACTGCTAACAGAGTTCCACCACAATATCCTATAAAAAGAAGAAACTACATAACACCTAGAAAGATCACATACAATGCAGCGCCGATGTTATTTACAATGTTTTTCTAAACGTCATCGAGGATCATGAAAAAAACACAATGTCTGTCTGCATTAAAGTCTTAAACAATCACTTATAAAGCAAAGACAGTATACAACACCATATTTCATTACTGAGAAACTATGTTTCATGAGACTTTTAATCCCAGAGAATAACTGTCAACTCAAGCTAATCTGCATAATAAAATGTACAGAAGTAATTCATACAAAAACATGAATGGCACTGAATGAAGTCAACGTCCCCAAGATTGAGTAATGAAAAGGTACTGCAGTCCTACAATCACTGGCTCAGGAACAATCGGACGACAGGTGGAATGTTTATGAAATAACACACGTTTCTAAAAAGCTCACGTCCTTCAGACGAGTGTTACAAGCGGAGGTGAGCTCAGACATTCAAACTACTCGATGCGACTGTAGCCGATCTCCCTCACAGAAAAGTTGGCGAATTTAAAATCTGATTCCGCCGTTTACATTTTGTATTCAAATTCTAAAAAGCTGCCGGTACTCAACATGTGAACTGTCAAACTCGTAAACCCATCATCTCTCAAAATGTGCAAAATGTGAAAAGCAAATTATATTAAAAAAAGGTGACTCTTTATTTTCACGTCATCGTAAAGATAGTGCTAATTAAAAGTAATGAAAACAAGCAAACTAGTTATAAATGAACAACAATACACTTTGGTAAGGTCTATCAATTCATGATTGCTTTTAAATAATAAATAAATAAATCACAAAAATATTTTTTAACCATAAGTTTTACATCTTACACCTAAAGTGCCTGTTATTTTGTCTTCATCAATTCCAGAGAAAAAGTTTGCATTGCCAACAAAGAACAAAATGGACCGAACATGAACAAAATCAAAACGGCAGTGTCCAAACTAAGGATGAGAGGAAGTCCCTTCCCTCCCGTGTCGACGCTCAGGCAGTTTGGGACGATCAGCTCCCTGAAGGCTGAGACTGGGTCTCCTCTGTGCTCTGGTTGGACGTGGTGGTGGCGCCGCTGGACGAGGCGGCTGAGGTTGTGGAGGAGGAGCTGACCACGTTGGAGGTGCTGACGGAGCTGTGCTGGATGGCCTCGTTCTGGGGGCTCCCGGGGACGGACATCTCCTCGCAGCTCTCATCCTTGTCAGAGACTGTGAGGAGAAGAGGAGAAAACACCGTCTGAAGAAGCTCGTACCAATATAATGTTTGAATCTCCTTACATATCTGTTTACCTGCAGCGTTAACCTGACATGAGAAAGGCTTCGGAAAGCTTTGCCATGTCGGCCTAATCAGATGTGTGTGGTGAACGCAAACTGTTTCATTAATCCCCATCATGCTTCTCCTGCTCCCCTTCCTTTAATTAAAGCTCCACTGTCAATTTAAACCCACATCATAAGGGTGCATTACATTCTGGGGCATGTGGCAGTGTTTCCCATCCCTAACTGCATTCTCATTTGTTTTTTGTTACCTTGCCAACTACTGCAGCGACAGATGATTACAGCACCTGATTTTAATGATGCTCACACTGGAGAGTAGGGAAGACTTGGAGTCGAAATGCCACCAGCTGTTAGGCAGTTGCATTGAATTAATTGGATCCTGATGGGGAAAAAAAGACTCTACTCTCATGCTCTGTTCCATAAAGGAATAAGGAGCACAGTGATAATTAATATTGTTAATGATATGAAGTCACTTGTTATGGCACTTTGTAATTAATGGGCTTTTTGCATTTTCAAACGTAAAATACAGATTCCACAGCAGGAAGAAGCAATTAAAGTGCAATACAAATGCCTCCACATTAGAGGCTTCATCTGCCTCCTCGACTGGACGTTGACCGTGTGATTTAGTGCAAGTGAATGTCAAAGCGCCATAAACTCCCTCGCTGTTTTACTATGCAGAAGGTCAGCCTCAGAATAAATCAGCCTGGTGGTTTTGTTCCATGTTCAAGTGAGCATTATTGCTCCTAACGACATTAAGGGGTGGCCGTCTGATGTATTGTAATCCCTGGGCAGCCGGAGCTTCTTTCTGCTCTCTTGGTTTCTGAAGTGGGGTTCGCTGGAGGCAGATGGACGGCGTCGTGCGCCAAGTGGAAGCATGTCCTGGCTTGTTTCTGGGGCAGTCTGGGCAATTTGCTTCCACCTGCCATGGCTACGCCTGGGCAGGACGATGAAGGGTATTACCAGGCCTGGGGGGCAGTGTAGCCTTACGGGATATGTAACACTGAGAAAAAAGGGGGCTTGATGAGGCCTTTACACGAGCGTGAGCCACGGATCAGTCAGAATCAAATAATGTGCTTCGCTAATTAGCAAGATCGATTATTTCAGTGGTTCCCAAGCAGGGGTAGTCGGGCCTCAGGTGTGTTTATGCAATTTCTACGGGGTACGTGGAAAGATCGAGGAGGAGCTCAACTAGTTTAAAAAACATGAATCTGATTGAATGTAAAGATATTGAATCGGCTATAACATTTGCAATTTAAAGTGCATGAAAACTATTTAGCAAGAAAGAAAGTGTCTGAACACTTCGCTAGAAATAATGGATACATGGCAGAAATAGATTGTTACAGGTAGAGTAATGAATTATAGGTAAATATACCGGCTGAAGGGTTGAGAGAGCGAACACTTTTGGTTACTTTGAGCAAACTATTTCACTACTTGAAAGGCAGAAGTTTAAATATTTAGCTCGAAGTAAAGTTGAAAAAGTTAGCTCAGACTATTGTATTACTGGTTCGAAAACTAATGGACATAAAAGGTCTGTGGAGGTACATCAAACGTATTGTTATTTCGTCCCAGACTTTTCACTCTCACATTAAATGGCTTGTCTAAAATCTCCCCTCATGAGCCAAACTGATAAACTAGGGTATCTGGGTGAAGTTCCATCTTCCCAAGCAGCGTGGAAAGTGCTCCAAATGTCATCTTTCACAAGGATCTCCAAACACGGGACAGACATCCTCAGCAAACACATGAGAAAGATGACCCAATTCATCTGCAGATCTTTCTCAACAAAAAAACCCCAGACGACACCAAATGAGACCTGGTTCTGACAGCCCACTCTAGCCTGAAAACCACCAGTCCCACAATGCACCTGACGTGTGTCAGTGGGACGGTTAGCAATAAGGGATGCATAATGAACAGCCTAGCTTGGTGGACGCCCCGCCAGGAGAATGCTCCGCAGTCTTGTCAAGCTCGCTGCTTTAATGGACTCATTTCAGAGGCAATCATTGTCAATACAAGTCAGCGGAGACGTTTAGAGCGCAGTGGAGAAGTGGCTTGGAGCGCCACTTGTTCTCGTTGCATACCGGCTCATTTGTGTGGGAAGGTGAGTTATGACGGGAAAAGCTGAATGACAGAGCCCCGGTCATGGGAAACAATTGAAATATTGGTGATATCGTTCTAAATGAGACCATGTGACGAACACGAGCTGGCACGGAGACGACACTGTGCAGGCCGACGACGGGACATTGAAATGAAGAGGCTGCAAACGGCAGAATCTTCTCGTGTATTCACATGTTCATGATCGTTGGATTGTTCAGTTGTTACAAGGAAAGAGAGATCATGTGCACTTATCCCTCTTTGACTATCCAAGCATTTGGTTCCTCTGCATCCTTCCTGCAGACGTCTAGTTTCATTTGACAAACCTTTATTTAGGTGTCAAATCAGAGGGAAACAATTGCTCTCTTGTGGAAACCACCTGTGGCCTCGTGAAAAGACACACACAATGAAGCCAGGGAGAATGTGTCTGGAACTACAGCCATAAATATTTCAACTTTTGCAAAGTTTGTGTTTCCTTTGTAAATGGGATCTAATATGTCAGGTGCCTTTTCTGTCTGGCCATAAGTAAGACATGTCCTTCCAGTGGTTAGCTGGAGCTCATTTCAGGAGCCTTTCACTGGAAGCCTCGGGCGCAGAATAATGGAGCATTACTCACTGTGATAGCCAGATTTCTTCTGCATGGTGGTTACAGGGCAATCTTTATGAGCCAGAAGAAGCTGCTTCAGCTGAGCCACTTCGGTTCTCAGCAGGGAGACTTCATTCTTTGAGAGAGAGGAGACACACAACAGCCCTCAATCAAATTCTCTGTCTGGAGCGTACAGTTCATTAGATTACAATTACAAGACAAACTGATGACGTGTGCGGATAGTTTACATCCTTTGAATGGTTTTCCAAAACCAGATAGAGGCCAGAATTCTCGAATTTGATTTTTTCCATTACCCATACTGATATTTGAGTGTTACAAAAATAGGTCCCGATATATTTTTACCGAAAAGAAAATATCTGCAAACATGTCGGCCACCACCGAAAACCTGATGCTCAACAGTATATAAACCACCTGCAGCTTGAACGTGGCGTTGTGCCCTCTCCACATGGACGGCTGTCCCTCTTACCCACCATGGGTGATGTCAGTTAGTATTAATAGGATCCCAGGGTACAGGAGGCGTAAATGACCACGACACAACAGAAGATAAACTCCACAATAAACAGTACCCACAGAAAGGTAACTGTGTAATTAACAAACTAGTTTGATGCACTTCTTTTTTCATGTTTTCCACAGACAATAATTATGGGTCGACACTGGCTGTCAACCAGCACCTTAGTCAGAGGTGAGCTGTTCGGATTGTCAGAGCAACTTTGGGATCCAGCTGAGATTTACACTCTTGTGTCCTTACAGCTCCCAGGGGAGCTGAAGATTTCTGCATGTCGTAAAAGAGGGCCACATTACGCTGAAGGTGACTTTAACTGGATTTAGAGCGGCCAGGGGCCCGCAGGACACCCAATGGCAGATTTAAGCTCCTTCTCTTTTCCTGTAAAATGACCATTGGCAGCTTAATCTATTAGCCCACAAGCAGCCAGTTTATTTGATTCCATCTGTTTAGTATTGCTGGTGTTGGCAGGGCTGAGCTATTGTAAGACAGATTTAAACACAGCTGGAAGAAGAGGATGCATCACATGTAGCTTAAGCCAAAAATGACTGAATGCTGCTATTAACAGGCAATATAAACACCATCCTTTCAATCTCTACCTCAATGATATGGGAATCGGTCGAGATAGACGACAGAAATGTTAACGTGTATAACTGAATGCTGATTCATCAGTAAACAGCAAAAGCAGCCCAACTCATTTTAAAGCTTCACACTGAAGACAGTGTTCGTTGGCTGTAGTTTATGAGGAGAGCGGTCGTCCTGTAACCACGAGGTAGTCGGTTCGATCCCCGTTCTCCCCATAGTTTGCATGTCTGAGTGTCCTTGAGCGAGACACTGAACCCCCAGTTGCTGTCCGGGCGCTTTACTGCAGCCCACTGCTCCTTAACAACTAAGGATGGGTCAAATGCAGAGAAGAATGTCCCACTGTGGGATTAATAAAGGATATTACACATAAAAAGAAACAGTGTAATTCTGCCATTCACGGTCTGGCTGCAGTTATCTCATCATACTTGGATATTTAAACTGGACTTTTGAGAGTTAAACTTGTTTCTAACTTTGTGAATTAATCAAAATTGAGTAAATGGGCCTCGGGTGATGCTGCGAGCCCTGTGAGCTGCCTGGTTTGACATCTCATTAAAAAGCCAGTTAAGGATGATGTTAAAATAATTGTACATCATTAGAGGCAGTTTCACTGATCAGCTGGGCCATGTCAGCATGTTTTTTATATTTTTACAAAAACTGCACTGCCGATTAATACCGTCATACCATTTCATTTCCTGCCACGTGTCATCACCTTCTTTGTAGTTCACAGCGATGCCCTCTTTATTACCGCATCTAGTCACGTATTCTTCCCTTTTCATGTACCTATATTCAAATACAACTTCACAAAGCACACACACACTCAGTGTTTTTGAACCAGATATTAACGACATGAACCTAATTCTTAATATTGGTGTCCTTCCCCTCCTCCACGTCTGACTCTGCTTTCAGCGAAAAATAAGACAGTGAGCAAATAAACACCACATCTCATTTAATTGTCTGGAACACCGATGTGCCGCACCCCCGGCTCACACTTATCAACAGAGACAGCAGTTACATGAACTGTTTCGAACTTGTCAGCATCAGATCCTAATTGCTTCCAACGAAATGAAGGTTCAAAAAGACACCTTTCCCTAGGAGATTTTTGAGGCCATTCAGTAAACTGCTGAGACAGAAGCGAAGACACGCTTGTGCGCGGCTGACATCTGGAGGATACATCTTTATTGACAGGGACATATCGATGTAAAGGGCTCACACACCGCTGCTGTCACACAGCAGCTCTTCTTAATCGGCTTTAATGACTTCATCACCACAGAAGGGAGAAGTCTGTGTACAAACGCGTACAACACCGGCACATGGTGACAAACAGACAGACACACACAAACTGACACATTGATGCATAAGAGTACAAAACAAAGACGGAGGAGGTCGCTGTTGTTACATGCAGCAGCTGAGGGGGAAAGGTAAAGAGCACCTGCAGTTGTCCGTTCATGGAGTTGATGTCGTCGGCCTTCCTCTCCAGAGACTGGACCCACACTTTCCTCTTCTGCCGACAGCGAGAGGCCGCCGCCCTGTTACGCTCCAGAAACTTGCGCCTCTTCTCGTCCGGGTTTTCGCTTGTGGTTCTGCGCCGCCGCCCCCCTGTGCTTGGGGGGTTTGGTGCAGTGGGTGCTGGAGAAGCCTGAAAAATAATAATAATAATACAAAACAATAACCGACAAAACAAAAGCACCACCACACATGTAATGTGCTGCTGGTATCATTTTGCAGCACTGAACATTGCATACTGAGTAAGTAAAATGTGGTTAATGCTCGTAAAATACTGAAGTTACTGTTGCTAATCACATTATGTGATATAATCCACTTTGAGAAGAAGGCAGAAATGATTGTCAGAGTTTGTTAAAAGCTTACAGTGAGAAAGCTCCACCTCAATAAATAGCATTGAATTGTTTAAATCACTATCTGATCTAAATAAATAAATAAAAACTGTATTTAGATAGTAATCTGACCAGACATTTGATGCCATCTACCGGTACTTGATATTACAAGTACACTTCAATGAATACAATAAAACTACTGAAGTTCAATATGTAGCCCTACTGTACACAGGCCTGTCTTTGACCTTGACAACATGTTATGTGAGGAACAAACTATCAGGATTATAGTCCTGCATGGAAGCATATCCTCTCTTATTAGCGGTGCTGGAACACTCACACTGCGGTTGTGGATACTTACAGGTGTCTCTGTGGTGGAGGTGGCTGGCTGCTGAAGGGAAGGGGGGGAAGGTTCCTCAGTCGTGGGCAGGTGTGTAGCTGGAGCCGGACTGAGGGCCCCGATGGGGGCTGGAGGTGGGGCGGGGGGCGGAGAAGTGGGAGCAGCAGTGTGGGTTACAGCGCTGCTCTGGACTTCGCCAGTCGTTCCCTTGGTTACCTGAGGAAGCTGCTGGGTCAGTTTCCGGGAAGAGAATTCAACATGTGGGAAACAGTCATGAAATGTCCATGCAGACATGGTTGTTAAAAGAGGAGAACTATATTGAGTTATATTAACACGGTAAAAAGGAGCTGCCAGTAGTCTATTTTATCATTCATCAATCAAATAATTTAAAAGAATCTAAGACTTAAAACACCGTCAGTTCAAATGAAATGCGAGAAATGTACGCCCTTTCATTAAATCTCAAAATAATCTCAAATTCCAATGCAACTTAAATACACCTTAATAACTGCTCCTTAATAACTAAGGATGGGTCAAATGCAGAGAAGAATTTCCCCACTGGGATAAATAAAAGTGTACATTTCTTTCTTTCTTTAGACTAGAACACAAACTAAGCATGAGGTTGAAATTCTTTCACCTGGGTTTCTAAATAAAAGATGTCCAGCAGCACAGAGGTAAAGTCACAAGGTCAAACCATAGCAGCTGGACTCATCCTAACTCCAACACATTTTAAATAGAACACGTATCATAAACTGAAGTATTTTAACAGCTATGTGTGAGTATTGAAAATGGCAAATACAAGTGTGAAGTTGATTAAAGGGCTACTTATTAAAGATGGCGAATGCCAGACCTATTAGAGTATTAGCAGTTTTATCATATTAGCCGTTAGTGAACAGATTGTAACATCTTGCTTCAGTGAAGCTGCTGGGTTACCAGCAGCCAGCCGAGAACAAGAAGAGCGGTATCACTGCTGACATTATTATTAGGGATGGTTATAGATCATGTGAAATGTCCTCTTTCTACAAGTACTTTAGTATTCCCTTCCCCAAAATAAAGATTATGAGATAGGATTCTAAAAAAATTCTAATAAGTGAAAAGAGAAGAAGAGTAGGAAGAAATCACACATTTTATTCATGTAACACACTCCTCACATGTATTTAGCATTTTTAAGTTGTAATCTTATCTGAATGCCAAAGGTGATGGACATTCTTGCCACACAATGTGACTTAAACTATCCAAAAAGGCTCTTTTTTAAACTGCATTTTCCACATAACACAGCCCATTCACAGAAGCTATTTCTCGCCAGATTGGTGTTCACGATTCACAGGCCAATTCCTCTCGCATCAAACACTGAGCAAACAAGGTGAAAGTGAATGAGCCTTTCGAAGCAATAACAAAGTGAGGGGGAACACATTTACATGAGAAAACAGAGGACCACATTATTCCAACAACTACCTTTGCCAGACCAATCTATCTACCAAATTAGTTTATCGTGTAATACCCTTCCAGAAGCTCTTCTGGCAGAAACAAGATATTATTCTCTTGGAATGGCCCATAGAAAGAGGGAAAAGCCAGTCAGATTCATATTTCATCTCTGCCATGGAAACCTCATCAGTGTAATAACCCTCCATCTCATGGGTGTTATTCAACCATCTGCTACTATATTACTTATCTTTATTTTGCAACTAATTAACAGCATAATCTTCTAAATTCAGCAAGTTAATTATCATTATTGTGGTCTTTGCAGCATCATCAGTCCTTGTAAAGTGCCGTCTCTGCGCCCCCTGAGAGAACGGTGGGGGCGGGGAGCAGGCAGGTTGAGCGGGGGGCTGTTTTCTTGACGCGGGCTCATTAGGTGTTTGCTGATGAGCCGAGTGCGGTGGGAGGTGCAGAGTGAGAGGAGTGAGAGGATGGGGGTCAGGTCAGGCAGGATTCTGCTGAACAAAAGGTTCCATGCAGGGCGAGGCCGACTTAATGTGCCTCGCTGAGCGTGTGCCAGGATGCCCCCAACTGGCTTTTGATGGTAGCCCCCGCCGGTTGGCCCCGGTGACGGCGTGCTGAGCACAACGCTGTCTCCGCGTTTGTCATCCCCGTACCCCATGATCCCCGACAACCCCCTGCCCTCCCCTCCCCCCTCCCTTCACTCCCTTCCTCGCCAGTCAGGATCAATCCTTCCCTCCGAACACACACACCTCCTCTCTGCAGTTTATCGGTTAATTTCCGCCGGCGGGGCATGCTGCGAACACTTACAGGTTCTGTGATCCGTGCTTCATCACATTGCCACTGATCTCCCCCTAAACACTTCATATCCCTGCCCTTCAACTTCCACTTTGTATCAAGAGGACCTGGTTAGCTGCTAGACCGCTATGACCAGGTTCTCCTCCACAGAGAAATATGTGGAATATTTTTTGGGGGGGGGAGATCTGCCAATCATGGTCACAATTAAAAGACGCAAATTCTTAAAAGCATGCGTTATATTTAGTGTATTTAATTTAATTTTCTGGCCTTTAACTATTTTAAATCACTGTATCTCCGCAAAAGTTGCTATACAAATAAAGTTGTTATTATTACTATCATAATTACTATTACTCGTATTATCTCAGAAGCATCCAATATTGCTTAAAATAACCAAAATATTTGTTTGATTAAGCGACTAATCGGTGCAACTCTATTAATCACTAATACAAGTTACATTTAGAAGAAATATTAGGCAGTCAAATCCAGATAGAAAGTGAATTGATAAAAAAAAATATATTCAGACCCAACCTGTCACTAGTGCCCTCATCTGGTCAAGGAATGGTCTCTTATTGTCAGGCTCCCTCATTACTTTGATTGTTATCATGGGATATGACAGACTCCACAAGGAAATAATATTTGATGTAAAAGAAGAGATAGTTAATACCAGCTTCGCTTCTGATTGGGCGGGCTGTGGCTGTGGCGAGGGAGGTCCTGGAATCCCGGGGACGTTAGGCACGATGGTGACAGGTCTGACAAGCTGACGGCGGAGACAAAGAGACACATCAGCACAGAGAACATTTGTCTTCGGCTGTAAAAAGGCACAAGCGCTCGCACACAACAGCAACGCCGCCACGGCAGGCTCCCCGAGTTTCCTCATATCTCAGCCTCATTAGGTTGGATGGCCTGTTATTTTGTGGAGGCAGCGCCACATGGAGATGCCGCGTGCACGCTAATGAACCTCTGCCTGCCTGCGTGAGAGCATATGGGCAGGGAGGCTGAGGACAGGATGGAGAGACACAAGTTAGAAGGCCAGCGCCAGGCCTCATCTCGCAGCCGCTGACAACGAGACAGAGAGAGCTGGAGAGGGAGAGGGTGGGTGGGGGGGGGGGGTGTATGATCGAGTGAAAGGGAGACCCACTGGTGGCTCATGTTCTCCGTCTACTTTTGTCATCCACTACTTGTCAACGGCTTTCCCAATCCCCACAGACTGGGAAGATAGAGGTTTTTTCCCCTGCTGTGCTGCTATCAGGAGATAATCATCCGCTGCTCAGTGTTCCACACAGACAATCAGGACTACAGTGAACAAGACAAGCTTCCACATGGGGGACGCACAAAGGATTCCATTAAGACCTTGATTCACAACATATTTATGAGATTTCCTATCTCAGTTATAATTGGTTTGCAAAACACATTAGTAGTATCATCTCTGGTCTGCCAGAAATCAGGAGCGTTGATTCTAATTGTACAAGGATAAATCGTAGAGAGGTGTCCTGGACTGGAGCCTGCTGCGCCTCGGCCAAATCCTGTGCCGTTGCCACAGTGACACACAGTTGTACTCTTATGGCCATTATTTCCCACAACCGCTGCAGCTCCGACTTTGCTGCCAAATCTGAGATGCCAAAGTTGTAAATACGCCCTCTGTCCAAGTAGGGTAAAGACAATGTGTTGTATTAATGCATCGCTACAGCATAAGTGTATTTTAAATGTCACTTTTGGAAGGACTTCAATTTTACTGATGTGAACGATTGTCCGTACAACATCTCCAATGTCATTTGCAAACAGCAAAGCGTCAATACATTCGACACAGACCGGTGATTTGTTGTTCTACACACTGGACTAAAATATAGTTATGGATAAGTGCCCTGCTTTAGGAAATAATGCCATTATTCATTCCCTCGTTCAGTCATGTGCGTGGAAACAGCAGTCGACAACACAATCTCACCTCGCGGCTCATCTAGTGGTTGTTCCAGAAGGATTACTACATGGATTGTCTGCCATTTAAAAAAAAGACTCCTCGTTCATTTTGTAGAGGTCACTGCAAGCGTTCTTAATTCTCAGATATTTCTAATCAAATAGTCATTCAATTATCAGAAAAGTCTCATTTTTAAATCATGTTTCCACTTCAACATGGACAAAGTATAACAAAGAGGAAACTCACAGGGATTGTAGTTGGAATATGTAGACCTGAGCTTGTAATAGACGCAGGTATAGCAACCGGCATGGTCTGGCCGTTAGGCAGCTGTAAGAGCACTGGGAAGGTGCCAGGCACCGGGCTGAGGGGGGAGAGAGAAGGAATCCCAGTGAGGTAGAAACAAACAACTTTGTGATTAACACACAAAAAGCAATCGGTCACAAATTAAAGACACGGGTGGCTATTAATATACCAGCATAATGTCATAATCAGGCAACAAATTACAGAAATATAGTGGAACCAAAACAACTTAAAAACACACCTGTTGCACAACAGGTTGAAGCGAGATTATTAGAACATAGATTTTGTCATCACATTAGACCCCATAAGTAACATCAGTGTTGCCTAGATAAGGACTTCTGGTTGGGTAAGACACATGGGATTTCCACCAAATCATCTGTCAATCATCTGGCTTTGTCATTTAAAAATAGGATATTTTTACTTATGCATTTCAGTTTGAAGCATACGTTAGTCCCAAAAAGAGAAAAGGCTTAATTTTAGAAAACCGGGGCCTTTATCGATTAGTAATGTGTTCATTATTTCAGTAGGTTCGATAAACATGTTGAATAATTATGGGCCCAGGGTTTAAAATGAAATAATTAATTTCACTGCAAACACAATTGTTCAGACAGATTTTGAACAAGTCCAATGTGTCTCTATTTTGACCTGTGTAGCTGTAGCTCCATTTCACAGGCAATTGATGATTATAATAGATATCTCACATGTATAAACATACATTCATACACAATCTGTCTAGCTCTGTCTAGCTTGTGCCTCACTGAACACTGTCCGTATTCTACAACAATATCCCAAGCGTACTATATATTTGTTCAAATAAAAAGAGGCTCAATACACTTTACTATCGTGTATGAAGTCGTAATACAGTGATGGATTATTATGTGGAAACCCCTGTGAATGTTACATCTTTTTCCATCACTCAGAAATTGAACTGGAGCTTTACTTCCATATTTAAGCAAACTTGATGTTATTCTTAACCCTTGTGTTGCCTTAGGGTCATTTTGACCCAAATCAATATTACACCCTCCCCCCGCTTTAGGATTAATTTGACCCCATTCAATGTTTAATGTCGGTGTTCTTTCGGTAGTCAACAAACAAACATAAAGTGCCTCACACTTAAACTTGGAAAACAATATTAATTCTAATAATTTTCTGGAGGTTTTAATTGCTGGCGTCAAATTGAACCCAAAGGGTAAAATATGTTAGTAAATATAAAGGTAACAGGAGGGTGAAACATTGAATCGGGTCAAAATGACCCAAAGGCGGGGGGAGGGTGTAATATTGATTCGGGTCAAAATGACCCTAAGGCAACACAAGGGTTAAAGATGAGACTTATGAGGTCTACAGCCCAAAAATATATAGGAACATCCTTCAGAGTGCAAATAAATAAATAAATGAAAAACAAGCACATGCCTCATGAAATATAAGCTCACCAAAACGAAACTACACAAATATAAAAAATAACTGAGTGAAATGATGATTTTTTTTTAAATTGACATTTTGAGTTACTTACACTATAGGCCTATTAGTGGATGGGACTTGGGTAATAACAGAGCTAGATGTTGGTGATGGGAGAGCTTGCTGTATTACAACATTAGCCTCTGAGGTTGCTAGAAGGACATTGGGAACTTGGAGGGATGCAGGATGGACTATAGTGGATGTTGGCAGTGAGGCTGGCTGCAAAGATAAACCCTGAAAACATCATACAAGACCTTAGCTGCAGGAAGCATTCATGAACACCAGATTGTTAAGTAGGGTTGCAATGGTATGAGCATGTTAGTCGACATGTTAGCAGCACTAGCATGTTAAATTAACTTCCAATTGACAAAAATAACATCAGCTTTGAGCTTTTAAAATAACACGATGATCAATAACCACTAAGATAAACTAGCTTTGCAAAAGGGCAGCCAGACTGCTACTGGCTGTACATTTAACTCACACACACTCACTTACGGGAAACTGTCAATACATGGTATCATAACCACCAATATTAAATGGCGCAGTATACCGTTACAACCCTATTTAAGTAGATCACTTATTACATAAAATAAAGGCCACATGTCATTGTATTTTCTCTCAATATTAGGAGTAAAGAGCTAAACATATGGAAACGTATTAGTCATCTAATATGTCCAAAACATTTCTCTGAATAATAGTTATTTGCTGTACTGTTAGCATCTTTTTGAAAGTTGAGACAAAGTCAAACTAAAACAAGCAAATAATCTGATCACTTATCAAATTTATATTCATACTAGTAGATCTGTAATTCCAGAGTGTAATACTAATCACAAGAGGACACCCGTTACTCAGTCTTCATGACATCCTTGTGTTCTCTCAATGATGAGCATAAATGCTGCACATAGCTCATTCAAAGGCTTTACCTTGTCATCATTCGTTGTGGATTCGGGGTGAGGCAGTGGGCTATCTCGATGGGCCTCCATAGCTATGGGCTCCTCAGTTTTGCTGCATATGATAGGCGTTGCAAGAGGTGACAAATCCAACGGTAACTACAGAAAAATATGAATAAATCATGTCAATAAAACAGATCAGTGATATCAATGATAACCATAGGAGACATCGAAGTCTGACAACGACAACAACCTTTTTAATGTCATCTTCGCTCGTTTTTTTGAAGTCATGGTCAAACGGACTTGCAAGTTCAATGAAGAGTCCAACCTCCTCACAGTTCTTCAAAAAGCGGGTAGGTGTTGGTGTCTGGTCTGCAATGGAGGAAAACCATCAGAACCAAGACTGTAATGTAAAGTATAAATGACGTCAAAATAGCTCAACATCAAGAGCACTTACCAGCAATGATGGCACTGTCATTCCTCGCTGGGCCAAACTTCAGGGTCATCTCATGTTTGTGTTTGTGGACGGCCAAGTGATCCTCGTTGGTAAATCTCTTTGTACGTAAAAAAAAAAAAAAAAAAAGACAGAATAATCAAACAGGATCTCTCTGGGTAAAGGTTTGGAACATCCGCTTGCAGTTTAGTAGCATTTGACTTGACATTTCTCCGGTCAAGACAAAACATTAGCTTGAAAGCGTGTTCCAGGTGTTCCTATTATTCCCACCATGTTTACATATTAAAATGAGAAGATGTAATGCTGTAAATACCTCTTTAAACAATTGACAAAAACTGACATTAGGGATTTTTGTCTGTTATTAACATTGAGAATGCAGAGCTCATGTAATTTGTTCTTGATTTTTCTGGACCTGAAGTTCAGTTTATAATGAATTAAAACGACAACAAACACATACAATTTGAATTATTTTAACACCGTAAAATATGCAAATGACCCCCCCCCCATAATTCGTTCATGCCTCTTGAAAAGGATATTGAAGTGTTAAGGTTTGGTTGTGTGGAATTATGACCTCAGTATATTTAAAATCCCAGCCAAAGCCAGCATCTTCCACAGGGTTTTATATCAGGCCCATGAGCCCCAGGTTCACTGTATGCCACGTGCATGTTGGTCATTTAATCACTTTGACATTTGTTTGGAAATATGCATCACTAAATAAAAAATGATTGGGATCTGGCATTGTTACACAATGTTGTGGTCATATCATCTCGATATGCTCAGAGTACAAATCTAGCTATCCTACTTTTATTATTTTATTTTGTATTGTGCTCACATGGTGCATTTTCCCAGACAGGTTGAGCCAGCTTTAGGTCCATCTACATACAGGGTAATGTGAAACAGTGGCACGAATAACATGTGAGAGCAGCCATGACTTACCTGTCCACACCCAGGAGCAGTGCATTGGAAAGGTCTGTCATCACTCATATTAAGGACTTCCTGTTGTGTCACCCTGAAATAAAACAAGAAAAAGGGCACAAGAAGGAGTTAAATATGATAATGAGTGGGAGGGTGAACTGTTTACAAATAACACTGTGGGTAGTTCAAGGTGTAAAAAAACAACGTGGCAAAAGATGAACGTCAGCAGATCTAAGTCCCATCAGATCCTATTCGTGACTAACGGTCGGTTGGAGCGGCACCGGACAGGTGAGAGTCCTGAGAGAGAACCGCGAGGACAAATGTGGACAAAGCCCATCGATGGAGGGCGGCTGCTCCGGTTGTTTACACCTCGGTGTCGTCATAAAATACGCTTTGTTTTGTTCCGGTCCAATCGCGCGACTGAGGAGAGCCTCCCGAGCTCGGTTTACCGCTTCATGTTGTAACATGTCATGAAAGGGAGACACACCAAACCAATCTCGGTAATGTAGATTGCAGTGGTTTGACCCAGCCGCTTCCATGGAACAGCCCGAGCATCGCGTTAACGTATAATATATATGTTATACACCCGTCGCCATATTTGGCTCTAAATATCTCTGTAAACAATGTCAACGTTAGTTTCGAGGTCGCTTTGATGTACCGGAGCACAAGTCCCTCGCCGTGCCAGAAACGATGCCTTTTACAAGCGCTTTGTCGCTATTCGCCATCAGTTTAAGTAGTCACTTACCCCCTCAGCCACAACCCTGGATTTCCAAAAGCCCACGTCTGTTCCAAAGACTCGCGAGAGCAGCGTCTGCGTTTCCGTAAACGTCACACGAGAAGAGAGCCAGGAACCTCATCAGTAGCTTTTGAACATTCATTCAGGAATATAATTACAGATCCCCATTCAATCACGTGTTTAAAGACATGCTCAAAAACTCAGCTTTGAATAATATTATATATTTAAAATCCCAACTACTCCTTCTCCCTCACACCATGAAACTATAGATAAAAAGGTTTTGTTTTGAACATTTAATTTCTGAAAACATACAAGCATATTGTTCATTCATGTTCTGGACGCATCAATTAGCCACATCTTTATGCAAGTTGCTTTCAACTTCATAGTTTGGTGTTGGCGCAAATAAATGTGATGTTCATTAGACTACTATTGTGAGTTGTCAAATATGAACAATTACATAAAAGATTACTTTCAATTCCGTACATTAATTAGCATTTATCGTTATGTAATTTAGTATTAATTTGCATGTCTAGGTTTTGATGAATCATTTAGTCAAAGACATGAAGTCCACTTTCAAATAGTTGGAGGAGCAGACCAAAACCTAAAGGCTCTCAAATTTACAATGGAACAAAAACAATCTTTTCATATTATATTAAGCAGCAGTCTTCCTTTTGCAATGCCGTTACCAGGGAAATTGGTGTTTTTGCTTCATGAAATGAATTAAACAGTCCTCGATAATCTCACTTTAAAAATTACAAATAAAATTCAGTTTTAACTAAATTCAGTCAGGCTTCCGTTATAGAAAGCCAGTTTTTATAACAAACCAGCATAAGATTTAAAAAAGTAAAACGCTTCCATAGCTCAATTACATTCTCTAGATGTATTTAACGCCATTTATAAAGGGAATTTACATTGTCTAATAAAGGTTTCTAAACCAAGAATGAATTCAGGTAGACCCCAAAAAGCTTCACAGAAAAGATGACATTCAATTAAAAGAGACTTCTTTCTATTGTGCTAGCAAGATATTCCAGACATAAAAGTTAGCACCATTGTTAAATAGTCAAATACATGTATTTTAATCACGTAATTTCTTACATTTGTACAATACATGTTTTGCGTATTCTGACAGTGTCTGAAAGTCTTGAAAATATACATTTCCTTGACACCAACACGGAACAATTTTGGTATCCACAATAAAATATGTAGTCACATTTGTAATGAAAGTGTTGAATGACAGAGTTTTACATAGCAAACAGGATAAGGAAAGCAACCATCAAACAGAACAGTCCCATGGCTTCAGACAGGGCAAATCCCAGGATTGCATATGAGAACAGCTGCTGCTTCAGAGCTGGGTTTCTGCAAAGAAGAACAAGGTATGATGGCATCAACAACAAAAAACAAAGCATGCACCAAAAATCTATTCATTTGAGTTCAATTTAAATATTTTCAGGATGTACGTTTGTGCGAACTAACCTAGCATAGCCGATAATGAGACTGCCAAACACAGTCCCAATTCCAGCTCCAGATCCAGCTACTCCGACTGTGGCAGCTCCAGCTCCGATGAACTTGGCAGCGGTGTCAATGTCCCTGCTGATGGCGCTGGTCTGAAAGCCCCTCAGTGTGACCTGGGTGAGGGGGCTCACAGCAACGCTGCTCTGGAGCAAGACAAAACTGTTAACTTCCACCTTCAAAACCAATACAGTACGTTGATATACAAAACAGTGCTGAAACAAATGGCATTAGTGAGAATAAAGGAATGAAAAAATAAAGGCTACATTACAATGTGTAGAATACAAATTCCCGTGTTTCACTTTTACACAGTGAAGATATTTTATGTAGAGGAGTTGGGATTTTAAGTAAGTCTTTAGGCCGTTGGTCAGACTTCATTTATGATAGATATTTTTGACAATATTTCGGACATAAATTTCTAGAATCAGTGATGCAAAACTCGTGGTAAAATGACAGTTGCTGTTCCAGTAGGGAGCCAGTATTTTATTCTTACCTCTGTTTTGAGCTCAGGCCTGGACAGCACTGAGGCAGAGAGGGGTCTGTAAAGAGCCCGGGAACCAGCACGGACCTGAAGCAACAGACGCAGTACACATTTAGTTACATAACAGGAAAGCTCAATAAGATATGAAACATACTGTTGGTAGATATGCCAGGTGCCAGCAGCTGGAAGGAATCCTAACGTCACTGTGTCAATCAGTGTCAGTCACTGCAGTGCACACACTATGACCTGTGGCCTTAATGATTTGTGGCTACAGGCTGTGCTGTCAAAGTCACTCCTGGGTGAGTTAGTTTTTTGTGCATCTGAGGTGCTCGCAAAATACAACAAACAAAGCGATGGCTTACTAACACATCGTAATTTAATCTGGTTAGCCTGCTACAGAAACAAGAAACAGAAATATGACCTTGGAGAATGACTTAACCACACAGGCTACTTTACTCTGGAGGATAAAATGCACGAATACACAAAGTTTAAGGATCAATTGAACAGACGTTTTTGAGAGTTTTCAGGGGAACTCTGCACACAATTCAGCTATCAAGCTAAAGGCTTATGACGACCTTAGCTAACGGCCATTACTGAACATGTTTGCTACAAGCTAAACCAAAGGAAGTGGCAGCTATTATAATAGCTGACAAGCACCATCGTCCTTATCGTTAACGCTCCACTGCACACGTTCAACACGTCTTGATGTTACGCAGGGCTCGCGCAGGAGCTCGCTCGCCTGTTGGCCTGGACTGCAGATACCCTTGCGAGTCAGCTGCTGTCAAGTTCAGCCAGAGGCCCAGCGGATTTATCTGGTATATTAGGAACGCACGACTCAAAGTTACAGCATGAAAACACACCACAGAGAGAAAACTCACCAGAGCCGGCGTGGAGACGAACTTTGCACAGGCGTACATGTTTTCTAATTTAGGTAATTTTAACCGGTTTGGTCAAGTCTGGTTGAAGCCCAGGTCTCTCTCTGAGGAAGGAAGACCGGAGAGAAGTAAGGTCAAACGGGTGTGAAAATGCTCCAGCCAGAAAATACACACATTCGTGTGTACATCCACATCCATTCTGCATGCTGTCCTCACTTGTGCGCTGCAAAGTGAAGTTAAGAGAGAGGATGAAAACGGATTTGTAAGGATAGGCTTCTCATTCAAACTGCCATTACACACTTACCGACTGCAGAGGTCGAACCACAGAAGAAGAGTGCGCCTGCGCGATGTGACGTGTGTAGAGGCCCGGATGATGACAGTGAAAGGTAATTTCACAGAAACTTTATTGAATAAATTCGCAAAAACAGCAATGTTTATTCGCAAAACTAATCTTTGATTACGCACGGTCTGTGTATATTGATGAACGCACGTTTATTGTGTGGATATAATTAAGAAGGAATATAAAATATTCTACATTTAATTATATTGCTTGGAGTTGTATTTGTTGAAATTGACAGCTCCTGTTGGCCTGACTATATTGAATGTTAGCAGATTAGGGTAAAACAGATGTAGGCCCTTATTTTGTTAAAACAGGAATCTGATTAATCTCTTTGTAAAGTAACAGGTAAACAATACAGTTTATACAGGATTTTTTTATTGTTAAAACAATCCCATGAAATGATATAAATAAAAAATAAATCGATCCAAATAACAAGTATTGTTGTCAAAGCGTGATATGTATTTTTTTTGTGACCTGTTTTTAAAGACTCACACCTTTAGTAGCACTAATGTCTGTGGGGCTGAGTACTGACAGATGGAAAACAACATTGTTGCTTTTGGTCAACAATATCAACAGCGATCATTTCATATTGTGCTTCACTGGTGCATATCTCCAAGCAAGTTTACCATCAATCAAGCTACCACAAATCATCTGACACACACTTAATCTCCGACATGGTGAAAATTGGTAATCCAGCCTTTCTTATAGTTTTGAGCCTATATGTGCACTATAGTCACAAAAACAGCTCCAAAGAGGGTTTGACTGGAATTCTGCTTAATGATTTATTTGGGGTCCCAAATGGCAATGACTACTCCCCAGGATGAGCAAGATACCTTGGATCAGATTCTTTGTGTATTGTCTTCACACAAAAAGCTGTATATCAAGTTCTAGTGGAGATCCCACACCAGGCATGTCTGGCTAAATTCTTGTAAATGTAAGTCTATAAAATGATACACATCTAGAACATTTTCCATTTGAGGCAATGTTACAGCTATAATCAACATGGGGTCTTAGGTTTGAAATACTTTTTTCAATGTAAACCATATCCAATAACTTCACTGTACAGCACAAGTGAATACAGAATATACATAATGCTTCCTCCCCGGAGTCTTTGTGACTTCACGTCTCATAGGGTCCATTGGACCTGGCTGTATCTGATGCCTCCTGCCTGGTGAGCCGGCCTCCTGTCATGGCCCTGCTGATGCATCCCGTCCCGTCCTCCACCCCGCATGTGGATATAAATGGTCCATTTGATTTATTTAAAGCAGCATTTACTATGATACATTCGTTTTGGGGTAAGCTTGACAACACACTTGCTTGTAATAGTTTAGTTGCATTTGTTTCTGTGGATGAATGTTCAAGATAAAACATATATACAACCATCTTCTAAAATATATATTACAAATACATATCTGTATATTAAATAATAAAATGATAATGTAATAATTTCTGCAGGGAAGAAGTGGTAAAACCTATCCGTAAAGTTGTCGCGGCTAACGTTAAGATTCTTAGTAGACTTTGGCTCATGTGGGAATGAGGGTCTACAGAATACATCGTAGTCTTTCTCAAAGCTGTTCTAAATAATATTATAATTGGCATCACACAAGCTCAACATAAAACACAATTTTCTTGTTTCTCAAACGGTCTCCATCCTGGCTGCAGAGAAGCAGAATTTCAACCAGTATTTCAAAATGAGTTTTTCCCTCGCAACAAAAGCTGCCTGTCGCTGTCCACCAGCATCACCTGTTGTGGTGTGAATTCAACACCTGCCCAAAGGGACTACTGGCTCAGGGCACTGCCTGTGCATCCCATAGGCTGATGGTGGAGCTGTAGGCTACCGATACTGGGGCGGATTTGTAATCGTGATGAATGACTCCACAGCAGCTGGTCTGTGATGGAAAGGTAATGAGCACGGGTAGTCTGCTTTTGCTGCTGGCTTCCAGAGAGGAATGTCTCAGTGGCTCCTCAGGTTATGATCTTTTCAGTTTCACAGCCAACATGAAGCCATAAGCCACACGAGTCTGGAGACTCTATGTGTCCATGGAATGCATAAGAAGACAGCAAAGTATCTGATGCATTACAAATCACACAACAGCTGAACACAAGTAATTTTATTCTATCCCATTCTATTGTTCTCCTATTCTATTCCGTTGAGTTCTATATTCTAATGTGTTCAGTTGTATTTTGCTCTATTCCATGCTGTTGTGTTCTATTCTATTCAGTATTACTGTCTATCATATTCTGTTGTATTTATTCTGTCATGCTCTGTTCTATCCTATTCTGATGTGTCCTATTTTATATCATATTCTGTTCCATTTGTATGGATAGAATTTGGTTCTATTCTATTCTATTCTATCCTGTTCTAATGTATTCTGGTCCTCTCTATTCTATTCAGCCTTTTCTGATTCTATTCATATTATATTATATTATTTTCTACACCATTCTACTTGTTCTGATCAGTTCTGTTCTATTTTTCTCTTTGTTTCATGTGTTTATTTTAAACTTTGTCAACAACCCATTTCACATTATTTCATTTCTTATCATGTGTTAGTGATAACCTCTGCAAAGCTACAACCAAACTTGTGTCTTACAACCATACAAAGAAATCACAAAAGAATCCCATAATCTGGTAAAACTAAATTTCATGTCCAGCAATTATTTTTCCATGAAGACACACACCTGTTATTGCATCATTAAAAGCCTTGTGTTGTCGGCCGATGACTGAGAATATCTTAAACATATCTTGGAGCAACACGACCGTTTCCCTAAAGGTCCAGCAGAGGGTGGTATAGGGTCTAACGTAATTAATGCCTTTGTTGGAGGGTCATGATAACTGCACAGAGGGGATGAGGAACATTAACTATGCACAACAGCATTGTTCTAAAATTCACAGGCAGATTAAGCAGAATTGTATATTTTCTTGATCCATGTCTCAATAACTATCCCATACAAAATAAATCAATAACCAATACAAATAATAATGTTATTCCATTTGTGTGATATTGTACCTGGTTTGGTCAAAACCTCCTCATCTAACTGTTAATTATGTAATTGCAGAACGAGAGAGCTTTGAAACAAAACTCTCATATCACAGATCTTGAGTTTCACATTACTGATATTGCAGTTGTGTTAATGCAAATGTCAGATGTAAGAATGTATTGTTTTTGCCCAAGTGTAATGCAGACACTTATAGGTCAGAGCTAGCCGTATGATAAAACATGAAGATTTACAATATATTAATTGCAGGACGGCACATATCAAAGTGGCCGTTAACTACCTGAGGTCAATGTCATACTGTCTAATTAACCGGGCAGCGGCTGTGTGGTCCTACATGGCTGAGGAAGGTGGCGAGAGCAGCCGATCTCACGCACCCCCCACCACCTTTTACTTCCTCCCATACAGAAGCACGCACGCACTCGCTGTCTGAGTTCCTGCATAGAACACTCCGAGACATTCCATTTGCATGCCCGCCCCATCAAGCTGGATGCACTCAGACTGGTAATAAAAGGCATTGACCCCCTTAACCTTTATGAATTACAATTTGTGCCTGCAGCACGTCCTGTCAGAGGCCTCAGAAAAGCAGGCACCTCAGCCCGGGTGTGTGCGTGTTGTTTTGCAGTTGTTAAGGAGAGGGGAAAAGGTTTTTACAGCTTCTCGTCGGAGCTCCTGACAAGCAGGGAGGAGGCGGTCTGACAGGAGAAGCAGGGTAGGGAGGGACTGCAGCGCTGCTGATGGCTCCATGCTAATCTCCATATCTGGATGCTGCACGAAACTACTGAGGCTCCTGTCTTTGTCGAGACCAAGGATACGCTGCCTGGAGGGCTACAGTTCATCTGCGCTCCACCTCAGATTCCTTATCTCACGTGCATTGCTTGAAAGTATGAACTAAAGCTAATCGATGAATCCGATAGCTTCTTATGGAAACATCTGGCGGCTCTTTCATTCATTTTAAGTCTGTCTTAAAGACAAATAAAGCAATGCAAACTTGCCCAAACCTGATTGTGGGGATAAACAGAAATTGGGAAAAGAAGTCTAACTTCAAGATCAAACTACAAGTATAAGTCTAACGACAACACTTGTTGACTGTTCACCGACATGGACTGAACTACAGAAGAGTATTTCACCAACACACAAGTAGACTACTTAGAATTGATAATTAAATGATCACCAGCAAGCTATTTCTAAATAGCCAGTGGAGCAAAAGAATTACGACGGTCCCATTTCTCCTGGGTGGCAAAGTTAATAATTACAACAGTGATCATCCGACACCATGGAAACAGTTGTATTCCCTGAGCAAACTGGAGAACAGGTGCGACATCAGGTGGAAACCGAATCCAGGTCACTTTGTTTTAAAGAGCTGCTCACAAACCGCAGCTCTGCAAAGACTCGGCTTGTGAATTCTTTAACCTGCGTGGGTTGTACAGAGAACCGGAGAACCTGCTTCACTGGGAGTGTAGACAGCCTTCAAGCAGCTGGTCCAATAATCCACAGCAGGAGCAGACAGGCACATCTCTGATACCGCGGGAAATCATCCCACAGAAGAGCACCGAGCGTTCTTTATCTCTGAAAGACATAAAGGACATTAGCATTCCAAAAATTGATTTTTTTAACAAATCCATAATAACACTGATCTTTGTGCAGCTGGTGAGCAGTGCAGTTGAAAGTGGTCTATGAAATGCCGAGGCTTGCAGTATCATTAGTCCGTATCATGACTTTTTAGCTAAGTATGTAACACCTCTATATCCACTAGATGCCCTGCACTTAGGGAAGTTATGAACAGCCATTTTATGAAATAACTCCCGAACAGCAGAACTATAATGCCAATATTGGTTGGATTTTTAAATGAATTCCTATTGACACTGTGCTGTTATAAACACGTGTGTGAACCCCTCTGTTTAACATCAGGAGATGCAGGCAGTGACTGTGTGAACAGGAGCGTGGCTGACAGGGGCAGCCGTGCGATGATTGGTTTACGGATCTGTGCTTTTTCTAGTGACTTCAAGGTCACTGAGATTTACAATGAAATGGCTTATGACACTTTAGTAAAAGCCACCCAAAGCTGATGACAGGAGAAGAAAACGAGCCGGCCACTTTAGAGGAATCTGCTTGACCTCTTACTGTGACCCATTAGGAGGATGTACTGTTGTCTGTTTTTTATTATCACACCTAACAAAGATGTTCACGTTAGTTTCAACAGACAGAAGGTTGTTAAGGACGGCATATGGAGAGTGGATATGATAGACAGATTGTATATGCTGCACACGGTATAGCATATCAGGAGAATGTTGCGTTTCAAGCTCCAGTAGAACTGCAGTTACAGACTACTACACAAAAAAGCATTAAATATGATTTAAAGGCCAATCTGTAATGGCAGTGTGCTGCCCCCTATTGAAATATTATTGCCCTACTACTTACTGTTTTAGATGGTGATTTAGTGTGTTCTGTCTAGTTTAGTTGATTTCAGTCGTAGCTCTGGAATATAATGCGTGCGCTTCTGATTTAAATAATAATACACATGTTGAAGGCTCTTAAAGCATTGTTCTTTTGTTTAACAAAACCTTTTTATTATTATTTTTGTATAATGATGG
Source organism: Pseudoliparis swirei (assembly GCF_029220125.1). NCBI lineage: Eukaryota > Metazoa > Chordata > Actinopteri > Perciformes > Liparidae > Pseudoliparis > Pseudoliparis swirei. The sequence goes on along the minus strand of NC_079389.1, from coordinate 9,730,931 downwards.
GTTTAGAACATTCAACCCCTAAGGTTGAAGCCCTTATTCTCTAACATGTCACTGTTTAACTAATATTAAAATCACCATGCAGAAGAAAAAAAATGCAGGCTTAGTTTCAAATCATAAAAGTGCATTACCAACACTTGGATAGGAGACTTGTTAGATGAAGTGATTTTCAAGGCATGTTTACTTTGCATTCATATGGAACACTGTTGATTTTTATGGGATGCATATGGTTCCATTTTATCGTGCTCAATTAAATCGCTTTAAACTGGGATTAACTTTTCGAAGTGGCAATCTCTATATATGACGTCTTCTTACATGGAGCTGTTGCCCACACGGCTGCTGCAAATGTCTCCTAAGCACTTGCTCACAGATTGAGGTGTCAAATATTAGTGGAAAAGCCCTTCCTGCTTTTAATGGCCTGACCTACATCCCAGTTCAGAGAGCTCATAAAAGCAGTCTGGTGGAGGTCCTGGAGCTGCACAATGTCACTCACAGATCCCCAACTCAGCAAGATCCGGAATGCTCAATTAGTTTCTTTTACAGGCCCCATTAATATGCATTAACTCTCTTTCCAATATGGGCACAGACAAACAGTCGCTGCTGGCCATATGAGAGAGGTAACACTTTGTATTTGTTTTACATTTTCAAAAACGTAATACATTTTGGCATCATTAAAAATAAATAAAAAAGAGAGCAGAACTGATATAGAGTTTATGGCAAAATACAGCGGTGGTTTATTGAACCGCAGTGCACATTTGATGTTCTTTACTTAAGTATGTATAATGTGGTTTACGGTTCTATTTCCACGGAATTATTGTAGTATTGTATTTAACTTTGCAGACTAAGATTTTATATATTATATAAAACATGATGGACCTAAAAATATGATGCATTCTTACAGATTAAACTACCTTAACTTCTGTTAAATTGTTGACATTTTATCTACAACACACCTATGAATGAATGCATCAGTAACAATCATCCAATAGTGTCATATCTAATACTAAAACCACTTTTCTATCTTATTTTTAGGACTTTGAGTACAATAATACTGCCAATGTAACTTATGTAGTTATACTTAAGTAACATGATCAATGCAGTAATATTACTTTAATTAATAGTACTGCAAAAAGACTAGTACTAGTAAGATGATCTGGATACTTCCTCCATTCGAGTTAAAACGTGTTTTGAAATGCAAAATGAGAAATCAGGCCGATAGATCGTGTTCAAAATAAGTAAACATCCCACACAACACAACAGTTATGGGAAACCATAACATTTACATATAATCCCTCAACCAGCCTCAGCTTCCCTTTTGAGCCAAGACAACAGATAGCTCACCACAGAAACCTACACAATCTGGTACCACTCCTCCCACACAAGAAACCGATCTGGCACATCGCAAGCTGAATCAATCATGGCACTTTATTATCCTGTCACTAGTCTGCTTCCTGCAAGTGTGTTTACCCTGTCCATGGCCCTGCGATTGTGGCTGTTCAGTGTACATTAAGACAGACATAATTGAGATTGTGGGCGGCCGAAAGTGCAGGGCTCAACCTGTTGCCGTTAATCTGTCATATTGTCGAGAGTCACAGCAGCAGTGACCCGTAGGAGGCTCCACCTTGGACGCACGACTGATGGCGCTTTGTTGTTTCATGGCAGAGGGCCTCACCTATTTTAAGTTTATTGGTGGGCCACCAACGGAGAACCCAAAGAAAGAGTGATGTATTGCTCCACCTCTGACTTCTATTCCTTTGCTCTGCTCCTTATCCATGTTAGGTACTTTATGATTAGTAGTGACGCTCTTAAAACTCATCACCTCCACATTTTATGCTGGTATTCATGATCTGAGTGATTAAAGATCCGACGGGCTTTTTTATGTCTAAGTCTTACGATGAAAAGCAAGTTGAACAACTCAAAGGAGCAAACAGCCATGACCAGCATAATGAAAGCTTAATACTTGGCTTTGTAATATACTAAATTATACAGGCAATCAATTTAAATTAATTGGTAACCCTTCAGATAGCAGCAGATTCTTTTTAAATTAGATTACTGATGGTTGTGCTGAAAATGTGTCTTCACTTTGTATAAATTAAAGCTCTGGAAAAACATTTACAAAATAACAAGATATAAATGAATGCAATCGTACGGTTGGAAAAGGTGCTTTTTACAATCACACAACATATTAGAAATAATAGCTAAATCTTGCCACAGCGGACTGTTATTAATTACCTGGCAAATAGGACCTGTCTGTTTTCAGACTGAGTTATAGCGGTGGTGAGAGATCACCAAAGAAAATTAAACAGCAATCAAAGTACATTTCTATCATCAGAATTCTGATTGTCAGGCTCACCTTTCTCAAGATGGCTCAGAGGTGCTCTACAAACCCAAAACAGTTTGTGTTAAGTGGCTCAATTTTCTACGGTTCATATTTTATATTTACGTTGCATCACACACGTATATTCTGCATTCTTGTTTCTGGTATGCAACACCATTTATTTGACATGTAAACATGAGAATGCTGCCATGAAACTGCATTTTATTGACAGTTAGCGAAGGCGCAGCTTCGAAAGAGTCGTCTGTGGCTTCCGCTGTGCAAAGCAGCACGATATGTTTACGCCACACTAACAGAGACAGCAGCAATAACACCGCGCACCCGGGAACATTCTTTATCACATCATGCACGCCTTTTAACCAGCCTTGATTTTGCACTGCAGAAATTCCCAATCGTTTAAATCTCAAAGAGGATGTAAGTATCTGGCTCTGTGTCTTCAGGATGTGGCTTCTTTTATAGCGGGGGGTTATCTCAACCTGGAGACCCATAAGTTATGAAATGTCAGGATCCTATGCATTCTAATTGAGTGTGGAACAGTTAATGGGTGTGGAAATTCAGCCACTTGACGTTTTATTCCCCTGTGTGCCATTTCACAGCCAAACATGAGCCTCAATTAAACGACAAAATGGGCCCATCCTTGAAAATAACAACAATAAAAACACAAGCCTCTGTGGCAATAATATCAGGTCTCACCTTGAATCAACACTGGTCACAGCTTGCAAATGACTAAACAGAGACACTGTGGAAGGAGCAGAGACAGGCGGGCAATGTGGGGTATTTTATACCAGTTTAATACAAGAATGTACCATATGAGGGCTTCAACGAGCAATCATTTACTTTATTGATTAATCTGCAGATTATTTTCTCTCTAAAGGCCAGTGGTGGAATGTAACTATGAACATGTACTGAAGTACTTGTACATGCTTATTTCCATTGTATGCTTCTTCATACTTCAATTGCAATACATTTCACAGGGAAATTATGTGACCATTTTTTTACCTTTTACAATAATAAAAACACAGGCTATAATGATTCAGTACTACACTAATCTACCCAGTACAAAATATCTCATATTGAACTGCATTACTAATGCAATTATTCGCATGTTTATGCGAGTGAGAATTCGTAGGTGAGCAGAATAATACAATGTACTTTAATAATATGACAATGTCAAATGTTTATACATTAAGTACATTGAGCTGATAATATGTTTTTACTTTTACTTAAACTTAATGGCCATTTTAATTAATTTCCTGTCACTGAGTATTTTTGACTTTAGGAGGATTTCCTGAATAGTTTAAAAAAAAGAATCCCTCTTAATCATTTTATGAACCACTAAGTGTGTGGCAGTGTCTATATCAGCAGAGACTCGGTCGTTTGCCTGTACTTTATTATTTAGAAATTTTGCAAATATTCACATTGAACACTTTTCATTTCTGCTTGGAGAAATGACTTGAGTGATTATAATATGTCCAGATTAATTTCCTGTCAATCGACTAATAGGGTCATCTTTATACTGTCCATATATAGTGTTAAACTAAATGTTAGATGTGTTTTAAAGTGAATGGGAAAAGCTTTTAATGACTTAAACTTGAATCTGACACACGGCAGGTCAAACCTTCCCACTGTTCCCATCAGACTCAGGGCTACATGTTCTACCAAACTAGTATACCTGCCCAAAAATCTCTCCCCGAAAACGTAAAGTTACCTATGTGTTGCTGAGAAAAACTTTTTTTTAAATCCAGAATCAATAATGCTTAAACTTTTTTTCCTTTTTCAGCAGATGTCTGCAATCCATAAATACACATGGAGCATGTCCTATTAAATCTGGCGATATGGCGAGGGGCTAAATATTGACCCAATCCTGATTGGAGGAGATTTTTTTTCACACTCTTGCTTATTGTTTTTATGACTCTTTGACTTTAACCCCTTTCCTGCTTCACTGATTTCATGCAACAAACAATAGCTTTTCAATAATTCAATTTATAGCTCACCATAAATGCAATTCAAAGGCCAATGCTGTTGCAAATGAACACGGAAGATGCTTTTGGCTCCAGCAACTTCCCGGTTGCCAGAGGAAAGAGAGAATGTATATTTTACAGTTGCATCACATTCCCATTAAAACGAGGAAGCTGCATTTCCAAGTGTGTGGTATAAATATAATATACAGAGTTAAGAGACAGATGGCAGAAGGGAACTCTCAAGTGGCAACACTGTGCAATGGTACCACTGCAGCCAGTGCCAATGAAGAAATCCACCCAAAACCATCCGAGGCCAGATTGGATCTATTAATACATATTTATGTGCATCTATCATGTGCTTATTCGCATACATGTTCATGTGGGCAGTCTGACCCCGGTTGCACACGAGGCCACATCTCGCTCATCATTTATTGTTCACGCCAGAACACAGAGAAGTGATACGTGTGAATGCATCTAAGACACCAGCACAGAAATGAATTACCTTTCTATTTATTTATCCAGGCCTTTCTGTCAATCACAGCAATAATCAGAACTAACTCATTCAAATTTTGAGAAAATGAAGGATGCATTCCCTCCAATTTTCAATTTGGAAGTGGCAACTATGGCCATGATGAATGTCTGAATAGTCCATCTTCTTCCTCTCATTTCTCCTAACCTTTCTTGACAGCTTAGATATTGCCTACCTGGTAATTTGCTCTACAATAATTGTTACTATGAGATTTCCCCCAGCTTTTAACAAGGATTCTTAACACCCTCTGTAGGTGACAAAATGCAATTACAAACACAAGTGCCCCATCGTGACGGGTCATCAGCAGCTGCCACCTCCATTCCCCAGCCCCAACTGGTTCCATTAATGAAAATAACAAAAACAAAAGACATGCAGGCAGATTCAGCAAACATTTGCTTCAAATAAAATTTTAATTAAAAGATATGAAGCAGTTTCATTGATTAACAACATCGGTGATTAAAGTGAACGGCTGACTTTTTTTCCGAGGCTTGCCGTTTTGTTCCCGCTCAGAGATCATTTATTTGTTGTGCGGCCCTGTTTATTGATGAGTGTGTTTGATGAATGCAGATGTGTCTGTTTGGAGAGTGAGCTCGCTGATGGAGCGATCATATGTGCGAAACACCAGGCTCAGGCAAGAACAGCTGTTGCAGCTCCGTCCACCGGGACGCCATGTTTCACCACCACCCCGAGTGCCCATGCAGGCGCGCTGCTGTAAAGCTGCAACCGACAGATTCACAGCGTCCTAACAACTCTATGAATTTTATGACACATAACCGGAGCGCTCGCATCTCCGTCCAGCACTAAAACCTTAATTATTGGACTAATTGCTATGGCTATGTTCATCCCGCTGGTAATCCGTCGGTGATTACATTTTGTACTCAATACCGGGTTTACCCTTTAATTATAAGGATTATTAACCTTTAAAGTAGAGCCATGTGGGATTAAATCCAAGAATGTCAGTGTTAAAACCAATCTTTTTCAAAAACAAGCTGAGAATGAGGTTCATCATTGAGTCATTGTCAGGAGACTGTGGGCTAGTCGAGATGTTGTAACAGCAATGAGCTGGTGGTAAGGCACAACCAAAAATACATATGGAGGTGTTGGACCAAAAACAAGGCGGCAATGATCGTAAAAATTGAATACGAAATCTACAGTGTGCAGATCTGTATTTATATTTTCATTAAAACAGCAATACGTCCTTAACCACATCTCTTCCAGAGAGCTCACGCATTACTCCTGGTGGGCTGGCGATCAGTGCAAAGAGATGGCGAATGGTACAAGGTCTGACCACGACAGAATGTCAACACGACGAGAACAAGGTGAAAGGGTGAATGAGTCAATGGTAAACATTTTTTAAATGAATAGAATACAGTCAGCAAGATGTCCAAGGCTTTTCACCTCTAAAGCAGGTGAGTTCAAAGTCAGTCTAAGTGGAGCGTGATTGAAAATCATTGGAGCTCTTGAAAAACAAGAGTGCATTTTTGAACAATGAAGAGGATGGATTGGTGTGGCCGAGGTTTGATGACGAATCATTGATCTACACGAGGCCTCTTCGTGCACACCTGTGTAAGACACTGTAAGGAGGCACACAGGCTCTGATTAGTATTAGAATTCATGAATATAAACGACGGTAAGTAGATACCATCAGTGTCACCGTCGCTGCTGCGGTCATCCAACGCAGCAGAATTTTGTCTGATCGATACCTGCCCTCATCAATAATGTAAGAGAACTATTTGCCACCAATGAGGCGAACATGAACCATGAGCGAGAGACCATGATGCTGAACCCCCCCCCCCTCCTGCCCCTTCCCTTATAGCTGAGTCAAGCAGTTGGAATCAAGAGCTGTTTGCCCATGCCTAAGCCACGCTGCATTATCTAGAGCAAGTCTTCATTTGAATGTCCTAATTAGTTAATTAGTTGGTGGTTAAGGATGATATGAGCATCTCATCAATCTCTCTCTCTACAAAAATAAACACCCTAGGATGGCGGTGAGTCATTAGAATACTGATGACTGGGAAGTGTCTGTGAGGATTAGAGGTCTGCTTGTGACACTCCATATTTCCACAAACCACCCAGCTCCACACAGAAGACTAAAGAGCCATTGCCTGTGAGCTTCGTATGGATGACAAACCAAGCATGACATAATGAGTTTACAGAAACTCTGAGGAGCTCAATTAATGCTTTTTCATGCGTAGCTTTTGGGATCCATTTACTTGTTTATCACTGATGGAGGGAAAATGCTAATTAGACATGAGAAGGAAAGTTGTTCCCATACACACATATTATTATAACAGGTACATTTTAAGGAAGTGTGCATTATGGCTTTTAGTGCATCTTTTTACCAGCCGTCTTAGTTGTCATGTGGACTTTGAACAATTACTCCAAGCAAAGTAAAAACAGTGCAGACAGAGTTTGTTCTTCATTTCTGCAGTGGAAAATATGAAGGAAGGAGGAGAAGAGGGGAGAAGGGGAGGAGAGAATAGGTTAAAAATAGTTAGCATATGGCAGCATATGATTGAGCTTCCAGGTCTCTGAAAAATTCACTCTAATTATTCAACGCTATTCCTCTGTCATCCTTCCCTACATGCGTGGAAGTGCATGTGACTCCAACTAATATACATAATCCTGCTACTTAATTGGCACAGATCGGGTGAAAGTGGGCTAGGAAACCTCCTTAGAGACTAATAGGGGCACATATCATTGGTTCCATCAGAACAGGAGTCCCATAGGTGATAGAAGTCAGCAAATATTTCATGAGCTACACGACTGAAGTACCTCACCTCTGGAGTTCTGTGCACTATCCTGCATAGAACACTTCCCAAACAGTTCAGCTGTCAGGGGTATTTATAGCAGGCGGGCTGATTACTGATGCTAATGCCGTGGAAATTATGCAGTGCACTATTGCTGTCATAACAATATGTTAGACTTAAACAGGAAGGTTAACTAAACTAGTCATTTAAGCTATAAGTGGGCCACTGGCGTATGTCTGCATCAACAGATACAGATTAAGTTTATAGTGCTGCATTAACTACAACTGGTTTTCAGAGACATGGTCCTAGATAGGCCTTGTGTTTATTTAAATAATGTGGTGCTTCAGGGTAAGATTTGCTCAAGGACTAGATGGGAGAATAAGTTAAATTGCCATTGAAAACAAGTCAACGGTTAACCTTGAGCCAGAGGGCAGACGATAGAGATGAAACATTCTAGAAAAGTCATAACACGATTAGTGACCAAAATGATCAAGATTATCAGCATTATCACGGTATTATTTAAAAGTAATGAACATGTTATATTATATATATTATAGCATTATCATTTTATTATTATTAATATTAATAATAATAAGAGTCTCGCTCTGTCACACACACACTACCTATCTCCTTTGTTGAACTTGAGAAATATAAAAATGAGCCCAACAATGAACATTAAGAGAGAAGTTTTGTTAAGGTGGAGGCAACTTACATTGCAGAATTGTTGTTCCACCTTAATGATCAGTCCACCTTAAGGCTAAGTTGTTGTTAACTTCGGGGCTAAACCCTTTTAAGAATGAGATATAGATGCTTTTTAACCATGCGTTAGGGTCACAAAGCTGGATATCTGACAGAGCTGCTATTCTGAAGCTATCTGTGTTGGAAATAAAAATGAAATACCTGATGAACATTATTTGTGAACAGATTTACTGAGAAAACTAAAAGATGCCAACACTAAACATGGGGGTGGTTTGTGACTGTGAGAGCAGACATTTTGCAGGAGTCATTAGCACTGATAATTAGCTCAGTGTGGTTTCATAATAGACAAGAGAATATGAGGGTTTGCAGGACTAGTGCACCCTGGGGTGTCAGCAGTGTTCACTCAAGCTACTTCCACATGAGAATAAGACAATAACTATAAACAGATTGAAGAACGATTTTAGAAGCAGTCCAGTCGCCCCGCAAAGCGCAGGCTGTTCATGACACTACAGAGACAACTGCTTATCAGTCCATATATGTGCTGCTTAGTGTTCCCATTACTTTGTCCACTCCCAGTGGGTGTGTAATAGTCATGCTGGTCGGTAAAAGCAAGAAGATTTAACATAATTAACTGTTATTTGGGGTTAATTTGAATTGTTGCTGGTTCATTCTACCTAGTTGAAAAATACACAAAGTTTGAAAAGTGATAGCAGTCTGACAGACGACAGCTTTGTCTACAGGGTCCAGTATTCAATAGAGATATGAGTATTAGCTACATGCTCATTCTTTTTCAGCATTCAGGGATTTTTGGGGGGTAACCCAAATCTGCGTGTATCAAATTAAAATGCATATTTGCAATGACCAATGGCGTTTTAACATTGTCACGCCAATCACAAAAAAATTATCTGGTTGAAACAAAAGTGTGTTTCTACTGTGAGCTAACTTTTCCACGGATTAAGTGAAAAAAAAACGGCTTGAGTTTTAAACAAAAAGGTCAGACAGGAAACAACCCTGTGCCAGGAAAAGTTCCACAATGTTAAGCAGAGATGGGCTAAATATATATTGTAAGGCTATTAAAGCTGACAGTGGCAAAAGATGCGTTTAAAGCTGCAGTTCAATTTCCCCATTTTTGTCATGTTAGGTTTTTTTCCCTCATTCATTTGGGACGGTGGTTCAAAACATTTAGAAATTGGCCCTAAGTTACCAACGGTTGAGAATCCCTGATCTAACATGCAAGAAGTTAATATATCCACATAAAAAGTCCCCACATACCTGTATATTACCTGTTGTTAGAACCCTGATAATCTTTGTTTTAAACTCATGAATCAATTAGATTTATAATGAAAAGCAAAGTAATCTCCCCCAGAAGCAAAATTTGAGATATGACCCGGCACTGTGTATTCTTTAGTGCTATCATGGAGCACAACAATGCATGAATGGTTTCATGAACCAACCAATCTCCCAACAACTCAGTGTATTCCTATAGGACAAGTCCCTTTAACCTTTCTGAAATATAGACTGCCTCAACAATCAAAATGATGGGCACGGTCAGCAGCCTTTAGGTTGAAACCAAAACCTTCAGAACCAGCACACCGAACAGTAAAACCACACCACAATAAACGGTTCACACTATATCAAAACAAATTGTGTCCACTAAAAGAATCAATTTTTGACATTTCACCTCCATCTATTGAGAGTTCACTGACCCTAGCTTTTAAATTTACTGCCCTGTACCGCCTCAATCAAAGTGTTTGTCAGCAACGCGTTTTGTTGAAAGTTTTAGTGTAGCACATTGCTGATCATGACATGTATAGATTTAATGGGCCCTTGAGCCACGCTTATATATCTCATGTTGTTCACACAGGATAAATATCTTAGCTCTCAGTGTATAATAACACAGGAGGAGATTTGTGGATGAGACACCCGTTTCTAATCTCAGATCTATTAAAGTGCTTCTGAATGAATCATCAAAGCTATTGATGTCACAACGGGCTTGTTAGCTGGATCCTGAAGTCAATAACAATTTATTTTGGGGTTTGTAAGAATGGTCACAAACGGTAACTTGTCATGAGCATTTGTAACATTGACTACTTAAATACATATTATATATATATATATATATATATATATATATATATAGTGACCATATGGAGATAATACATATTATGTTTACATTTTGCTTCATAAACATTGGTAGTTAAACTATGAAATGTAAAATGTTCAGTTCAGTCTCTATTTGGGTTTTAATTCGTAGCCCAAGTTTTAGATCAGTCGGGCGAGTGATTTTAGCAAAGAGGAAAATATAATCCCAAAACCAAAAGTTTTTCCAGGAACAAAAACAACCCACCGTCCAGGTGTCTCTTTAAGAATCAGAGAGAAGAGAGCTACTCCAAGCCGAGGATTCCTTTTAAGCAGCGAAGATGACGTTCTCCACTACGGTGCGAGGCTGTTCGGTTAGCCCGGGGAGAGGGATCATGAGTACAATATTGACTTTAAATTACAGCAATAGCTGCTGCTCATGTCGTCTCAGGACCATGCTGTGGATCAAACAAAAAGATCAGGCCAGGATTAGGAGAAAGCCACTGCCGAGCGCCGAGCCGCCTCTCTGCTGCGGCAGCACGAGTGCTCACACAGCCCCTCCCAAATCTCACACTAAGCTCTCCCCCGCCTCTCAACATGCAACACACAGACCTTACACTCATCTCATTTGATCTCAAAGCCCAAATTGATTACGAACAAAATTATCTCAACACAAGGGGTAAAGGTGGCTGGTTATGTGTGTGTGTGTGGTGTGTGTGTGTGTGTGTGTGTGTGTGTTTGTAGACTTTGTCAGGACAGATTTATTCTGACTTGAAGGACGGCAGCATTTCCTCCCTGATGGAGAAGATTCTCACGTTTGCTCACAGGATACAGCCGTGTTCTTGCAACGTCTTGTAACAGCGCTTTTATTTCCCTTTTCCTGGCAGTTAAACACAAATAACAGCATGGATGATGTGCTGGGATTCATTGTCTGCGCTCGGGGAGGAGTGCAGGATATGACTGGTGTGATAAATGATCATGCCTTGTGCCTGGCGTGACAAAGGAACTGCGGCACAATCTGCATGTGCTCCATCCTTTTCGCCATCATTAGGTGTAATTGGGACTCATGGCGAGGCGTGTTCTTTGTACACTGTGGAAGTACTGGGGAAAGAAGCTCTAACTCCTAATAGGACGAGCTACAGAAGGGAGACATGTCCAGGGCCAGTGCCGCAGCACTAAAAGTACGTCCCAATATGGCCGACAGTAAGCGGGAAGCTCAATAGGCGTGCTGGTGTCACGTCTCCTGAACTCTAATGTCAGAGCATCTCTATTGTCATGTCAAACTCCCCTTTTTGATGTTGACCTTCAAGGCTGGAGACACCGGGGCTGTTATTGGCATGTGTCTGAGGAAGGTGGAGCATGTTCCTCCACTCTAAACACAGCACTCAGGCCCTGATTACAGTGCTGCTCATTAGCTATAATGGGGATGCATATGGAATTTACAGCATTGTGTAACAAGATTAAAAACAGACTCATGAATCCTGGTATTCAAGCACCCTTTTTTCCCGTCGCACTATTATTCATCATTAAGAAGAGAATCTCCAAACACAGCTGAGTATCTGCAGCAAGTTGGGACTAAACTGGCAGAGTAATAATAGATGTGGAGGGGTAAATGAGCTTGCGACTTACTCCTGTTTGTCAACCAAACACTCCAAGACCCCCATGTGCACTCTTTAAATGCAGTAAGTTCCAGCAGCAGAAACACAAAGTCTTTGTTTCATGACCTCCGCCTGTATATCCTTTCCCCTCCTTTGAATCAAAGCCCCCTCACCAGCTTTAGCATTTAGAATTAATTGCACAGTTATCCTCAAATTAATTCCTAACTGTTTTACAACACACAGAGAGAAAAGGGCAAACCAATTATTATTCTGTTTTCACCTTACAGAGGGGGATATTATGCAAATGATCCCCTCTACATGAGAAGGAAAAGGGGCTTTATTTTCCTAAGCAGATGCTGCCTAGACAGTCTAGCATTCTGTGGGGGACAGGAAGTGGGGATGCTGTGAAGATCTGATCGCTCCACCTGGCTTCCTACTGACTAAATATCCAAGCAATAATAGAAAACACGCTGATTAAATATTTATTTCAAATAATATTTTTTTTATAGATTTCATGCTGGACAACTAAGGTTAAAAGGAATGTTCCATGTGCTGTCTGGAAGTATTTTACAACTTCTGCCCTTACGAGCTAGAGGTGTTTCTTGATGGAAGACAAAGTCCCTTGGCTCGACAGACCTGCAAAATGTTTTATTTGCTACTTTCCCAGGAAAATAATACATACTTGGAGCGAGCAGCGAGCCTGTGAGCCAGACATCAAGAAGTGGCTGACAGGAGGACACTGCTGGGTTTCAGAGAGGACAGGGGGCATCTCACCTCCCTCGGCTGCTCCGCACTTCTGACCACAGCAAGTGTTTATTAATCTGAGACCTTGGAGAAGTTGCTAAATGTGACACACAGCATTTCCAACTTCTTAACAGTCAAGAGCCATAATGCTTTGCAACGAGCTGATTTAAAACCAGCTTCTTCTTCCAAGGTGGAACAAACAAAAGCTTTAATGAGCTGTAATGATGAGTTAAGGTCAAAGCACTTATCATCTTTACAAATCAGGAGAAGATATGCTCATGGAAATAAGCTCCCATGAGTATCCATCATCACCTCCAAAAACTGCATGCAGTGGCACAGCTCCAGGTGCTCGAGCAAATTGGGCTTTCGAAGTGGGATGGATCAAACGCTGGCTCAATATTCATTATTCTCTCTGAATGTGATCTGCTGCAGCTCTGTGAGTGGGTGAGGGTAATTGTGTACCTCATTGTGCGCGTGTTTGGACCCAACCTTAATCATGATGTCAGGCTGTTAATAAAAGGTTATTAAAGGAACAAAGATCCAGGTTTTACATATGTTAGGCAGGGGAGGTCTCAGGAACTCCTGTCTCTGAGGTAAACACGAGCCTTCATGACAAATGATGCACATGCTGAGATCAGATAGTTAACAAGAGATCCCCTTATTAACCAGGTCTGCATAGATAATTGGCACTTGAGCCTCACATTTTGAATCTGGCCTGAGCAGTGTCATTTATCAAGAACCCCAACATGCTGTCAGGGCTCCATAACAAGCTGCAGTAACTGATGAATCAAGATTAAGCAGATAAATTGCGGATGACAGAGGAGAAGATGGGCCACAGCCACATTGCAGGGGGCTTAGCTTGATATTCACCACATTAAAGTGGTATTATTTCTTACAGGAAGGGATCTTTCCTGCATTAGAGGCTATAGTTGTAAAATAGCTCCAGCCCGACAGCATCATGATGAAGAGTCTCAATGTAGATTGTAACGCTTTGCTCTAATCTGCATATGCTGCGTGCAAGCTGTTTGACCCGGAGAGAGAGAATGTGAGGCCATCTTCTCATATTTTCTCTCACAATTCTTAAGAGGTCTCAAAGTATATTAAAATTAAATGAGAAAGTTAATCAGCAAACAAATTTAATTTGAATCGAAACATTCTCTGGTTTTAGCTTTTCAACAGAATATTTCTGTTATTCTGATAGAATGAGCAACTTCAATACGTCACCCTTTGGCTCTGGCTATTTACAATTGGCATTTTTTACATTGTTGGGACATTTCTTCGACAAAACTTTCTAGGAAATAATTGGCAAATTAATTGATAATTCAAATAATGTATAGTTGCCGCCATAGGTAAAGATTACTTTAATTTACCAAACATAAATATGCATCATACAAAACAGTAATTGATCTCATTGCAGCATCGGGTTCAGTAATAAATATTGTTTACGATTTGAGCAAATTGTTGTTGTTTTACAATATAATTGGCATTAGCAAAACAATACTGGAGCACATTATGCCTATTACTGCTGCACAACGATATCAATCAAAACAATTATAGTAGATACAACTTCCTCATCAGAGTAACATAATTAGGTGCATTCATTCCAAACTTATTGGTTTCCTCTGACTGGTCATTGGTCTGTCTTCATAGCCTTTTAATGCAAGTATAAATCTGCATATGTGTGTGTGTGTGTGTGTGTGTGTGTGTGTGTGTGTGTGTGTGTGTGCGCGCATGTCACCATCCCTGTTTTTGTCTCACTGGTATATAAGTGTAGATAATTACAGATGATGGGCCGGTGATCAGCTGCAGGTATGGGAGCCACCTCAGACCTCGCCCAGCCTTGCACCTCCACCACTCCCCTGCTCTGTCAGGCATGTTTGGCAGCGTCTCCTTTCCCCAAGTCTCCAGCTGTCCAGTGGGGTGCGCCAAGTCACAGCAGGAGTGCCTGCCTCTCCATCTAAGACCCGTCTCTTTCTAGGAGTGTGTGTGTGTGTTTGAGGGGTGGTTTGTGGGGGTGGAGGGGGTCGTCTCTGTACTCGCATTACTCACTAGCAGACGGAGCATGCTGCCAGCGCCCAGCATGTCCGCCCACACGCCCCTGCCCTGCCGGTTAGACCTCACGGTTGGAGGAGATGATGGAGAGAATCTGGGATCCAGGAGGGGGGTGGATCCAGAGGAATCTGAGAGAAAGAGAGACAGACAGAAGCCCAGAAGCTTTCCTCCATCCCACAGGCCGATCCTCGGACAGCCCGATCTTAAATGGTAGTCTGAAGTCTCCTTGTTGGGGTTCTTTTGGGGGGAGGCAGGAGGGATGTCTGTGAGTTGACGGCTAAATGATATGTTTGCTTTGGAATTATCACCTCCCTTATTACCGTACTACGGATTCTACTGGCGTCTTCCAAAGCAAAGTAGCTTCATGTAGATTTTGATGTCGACAGTTTAATTTCAGTTTATTATCAAAATGATATTTGGCAACACAACTGACTTTAAAGCAACAATTAATGGCATGTATTTACAAAGTATTTGGACCTTAAAAATGATGTATAATGGCAAAAAGTTTCAGAAGCACAACTTTGTGATTGATGTCTGTATAATAAGAAGAAGAAGAAGAAGAAGAAGAGGAATATTAAGAATAATAATGAAAATAGGAAAAATGACTTCTGCATACAAAGAAAAATATACTTAATATATCTATAAATGTACCAATTAGTCATGTCAGGAGTGCAGATTAGTGAAACATTGGAGCAGAATATTAGTGAAAATGGGTTAGAAACAGTAAACAATAGCAGTCAGATCATGTTCATCATGAACATTTGAACACATTCTCCACAACAACTCTTCCAAATAGAAGTAAGAAGGGCTCATTACGACCGGCCAGCACTACTGCCATGTGCCCACAGGGGGCTCTAGTGTACCACACATTCTACCGGCCTCTTAGCGGCTGCTCAGTGACCACGGTGCTGATTGTGTTGTTGAGGGGAGACCTTTTGAACTGATGTGCTGTACGATTGATATAAACATTAACCAAGCTTATAAACAAATAGGAATATAACATGCTGTAATGGTGCAAATTAAATACAAACAGGGTTTAAAAAAAATTGTTTCAACAAAACAGATGCACTCACAATGTAGTAATGTAGCACTGTATGAAAGTGGTCCAAGAAAATGTAAAAAGCTGAAAGTCTGAGTGAATACACACCATACCGTGATCCTGATATTTCTGACTGTGTGTGTGTGTGTGTGAAATTCCAAGGTGGTGAACAGTACTTGATGAGCTAGCTCTGGAGACCTCTGAATTTTAATGATGTTGGAGATGATATTGTGTGTCCTTCAGCTTGTTATACTGACACAAGCACTCCATAAATCATCATACCTAGCTATCGTAAAATCAATACCAAACTGCTACCTCAGCGCAAACCCGTAATAAGTTTTTCAGCCATCTAACAGCTTAAACTTTGCTGTAATGCCGCTCGACCTATAGGTTAAGATCAGAGCATGCTAAATTTGTTTTGTAATAGAGACTTTCTAATCCTTAATGAAGCGCCTATTAGGGAGGCTTTTGTTGGCACATTGGTGATCAGTTGGTGGAACAGCCATTGCAATTAGGTTTGGATCTTTGTCCGAGAGCAAAAAAAGGAAAAAGGAAATAAAAAAAGAGGGTGGGGAAAAAAGAAAGAAAGCTTGAACGGTCAATACATGTTAATCCAGTCAGAAGTCGTCGGCGCCTTTGAACAGGACTCATGCTGAGTTTTTTTCACATGCACTTTTTTCATCCTTCCTTAAGAGAGGCCATCCCTTAAGGATACTGCCACTGATCCTGAGACCAGACTACCACTCACTAATAAGAGCCCATGTGTAAGCAACAGTGTCCACATTAAACACATTATTACAAAGCTTTGTGTAAAACACAAGCCATAAATACGTTTAATAGAAATCGGGAGACCTGAGAGAAATAATGGGATTGCTATTATATCAGTGAGAAAGTTTAAATAAATAAAAAGGTGCCGTTATGATGCGTCGTGGCTTGATAGATGTTAGAATTCATTGCTACTTGTATCTTTCTTCTTTTTGTACATAAATGATCTCGACAAGCTTTATCCAAACACCAAACAAGAAAATAACAAAAGAAGCCTGAAGATGACAAGCCTCATGTAACCTTGTGGGCTTGTTTTGTTTAGAATGATAGCGATAACTGGGGCAGCTTTTCTGAGACACAACATATGTAAAAGCCTTTGCACAAGAGAGAAGCCATTGCCACAATTTCTGAAGCGTAAACAGCTTATGAAAGTCAAATGGATATGTGGCATAATCTGACACGGCAAGTCACTGCTTCAAAAACATCCCTAACAAACCACGATGCCAGACAACAGCGACGGCGGTTGCATGTTTTTAACCGCTCCACAGGTGATATCAGATAGTCGCACGTCAACAAATGAAACTAGAACTTCATAACGGCTGTTTGACAAAAAGTGTGAATGAACAGTATTACTTTAAATAGCGTATATATCATGAGCGCCATCTTTTAGTTTACACTCCAGTGGATGTAGCATTTACAAAACACACACAGAGCTGCCATGGGTCACAAGCACAACAATTCAGGTGCCAAAGATTTAGCATCAAAGTGGCTCCACCATTGGCTTATAACTCGTGAACACACACATAGCGATGTTTTTTTTGGGGAGGCTGAAATTGGCTATGATTTACACGCAGTAAAGGGTGGTGACCAATTGTCAGAGGTCTTGCTGGCTGACCCTGAAACATCTGTGTTTAGGGTTGGTTGCTGATCTCACAGCAGACAAGGCGGCAAAGAGGACAATATAAGCCTGGCATAGTGCAGCCTGAAAGATATTAGACTTGAATGGCAGCAACATATCATGTGATCTTTAAATGTAAATTGTGGCAAACAGGCAAATATTCCTACGGATCCAAAAGTACTTTGTTATGAGCTACACAATTACTGTCTCATGTTGTATACGTGTGTCTGGTCAAAAGTCCTTTGTTACAGATGAATCATTATTACTGATGTATCAGTATGCCTGCAGGTGAACGTCCATATTACTCAGCCACTGTCAACGTTTCTTGACCTAAGGAGAAAATTACCACCCCCCCCAAAAAAAACCACCTTAAATTCATTTTGTTGGGTTACTCTGTGGTATTTGAAAGAAAAAAGAAAAGAAAAAACAGACAGCATTTTTTTAAAGAACGTGAATATGGAGCCTTTTGTAATGAACATATATAGTGCTTTTTAAGAGTTTTCAAAGTCCAAACTTAAATTGTTTACTTTTTAAATCTTTTTTTATTTATGACGCAATGTATTTTCCCTATTAACCCAATCCCCCTGTTTATTTACAGAGCATATATATATATATATATATATATATATATATATATATATATATATAAATGTGTGTATTGTATATATTCATCCAATACATTCAAGAAATGTCTTTGAGTGCAATTAACTGTTAGCTTTGGAACATAACTTGAGTGTTTGTTTCATGGCAATGGCAACATGAACTTACAAAAGACATGATGACTTTGCAGACAAGTCTTATATTTGAATACAGGGGTGAGTTGCAGAAGCCTGTTATCTTGCATGTCTGTCACAGGCGTCCCATGTGGCCGAGGCAGTTAGTGACTGCGAGGTCAAACTGGGGCAGGGAGCTACAGCTGGGGGAGGGGAGGATTTATAACTTAGGTCCAGAGCTGCGATCCGCCAGTGTGGGCCGTCTTTTGCGTGACCTGCCACCTCTGACGGAGCTCTGAAAAGTGCAATCTGACCCTAAATGCTGAGCAGTCGTCCCTCATTGTCACAACCCGTTGTGGTCTGAATGACGACCGCATGCTGTAGTGTACTACTACTTCATATATACTGTCTATTTGTGTAATGTGTAAATTGCAATCTCGATCATGTTTTTCTATGGGTTTAAATAAAAATGAAAAAAATTAAAATAATGCAAAGAATTCCAGTAATAAAATGCAGCAACAAAAAAAACTGTCCGCCATCTGCATGAAAAATACAGCAATGCCTCTCAATTAAACCCACACAGCAGAAACCAGCACTTTAGGACACATATATGTAGTTTTTCACGATTGTATGATCTGCCAAAAAGTCCAGACTCGCCCTTTGTTGAGCATCTACAGAGGTAGAAACACGGATAATAAAGGTCTCTTTATGATGAGGCTCCTGCACACAGAGACACAACAAACTTAAGAAAAAAGATCTATCAAGAGGTGGGAATTACATTGCCCTGTGCTGGGGTCTGGGAAACGAAGCAGGCATTTGTGAGCTAGCTGGCAACATAACCTTCAGAAACATCCTATTTTTCATTAGAGTTGTGTCAGACAGCTATGCCTTTAATAACATTCATCCCCGCACCAAGGAGAGGATAACTCAAGCTTTAGGCACATAATGAATGGGAGAATATGCCCCGGCGCTGTTAAACAGGCAGAGCTGCACTGCTGCACCCATGGCAAGCCTTTCACTGCACGCCACCCTCCTGTATTAACGCCATGCAAATGAACAGTCAGATGCTTCCTGAGGTGGCTCTCTAATGTGGCCTTGTTAATTACTGTCATTAGAGCAGGGACTCGGAGAGAAGACTAACAAGCCACCGTCCTCATGATCTCTGCATTTGAAAGTCATCTTTGGCAATAAAAACATGTCAGAACCCCAGTAAGAAAATTGCAAATTGCCAAATTTGCTGACAGAGAGGATTTTTTTTTCCTGCTGACTCCGAGCAGCCTGCCAGTGATGGATGCATTCTTGACACAGTCTTGGTGATTAGACTTAAGAAATAATGAGTATCAATGTCCTGGCCGTGGAATATGCAAAAATGAAAGAGCGCTGTGTGAGTTCAATTAAGGGAAGCCGAGGCAGGAGCTGCTTTCAAACAGAGTGACCCAACATGATCAGGTTCTTATTGCTGTCATTTTTGTGCTGAAATATGACCAGTTAGGTACCGGGAGCGCTTTAATAAGACCGGCATATTGTCATAGAAAGCATGCCCGAGGTAGCTAGTGCATTGTACATGCAGCCCAGAGATGTTTCTGTGTAGTACGTCTTGGTTTCAGAAGCACAGGTTACCATGCAGACACTCAGAGTGAGGCTCTCTGAATCAGGGCAGTTTAGTTTTAAGAACAGTTGAATTGGTTTTCACTGCATCATTACAACCGCGGGGGGTGTGGACACTCATTGTTTCCACAGTCAAGTTAAGTATTCTGTTTTACAAACCCCCTCAGGCAGCTCACACTCCCCACAACGAGGGGGGGTGGGGTTCTCATACAGAAAACCAAAACATCCCCTATTATGTCTGTGATGCATCACATCCCTCGTGCGGCCTAGAATTGAGTTTCTCCCCCAAAAGTGGAGGGTAACACAGTCAATATATTCAACACTTGAGGCCATGTGCAGGCCAATACAGAAGACTTTTCGCCCCTCTTCTCTCTCTTTTTCTTTGCTCGCTCTCATTCCTTCATGTTTTTCAAACATCTGTTGAGGACAAATCAAAGGCTCTATTTTACTAATGTTCCACTGAGCAGACTGTGAGGTGGCTGAGGAGATAATGAGGGACTGCAGAGATGTGAAACAGACAGGCTGAAATGGATAATTAGGACAGAAAGTTTCTGCGATGCCATTGGCACTCTACAGGCAATAGGATCATTACGTTATATATAAAATCACTCTATGTAAACTGTAGCTATACAGAATTGCTCGTCCGCTTCATCTTTTCCATTACAACTTTTCATTTCGTTACAACCGGGCTGTGTTTAACTCAAGGTGCAGCCCTGTTTTAGAGACATGTCAGAATGTAGCCACTTTAACTATCTTTATAACTACCTGTGAATATAGTTTGCATAATTACTGCTTTGACCTGCTGAACAAAAATACATGAATACTTCTTGTACATTCGCAGGACTGCCCACTTAAAATATTCTGCAAAATCTTGTTTTGAAATGTAGGTATGGCAGATGAAAGCTGGGCCTTTTGATTGTGAGCATATGAATGAAAAGGACATGCTCACAGGTCTGTTGTGCTCAGGAGTATTTCATACGGTATCAGAGGGTCTGGTGCAGGAGAACCGGATAATGAGCTGCAATAGCTGTTAAAAGATGTTTGAAGGAGATATCATGCTATGTTGCTCTATTATGATTAGATTTCTCCTTGACAATATGAAAAGATCAAATCAATATCTACTGAGATTTTGATGATCGACAAGCCACCCCCATCCAGTTCCCCCTCCCCAGGCTCTATTGAGAGAGCATGATCTGACATCACCACAGTAACATCAGGCTTTCTCTGCTACTGTGAAAATATGTAACTTCGATTAGTGAAATGCTGAATAAAATGACCTGTGTTTTGGATTCCCTCCCAAATGTTGCTGTTTGGGTACTGATGATAGGACCTATTGTGTTTCACTTTAAAGCAATTCAATTAGGAGTCATTAGTCCTCCGAGTGATTACCAGTGGCCTATCGATAGAGAGGAAGGACACACTAATTAAAGGGCATTTAAATGTTTCTCGGCACAGAGTAATAGGGAGAAACACAGCATTTAAAATGCAGTTTGGAGGAAAATATCCTTGCACAGCAAATGACCGACATAACATGTTCACTTTGCTCTCTGCAAATTCCCTTTATAGGAGCATATACGAGAATGGATCCCTGAGGAATACTAAAATATGGTCATACAACAGTCCCAAGAAGCGAGCAGCCCTTCTAAAACACAAGTAAATATTCAGATGTTATGGTTCTCCACTTTAGAACTAAATAAATAACCAGATAAATAGTAAAACTGATGAAAAATCATGGCAGGCATTTATAGCACATATGCAAAATTGAATATGGACATTTCACTATAAGGAGGAAGTGGATTATCTTTCATTTTTAATTGACTGTCAGTGTTGTGCATCTTGTATTCATTGTATCAGAGATGGATAGGTACATTCACTGCCTATCATGAAGTTAATTCCATTCTAAGATGAATGGTAGTGATTATGTTAAGGAAAGGTGACTCTGAATCCGCTTCCCGTTTCTGTAATAGGTTGCTGCTTTTTTATGCTATCAAGCTGTGGAAATCATCAGAAATTAAATTAAACATATTCTGAACATCAACAAGATAAATAGACAGGCTGTTTAAATGCTTAGAAAAAAGCTAGCTCAACTAAATCTAAAAAAATACACACATAAAATAAAACAGCATTTGCACAGGTCACAAAATCCCATTTCATCTCCACATTTATTTCTGGAGACTCATCATCCACAGCACAAGGGCAGTACACCTCTACCGTGTGGAGAGGACTGCGTTGTGTTAACATAGTGAGAGAGATATTGATTAAAGTATAATAAGAAGAAGCTCCAGTCCCAGGGCAGAGCCTTTACAGCTATGATTAAATACACTGCACTGAAGTAGGACCTATATCTCAGACAGAAGCGTGTGCATCTATATAGAGCAAATTATCTTTCCCACTAATATAGAATCAACGAGGATAAGAGCTCTAAGATACTAATTATAGCTGTTTTGATATGAAATCATATGTAGTCCATTTATTGTTTGGCCGACACGTGTCAAAGGTACACAATGACTCAAAATGTGAAAGAAAACCTTGAAAGGCATGTTAATGAATACAGTAGATAATATATAGTAGGTAAGAATGCATTAGTGAATATAACATGAAATACTGAGAAATACGTTTCTGGTCTAGTGGAGTCTTTCCAGAGTGTTAGGATTCTAGATTCCATGCACAGTTGAAGTGACGTAAAATGAACCAGCCCTGTGTTACAGATGGGGACGCTCTTTATAAGGAGAACTCAAAGGCCATTTAATCTCAATGTTTTCAGCCAGGCCGATAATTGCAATGAACAGTCCTGAACCGGAGGGAGCAATAACTTCACTAACTGGAAAATAACACATTTAAATAAGGTTCTAGAAATGAATTGCCATAATTATACAAATTCAACCCAAATATATTTGACCATCTAAATATTAGTGGAGGTAAAGGTTGTTGGCCCATTAATGACCATTTTAATATCAATAAAACTTGACATCTAAAGTCAAGTAGTGTCTAACATTTCATACAATATCGCAAAAAATAGCTTAAATCATTATAATAATCTGTTATAAAATTAGAAAACGTGAAATAATATTTCAACCGGAGGCACCACAAAATAGACATGCAAAATATTTTAATTTCTATCTCTCAAAAGTGAATACCCTTTTCCCCATTTTGGTAAAATACAAAACCTCACGGTGGTCTGAAAAATCTAGCATAAATACATCTGAAATATTGTTGTGCAGTGAAACATTAGTTGAGGCAGTAGAGGGAGAAGGAGGGATGTCATCCCCCTTGTTAGCAAAGAGCGGTTGTTTATTTGAATATGTTGGTCCAGTGTGCCCGGCTCATTGATCCTTTATCTGACTGAGGTTTGTGACTGAGTTAGTAGATAAAAATGAACAGAGTAAAGTTTGTAAAGCCGAGAACAGTAAACTTTAGCGTAAAAGTTGTCAAATTGACTTTTTTGATCAGTATTGTATAAAGAATTTAAATTGTACCAGTCCTTCTAATATGCATGTGTGTATCTATGTATTCACTTATTTCCTTATGTATGTGTAAATGTATGTGTGTATGTATTTGCACAACTTAATGTTGTTAACATCACCAGAGTCACGGTCATTTTAAGTGAAAAGTAAATAAACTAAATAAAGATACACAGATGTATTGGGTGTAAACACGGTGAGACATGCAGGTGGAAGAGACTCCACCACTTGGTGAAGTTTAAAGAAGAGTGTTGTGTCTACAGCCACAGACGGATGCTCTTTTGTACCTCTCCTTGCACAGCACATCGTTATTCTACAATCACAATAAAGTGTTTGAATCAGTTAAAATCTAAAATCTTTAAATCGGCTGGAATCTACATACAATGACTGTTTCCAGCTGTCAATGAGTCAAAGAGAGAAAGCAGCCATTTCCCAATCAAGAAAGAGAACCCTGCTGTCTTTCTGTAAAACTCATTAGTTATAACACTTTTCTTTCAAAACTGTATAATCCAATTTTGCGTGCCAACTGCATTCCTCGGTTTTAAAATAACTGTGAGAAATGTCCCCTTGGTCTGACTTTTATTCCTCACCTTATTCCCAATGTCATTCATTGCCACTGAAGGTAACAAGCCTTTTCCACTCTGTGCTCTGTAACGGCGGACCTTTAATAGCCATTTCCCGGTGTGGTGAGGGGAGAGAGGGGGAACATGTTTATTTGTGTGTCTGCACATGCCTCTCCAGCGATTCTCTCTGCTCCATTCACCCAGCTGCTGGCTGGAGGAGTGATTCATGGGCCTGACAGATGCCTGGTGCAGCTGGATCTGTCCTTGATCATCCCAAAAGCCTGGACAGCACTGTCATTCACCATTGCCCAAATTATCTCTGTATTGACTGCAGAACCCTCTGTGACAGCGCCGTAATGGCTAATTACCCAGGATGCTTTGGGTACTTTTAAACCCCAGAGTGTTCTCTTGCTGTCTTGCCATGCGGCTGCTGCTGCTAGCCGTTTCGCTGTGAGGGGCCTCCGTTCTCTCAAGCCCCACCTGAGTACCACAGGCTGAGGAACCCGGAGCAAAACGTCGAGAGAGAAAAAAGGCATAATATCCTCTTTTACAGAAATTATACAGCGATGCCAATGTAACAAAACACTTTTGTTATGGTCTCAGCGGTGTTTGGTAAGCTGTCGCTTGTGACAGTGAAATGTGCACATAAATTACCATTCATGGTTTGCCTGTTTCTCCATCTTCCTCTGCATGTCAGGGGAATCACCTTGTGAAACTCACACACAGTTAATTATCAAGATGTGTCAAATGAGGTTACAAAAAGTGGCTCGTTGAAATCTTTCTCAGTATGTGAATAATAAACGGCTTTTTTTCTTTTACCGAGAAAACTGTTTTTTTGGGTGGAAAAATCCACACAAATAGCAGTCGAATGTTTTTCATTTCAGTCAAAAGATCCACAAAAGGAATGCTCATCTACAATTCTGCAGCCGCAACGTTACTTTCGACGGTGAGATGCATTTCAGGAGGAAGGTGACAGAGGGAAGTGAAAGGAATAAACGGAGAGACAGAAAGAGGGAAAGAGAAGGTGAGGGAATAGAGGGTACAAAATCCCATCCTGACTGTTAGGGAAGATGATGAGGTCCCCTGAAAATGGACAGAGCAGAGAGGGAGCAGCTTTTCTTCACAAAGACGCCAGTAATTTGCCACATCCTGTCCACACACCCGGCATGGAAGCCACTCTGTCCTTAATTACCAGGATAACAAACCCATCCCCTCCCGGCTCCTCCTGGTGCTATTCTCCTCATGTTACTTTCCCCCTCAGCCAACATCGGCACCACGCAGGCTTTCTGCGCTCATCCTTCCCATCAGTGTCGGGGTAGAAATTGATCGCCTCTCCTGCTGTCTGCAGACAGTGGAAGGATGGACACCAAATAAAGTGATACAAGCTGAGAGAATGGCCCTGCCTCGGTTAGCAGCTCTGATCTTGATGGACAGGGGCACTATAATGACATGGAGGCCTCACCTGGATAAACTAGCAGTTGTGACAGCCCCGTTAGCCGTATACACAGGGGGAAACCTTTACACAAGCCCACTACCACTGATCGTCTCCAGCTAATGACACAGTTACTGGTCAAATATGTTCATTACACCTCGATACAATTTAATCATTACCTATTTTATAACAGCGAATTTCTCTTAGAATCCATTTGCCGTCTAATCTATAAATTACGTATAGTTTCCAGAAATGTAGTTGGTTTAGGAAACATTAAAATGTACATCACAAGACACTGCAAACCGTGCGGCTTGTAATGACATCGCTGTCATGAGACAACCAGAGTATAGGAGCCGTGGCCTTCTCATCTGGTCGTCTGTCATCTCCAAGATGGCGCCGCGTCTGCCCCGGCTGTATTTGCATTGGCTTTTGCATAAGTCTCGGTTGCTGCATGCATCCTGACGCCACAGATTCAAAACAAAGGGGAAGAGTCCGGAGTGACACGACAGTCCGGCCTTGCTTCAGCACATACAGATGCATTCAGCTCCAAGGGAATGACGAGGCTGTATGAGCGCAGTGTTCGTATGCCTCTTTCAGTGAGCAGGCAGTGGGAGGGTCTGCTATTCCTCGGGGTGAAGGGGTTAGAGGGGTGTGTGTGTGTGTCTGTGTTACCAGTCACCTGCTGCTAAATCCTATTAGCAAGGCCTGGGGGTTAAACCAACCATCACCATTAAAAGCCTGTCAGGGGAAAGCCCACAAATAATAGGGCTGATTGCTACAACTCACAAATAATAAGGTGCTTTGATAGAGGATAATCAATTAGTGACAATAGGAAGAGGCGTGACATTTTGGAGATGCCTCTAAAGGGGGGAAATAGCAGCTTAATGAAAACAACAACATGTTTGAGATCATTTAAATTGTTTAGCCTTTTATTAACAGCTTCAATCTTATTTTTAGGGGAGCAAAAAAAATAAAAATATTTTTTGTATTGACATACTGTGATATCACAGCTTTAAATACTGACAGTTTTAACTAAACTGTAGTTTTTTCCCAGTGTTTGTACACAACAATATGGTCTTTACATCGAGCTCTTCAGCTGTTAAAGATTATGTATCAGTCATCGATGAGGTGAAACATTTAGAGGTCACATGTTAGCTCAACTGAAACCTAAGTGACAATACTTTGGATAAAAACAAGCTAACGTTACCGTACTCAGTTATCCTGAAGCAGTTTTCACATGAAATGACTGTATTTAGTATTTAGACTGCATGTCCTTGAACAAACAGTACGAGTCTCTGTCTTGATTTTCTTTAGCAAACCCAAAAGGACAAACAGTGCTTAGTTTGACAGCCTTACTGCCTCCAAGAGAAAAGTTACAGTAAAAAGATAATATTGTTGTTCAAGGATTAGAGCGTCAGCCAAAACATTTCCATATGTTTCCTAAAGTGAGGAAACGAGGTGAGAAAGAATTGGCCAAGCAAGTGTTAAATGAGATGGGAAGTGACAGTTTACATCTCCAGCCACAATTAACACATTGATGGCGTTTTTCACCGGGCCCCTCACAGTGATAATGCCTGTTGTCAAATCTGTTTAGCACGCCAAATCTCCTGGAGCCTTCAGCTAGGCAGCAAGCTTTTGACAGATTGAAGGTTCAGAGATAGGCTATCATGACAGATGGAAGCTGGCATCGATGTTCAGCTCTCGCCAATCACAGGGGACCTGCCCCCCCTATTCTGCGGGGCGCAGCTCCGCAACCTTCCCCCCTCTGATGGGAGCAGGGGATGGCATTGTTAAGCAGTGCATCTGTGAGACTCAGTCTCCTCTGATGGAAGCATAAGGCAAAGAGCTCTCAAGCAAAAGACGGCCACTGCTGTAAGCGCATTTCAGATATGATGGGAGGCTAGCTCAAGGGAATTGTGGACGAGAAAAAGTTTGAAACATTTTGAGGAGCAGAGGAAGGACCCAGGAGAGGAAGGAGTGATTGCAGCAAGCCTCAGCTATTCAGTAATGCCATCATTACATTTGATTATTACCTAAATGCTAGCAAATGCTGTGTGCAGTGACAGCACAGGGGAGTTTGACAGAAACATTTACCTGATCAATCTCTACATCTGATTAGCAGAATGACATTTTTTATCTGACCAACAGAGTCACACCTGTTAAATGCTCAGTACTGAGAAGGAAAATCAATTTAGCCAGCCTTGGCTTGTGTGTTAAGTCCTCCTTAGAACTCATACTACAGGATGATTACCCTTAATGAGATCCATCTGAAATGGTGGCACAGGAGAAACTCATTAAACTGAGTTTGTTCTAATCAGACAGGCTTATATGGATTTCGCAGACAACAGAAATTGTTTTGAAAAAGAAAAATACACCAGGGCCTCTGAAACAGAAGAAAGAATCTGATAATTAAGTGTCTGCCATGCGCTGATGATATCACGAGTGTTAATGATCACTTTAATGACGGTTCACACTGCACCCAGTTGATTTACAATACACCTACTGTGAGGCACCACTGCGACAAACACTGCAGCAAACACACCCAAGCAAAAAACGTTTAGTAAATACTGAAAAGCTTTTGATCCAAGAGGCAGTTTTAGAAAAAGGACTAAAATGCTTACTTGCACATTAAAATTTCCGCCGGTAAATAACTTTGAGATGCAGCATTGTTGGTTTACTTGCTGGCAGGCAGCTCTCTAAGTTGTTTGGTCTCTCCCTCCCTGTTTAGGCGAACACATTGTTGATTCAGACCCATCATGTTGAGGCTTGAGGTCACCCTGTCTCAGGCTTGGCTAGTTAGCAGCAGCCCACCTGATGGCCCAGAGGAAATCACAGCAGCCGCACTCACAGGAGAGGGCCTGACAGCCAGGCCCCGCACCAGAGAGAGGGGTCCAGCCAGGGGGGTGGAGAGAGGAGGGTCAGTATGGGGGGGAGGAAGAGTGAAAGGGAGTGTGTGTGTGTCTGTGTGTGTGGGGGGGGGGGGCTAAAGAGGGCGCAATGTTGAGTTGTGTTGTGATCGCTGCTGCATTAAGTGAGACGGAAAATGCAGACAGAACTCAATGATGAAAGAAGGGTGCAAAAGCAGAAACAGGGCTTCTCACTGGGCGGAACACTAGAGGAGAACAAGAATGATGAGGTTCCGGGGTTAAGTTGTAGAAAAAGAGGGGAAAGAGGAACGTCCAGTCAGTGTAACAGAGTGATGAGGATCCTCATTCACAAAGATGGATGCTGATATTTCGGCGGAGGGATTCAGTGGTATATATGGATCTATAAAGGGGGCTGGTCTAGTGGTCTAGTTGCCTCGTTTTTCCAACACCTAACAGCAGTTTCTGTTCAAGCAGAAGCAAAACTGCCCTGTGTAAATGAAGTGAGGCATCAATGTAAGTTATCCTGGGGCAGTGATGCTGCTCTTGCAGAGAAAACGTTGGCTGTAAAATGCTGTGATGAACAGCAGACATTTCCAGTTCACAAGTCTCCCAGTCTCTCCTGAGAGTCTGCTTCATCCCTATTATAGCCAATAATAGCCCATTGTAGTCATATGCTCTTTCTCTTCACTGTGACTGAATGAGGACATATTATTTACAGAGAGGAGACACCGCTAATACGCCGCTGCAGAAAACTGCTGACGGGAAGAGGGCAGAAATCATAGGTTTTCCCTGAGAGGACGTTACACTTCTTTATATTTATAGTTATGTTGAATAACATCTCACAATCTGCCAATACACCGCCAGACAACCTCCACAGTCGCTGAACTCCAAGGTGGCAAACTAAGGAGATTGAAAGCCTTTTGTCACCACTTTCTGCAGTTCATATTGACAATGAAACTGTAATTTTGTTTTTTATGAGATGAAATAGGACTCTTCAAAATGGTCAGTATTGTATTAGGATTGTTTGACACAAAAGCTACATAACATGCAAACACTTATACATTTTGCTATAATCAAATTATTGAAGTAAATAAAAAGAGTTTACAATATGTAAAGCTAAATTCTACAAAATGATCTTAACAAGATTTCAAATTTCTCGTTTCTTTATGTATACTGCATGGGAAACCATATTTTATTCATAATTACAGTTTCTACAGATCAGTGGCAATGCACAAATTAAAATGTAAAAGATGAACTAATTAAAGTCCTTTCATACTCGTTAAAATGTAATCTCAATGGATAAGGGCTCTCTCTACTGGAGCATTTCAACAGGGCAATAACTGCAAAATGAAGATCAAAACCTCATTGTGTCCATGTGCCATTGAACACATTTTCTTTAGGTTTATATTTCGTGCTTCCATCCAAAAGCATTCGGAAACTAATGCCTCACCACAAAGTCATACACCATTAATGCAGTCAGTGGTGCTGCAGCCTCAGAATCTTATTATCTTAGTTGGTTCAGCCTCATTAGCTGTTCTATGCATATTAATGGATGGGAAATGGAAAACTATACCCCATTTAAGAACAAAACATGCTCAAAGTACTCGCTGCTTCCAGGTTATGGGACATAACTCACTCTGCAAATTGCTATCATCGGGCTCCTGGCAGAAGCCTGCTGTTTTCTTTACCCAAAAGCTCCTGGTTCCCTTGCAGAGACAGAGTTTCATTAACCTGCACTGCATTCAGATGCCATTATGGCCCTAATTATGGCACATGCTCTTGTGAGGAACTGCCTCGGTTCTCAAAGACTTTTATGTCCAGCTGTCCTGTCACCAAGGCCAGGGTCATCACCGCTGCTGCCGCCCAAGTTTCAGGTGGAGAAGATGTGCTAATCTCAGATGCATTGAAGCTGGCTTTGTCGACTTACGTTGGCTTATCTATCATGGTCTCGACTGCATTAGACATGAGACCTTACGTTTGCAGGCACTAAAGTAGAAAGGAGAGCAAATTCAATTCTTCTCATCTACCTCCTCAGCTGTACCCAGATTGCATCAGTGAAAAAAAAGAAGTGTACTCTCGAGGATTTAATACGAGCACCTAGCAGAGGTTCGCTTTATGCCATGCTTGTTCTCAACGCTAAAAAGACAACGCTGTCATCTACTGCTATAGTCGACTTTTAATGATTAAAAAAGCCAGATAATGACTGTGTTTACCATTCTAAATTCATCAGATCTGCCAACAGACCAATGGAGACCTTAGGTTGGGAAACCAAGAAAACCTCTGTCCAGTGTCTCATTATCCATGAAAGTATCTCCTCGGCTCCCTCTGTCTAATCAAAGAGAAAGGAAACACAGGAACAGGATGAAAAATTCCAGCATGAGGGAGATTGAAACAGTTCCCTCAGCGTTGAGCATTGTTCACTCACAGCAGATCGTGAAGGTAAGAAGTTCCTTTGGCAGGTGCTGCAGGCTGTCAGAGCCGTAGATGAGCTCTGCTGCTGGATAACATCTTGCCAAATGCTCAAAGCTTGTCACTTAACAGTCGGCCGGAAAAAGGTGGACAGCTACTAACCTCTCGGAGAAAAAACAAAGACCAACAGTAAGTTCCAAGCCATGAAAAGAAAAGTTTGGAGTTTCCGAGAACAATTTCCAGTTTTGTCACACTAATAAAGGTAAAACGCTTTGAAATGCAACGTGTTTTCATGCATTTTCTGCAAACATGTGTCTGTGTTTGTGCAGTCACAAGTATCTGTCTGTCAAGACATTTAGTATTATATTTGGGTGAACTTGCTCTTTCTGTTTCCGTCATTGAATATAAAAATAAATAATCGTTCAAACTGTCATGTTTATATTTTGGAGTTAGTTTCGTTCAAACATCAAAGATAAATTCAGCTCCCCAATAGCAGTGCCAATTCTGTTGGCAATTAAATTATTGTATTTATCATAACTACAACATACAATCTATACAACTCATATAAGGAATATGAGTATCATGGACACAAATGATCTGATGAGTAAACAAGGTTAGAATAACGTATCTATTTATTTCTACCTCTTCTCTGCATCAATAGCTTTTCTTGCACTGTACAAACACTGAGAGCATGTCAGCTCTTGACCAACCTGCTTGGCAGCCTGATCATTTAGATCTCTTCCGGCTAGTAAACTTGTATTTAGCCACATTTTGGTATTAAAAACGCATTTGACAAACCACCAAAATTCAGTTGAAAGACAAGAACTAACTCTCATTATCAACACGGCTTAAAAAAATTATATCATTTTATGAACCGACGGAAAACAAGTCTAAATTTGCCATTATCAGTTGTTAATGGCCATATGAGAACTCACAAAATTCATATGTTCCATGCAGAGCGCAAGTACATGAATGTATTGCATGTACTGATCACTCTGAAAATCAACACCTGTAGAGCTTTAAGATACTTTCAGCTCATTGTTTTGGTTTGCAATGAAAACTCTGACAGTTCAGAAACTACACACTACAAGCCCAGCATGAAGAGCAACATGAAATAAATGACTGGTGAAATTTTTTTTATTAAACACTTATTAAAGGGAAGACATAAATATATTTTTCTCAGGAGTCAATGGACCAAAACAGGGATTACAGGACTGGCACATGACAGGTGGCAAGAAATAACAGGATGCCCATGCAGCTCTGTTTCTGTTGGATGCATGATGAGCTGTGAGTGTGTTGAGGACTCGTTCCATCCTCCACTGTTGCTCAATGCAGCTTCAACAGAACATTTTGAGGTGAAACACTTTTAGGATGTGCAGGCTTTTCCTTGCAGGATAATTCTAAAGACCCCCTGTGACGTTTTTAAGACAATTAAAAACAATCTACTTTGAATAAGAAAATCGTAATTGAAATGTTTTTGTTTTTTAACAATTACATTGTTAAGAAACTTAAAATGTCTGTCTACTCCTTCTCACCTGATCAATAGTGGGACAGAGTTTAGCGTATAGATGCTACCAAAGCATCAGTTCTATCTGAACAGGAATGTATACCTTCATTGAAAGAAGAGTACTGAAGACCTGAACTGAAGGCTTTTCTCAATCGAGTTTCTGCTCTTCTTCTGACTCACTTCAGGAAGAGTTTGATTGACAGATGGTTCATCCAATCACCTGCCACATATTCATTTTAAGAGCATTTCCTTTTGCGAACAATTTCCAATGACTGCTTCTCAGATGGTTCCGTGTAACAAACCATCTGCCCTGCAGGCTTAATAAATGTTAGCTAAGAGCACCATGTTCTAGCTCCTGTCTTGTTACGTTAAGCCTTTCAGGAAATTATCAAATCTAAGCAATGTAGATTAGTCTGTTATATTGGTGGATAATTGTCACACATGAAGTTGAGAGCAATTGTTTGTTATAAGTTGAATGTGACTGACAGAATAAAAGCATCGAATTTCAAACTATTTCATTACTCAACGAAAAAAAGTACACAATCTTGTAGTTAAGAAGATCAAGAGGGATACTTACTGTATGAAAATTGTAAATACAAAAATGTGAATAATAAACATTGTTTTCCATCATAATAAATACTACTGCCCAATTTGTTCTTTCTAAAACACCTGGTAAACAGTGCCTTTTTGCTCCATAGTAGTTCTATTGGAAGGTAAAACAAGTACTTCAACTTGCACCTGCAGTATACCAGTTATACTGGGACAAGCTCAACAACCCTTAAAAGGTGCTAACCAGCACTTTTTATTTAAAGTGCACAGGTAGGTATAGTTTTCTCCTGATGAAGTAGTGCTATGAGCTCTAAAAGGGAACCTCATCTGTAAAGGACAAATATGATCACAAATTCCTCTCAGGTAAGTTTAACTCTCTCTTCCCGGCATTAAAAAAATTAATGTAGTATTTAAACAATTCCTCAATTAATTAAGGCTAAATATTATCATAATCAATAACTTTTTTCAGTAAATTAGAGTTAAACTAAACATTTGCTGGTGTTAAAATGTGTGGATTTTCTCAACGTATCATTCATTGATTAATTTAGTAATCCTATTACGTAAGTTTAAGATCGGTTAACTTGTTATGGTTAGTTGCTTTTTTTGGGCCATTTTAAAGACAACATTTTATCGATAGATAAATTGATTCGGTAAATATATTTATTGAAGTCCATACTTTGAGTATATATTGTCAGACAAATGTCATGTGACTAATTCACTTTGTTTTTGTTGACTACAGCAATGAATTTGACTTATTGAACTATACTAATATGGCCACAAGAGTGAATAGACCTCAGATGCTTTACATATAGAATATGACGTGTGTTATCGATCTTTAGACATGAGCGGCATGAGCCATCTGCAAATCACTTCAGCTGACACCCCACAATACAGCAGAAGGAGAAGGATGTCTTTCTTTTCATTTCCTTTTCTAATATAACAAACCCTTTGAATGAATGTGATTTCATGATTGAAAACACATTTGAAGGGAGCACACTTGTGATTTGCAACACTAAATCCAATAAACCCTTTTCCTAAATAATTTCAATAATTTGTCTTTAATTATAACCGCCATAACAATGAGTCACAGTGAGATAAATAAATAACTTCACTTTCCTCCCTGGAATTGTGCTGATGCGGAGGTCTGCCTAGGCATTATAAACCTAATTAGCAGAAGATTACTATGCAGTGTGCAAGGCTGTGGTCCAGAAAGACATCATTAGGTCTTCTGATGGGGATATGCCTTCAGCACATTGATTCTTTTTCGCTCCAAGAACAATGCAGATTGCAGACTTTATAATTGGGCTTTGAGGTCATTTGTGACTTCACTTCCACTCTGTGTGGCTGGCGATCTCCATTCAAACAAAAGAAGCCAATAACCAAAAGACATTCCCACTGCCCTCAAAGAATGAAGAGGATGTTCATGGATTATGAGATCCAACAATAAGACATAGATAAATAATAATCATGTGAGCAACGCATACTGTAGGACTTTAAAAGTATTCGACAGAAAAATATGATGACGTTTAAGAGATCCAATTAGATATGCTGAAAACCTAAATAAATAAATAGCTGCAATACTTTGACTTAATTTAGCATGTTCTTATAATAATAGATCTCTTATGATGATCCCATAAATAATGGTCACGATGAGACTTGTCAACAAAAATCCTATTATTTCACGTTTAATAACAATAATACTGGGAATTCCACGCTTCCAAGCTGAACCACTCCGCTCGTGCAACCGGTGGACATTACACAAGACTTGCAACAATTTGTCCATTAATCAAGTATTGGCTCAAAAGAAAATGTATATGTGTGATAATTTATTAATAACTTCAGGCATTGTTCAATACAAAATCCAAAACATTTCCTGGTTAAATGCTATCAAAAAGGATCATTTGCTTCCCTTCTTTGTCATATCTCAGTTGAAGACACACAAAAGGAGCACCCACAAAAAAAAGAGTTCCTGATTTGTTGACATGATTCACAAACAGCTCTCACTCCAGATATTCAAGGAGATGGCTTTAAGTAATGACCTTAAACCATGTATTCTCAAAATACAACTCAAAAAACAGAGGGATGAACATAGTCCTGTAAATCCTATCAAGACCTTCTGAAAGTAAAAGAAAGCCTGTCGACTGAAGACTCCTGTAGCCTCCTCAAAAGAGCAAACAGCTCGTTCCATAACAAAGACTCCACATTATTTCTAAATGGAAATCTCGATGATAAGCACTGCTCCGACATCCAACCAAGACAACCCAACAACATCCAGCATCTCAGGTTGGATCTCCCACATGGTCGACCTGCCACTGGAGATTTCTGCAGTTGTGTTTCTCAAAGTATTTATTCTACCACCAAACAATAGGCCCAGTCAAGGTTCGCGGTCAAGTCAAATAGTCCGAGAACAAAGCCAGATTCGAGACTGAGGAAAGAGTAAGGCAACCTTCCTGATTTGATTCATGCACCTTCTTTCTGCTGGAGGTCATTAAAGCCATTTTTTGAACAAAATCGTTTCTGGGCCTGAGAAAATAGACAAAGAAATATCACAAGTTTTACACCAGCTGCTTAATTGTTTAACCTTTAGAATGAATGTAAGGATATTAACACCAGCCCCCAGTTTACACTTTGGGGCTTTGTAGCCATAAGCCATGAGCCTAAAGATTATAAAACTATTATAACCATATATATTCTAATGCCCTCGTCTGTCTCCTGCTTGGGTTGCGTTGCGTTTGCTTACTTTGCATTCCTCTATGGGCGCTCATAAGAGAGCTTGTTTAATCAGCTCTGCTCGCTGTCTTGCTATCTGGACTCGCCCGTCATATGCTTCTCTCCTGCAGCTCGTTCTCTCTGTCTGTCGTTTGGAAGAGAGCACTACAGCCCCATTTGAGGTATGATAATCAGCTGATTAGCCAGCGAAGTCCTTTTCCCAGAGGCTCCTTTGTGTGCAAAATCCTCACACTCAATTGACATGTGGACATCATCAAGCTGATGAAATGCAATTGTAACGAACAAGTGAGGCATAGCATCTGCAGTGGGACCCTGAACGAAAAGGACCCTTCCCTCCTGACATGCTAATGCTGAAAGCTGCTCTCTGCCTGTACTCCCCGTGGGTCCCTCATGGAAATGTGAAGAGATGCATATTCAAACCAGCGCCTTCTGAGGGGGCTATATGT